>NW_016107426.1:257510-287261 GCF_001604975.1 Cebus imitator | reverse complement strand
GTCACCCAGGCTGCAGTTCAGTGACGCAATCTCGGCTCACTGCAGCTTCTGCCTCCCAGATTCAAGCAATTCTTCCTGCCCCAGCCTCCCGAGTAGCTGGCATTACAGGCACTTGCCTCTACACCTGGCTAATTTTTGTATTTTTAGTAGAGACAGGGTTTCGCCATGTTGGCCAGTCTGGTCTTGAACTCCTGACCTCAGGTGATCCACTCTGCCTGGTCTCCCAAAGTGCTGGGATTACAGGCATGAGACACCACACCCGGCTACAAACACCATACTCTTCTGTAAGGTGTTTCTCACTTATGCTGCTGTCTAGTTTATCCAACACCTTGAATTTCTGTGCTATAGATAAACGTAAGTGCTTCCTCTTTTTCTTATCACTGTTACTCATAGGGGTATCTGTCGGACTTTTTTTTTTTTATTTGACATTTTGAAAACTATGTTTACATCATGGAGAAGAGAATAAGCAGAAAACCCCAATGAGTAATACTCGTAGGTCTGGGTCCCATGCAGAGCATCATGGGGAACCTGCCGTTGAGGCATCCGGCCTATATACACATTTTATTACCTTTCATGGGCTGGCTTGTGTAGGGAGTCAGGGCGTGCATGGAAAAGACACACTGCAGCTGAACAGGGCTGGGAGTACCTTCATTCCCTTGAGGATGCTGAATAAATGATGTGCTGTGTGCTTGCGTTTTAACTGCAACTTGTTACATGAAGTGAGGTGTTGGATTTTTCCACTTTTAGCGTCATGTCAGTGCTCAAGAAGTTTCAGGTTTGGGAGCATTTTGGATTTTGGATTTTTGGATTAAGGATGATTGACCTGCATCTTTGCACTTAAAATAGACTCCTCGTTTTTGGTTTTTTCCTCTGAGTGGTTTTATCTCAATAGCCTCTTCTCTTGGCGCTCCTTAGCTCTCTGCAGAAGCTGGTAGCAAGAGCTTAAGGAATAGTTCTGTTGAAAATTAGTATCTTGTCTGTTTTTAGAAAAATTTTTGTAAGTAACTTGAAGTTTGTAGTGTTCTTAATCTTCTAGTTACTTTCAGGGCATGGGATTCCTGTGGCTCTATTTATTCTTTTGGCTTATCTGCATAGCTCTGAAAGGATGTGTAATGATTCAGATTTTGCTCAGCTACCCAGAAGTCCCTCTGTTTTGTCTTTGAGAAACTTCAAATCACTGATTTTAGATCACTGATGATTTCATCACTAGATGGTTAATCAGTGATCTCAGAGGTTCACTGATTTTGTTAGCAGTCCTGTACTTTTTTTTTAAAAAAAAAACTCTTCTATACATTTTTAGGTTCTAGCATCATATGTTTAATTTCTGAGAACTATTTCTCATTCTCCCATTGCTCCTTTTTCATAAGAGTGTGTTCTTGTTTTATGGATGCAGTATTCTTTCAAGAGTCTGAGATAACTAACTAGAAAAAATATAAACATTTCTTTGTAGTCATTTTCATTGTTTGTTTCTAGATTGGCTGTTCTGTTTGTTCACCTCAATCTTTCTCTTTGATGCTTTGCTTTTATTCAATTCAGAAGACCTTTGGTTGGCCTTTTATATTTATAAAGGGTTATGTTGTTAATATAATTATCTGGCTTGGACTTCCTCTGCAGTTGGGTAGATCTGTTTAACCAAAGTACTTGCACTTTCTGAATGAGAGGAAATTGTGGTCAGTAGACTCTGCAACACTGGGTGGGTCCTATAAACAGACTTTCCTTTAGGGATTCTTGATTAGGGAGTTGGCAATACTTTTATAATGAAGAGGACTTTGCTCTAGAGGCACAGATTTTTTTTGAGACAATTTTATATCTAGAAAGACCTGCTTTTAGTAATCTTCTTCTGAGTCTTTCGGGCATGTGGTCTGAGATTTCTTCAAGCACTGCTCGTCCTCCTCCTTAGCTTCAACTCCTATAGCCTACACACTTTCCTGGCAAATCTACTTCGTGAAGGAAGAGGCTTGCAAGACTACAGATGGGGCAGATGCTACAGCCAGCTGCTCCATATTCACAAGGAGTGAGGAGGGAGGGAAGGAAGGGCTCACTGCCCTAGTCACTGCAAGTGAGGCCCCAGAATGGACATCACCTGGAAGCCTGGCAGAAATGCAGAATCTGAGGCATCACCCCCAACTTCGTGACTCGAAATTGGTGTGTTTAGCAGGACCCTCAGGTGATTGGTGTGGACTTGAAAAACATTGTTGATCGCGGTATCTAAGTAATTATTCTGCTACTCCTGCTTTCTGCCCCAGTCTACTGCAAAAGTAAGACTGTCTTGGAGTGGCCACTAAGAAGCCTTCAAGCATTTTCCCCTTCATTTTTTAAGATCAGCATCCTTAGAAAGAGGAATTCGTTCATATCCATGATCCCAACAAGATCTGATCCTTTTCTAATGACATTACCTATCTCTTGCTTGCCCCTCACAATCCCCTAGTTTTTTTCATTTTCAAATATTTAATGTAAATTCTAGAAATCAATACCGTGTAAATAAAGTTGTGATGGAGTGTATGGAGAGGTTGGGATCCAGTAGACTTTCTAGAAGCATTTTATGCCAATGCTTTAAACAACGATTTTATTTTATCTTGCTTTACACAGTGCAAAGACCTGGAAACATGCTTTAATTCTTATATTTATTCCTGTATTCATTCATTCATTCATTCATGATGGATTTATTGCCTTTGCATGCTTATAGAAACTATGTTATTGATCAGTAACATACCTATGTTGACCCAAAAAAGCCAAGCTCTGTAAAATATTTGAAGAACTTTATTCGGAGCCACATGTAAGAACACCACCATGACACAGCCTCAGGAGGTCCTGGGAACATGTGCTCAAGGCGATTAGGTAATGGCTTCATTTTATACACTCTAGGGAGACAGAAGTTACAGGCAAACATCAATCAATGCATGTAAGATGTACATTGGTTTGGTCCAGAAAGGTGGGACAACTTGAAAACTTGAAGTGTTGGGAAGATACTTACAGATCAGAGGTGGATTCAAACATTTTCTGATTGGCAGTTGGTTGATAGTTAAGTTATTACCTGAAGAGTGAAAGTCAGCAGAAAGAAATGCTTGGGGTTAAGATAAGCAGGGTGGGGTGGGAGGGTGCGGCTGCGGAAGCCAAGGTTCTTGATATGTAGCAGGCTTCAGAGAGAATAGATGGTAAATGTCTCTTATTGACCTTAAAAGGTGCCAGACTCTTAGTTAAATCTCTCCTGGATCAGGAAAAGACCTGGAAAGGGAAAGGGATTCTCTACAAAATGTAGATTTTCCCCATGAGAGACAGCTTTGGAGGGTCATTTCAAAATATGGCAAATAAATACATTTTGCAGTAAAAATACTTCTGTTTCTTTCAGGGCCTGCTGTCATGTGATGCTATGCTGGAGTCAGGTTGGAACTGGCATCTTATTGTTACAAAGAATCTGCTGTGTTAAGATCTCTTTTAATGTTAATGCTAGACAGTTGTGCCTGAATTCCAAAGGGAAGCGGGTGTAAGGAGGCATGTCCGGCCCCGCTTCCTGTGACGGCCTAAACTAGTTTTTTAGGTTTCTTTGAAATCCACTTGGCCAAGAAGAGGGATCCATTCAGTTGGTTGGTGAACTTAGAATTTTATTTTTGATTTGCACCGACTTCTCTTCCTGTTAAAAAAGGTGTGGCGCAAGGATGGAATTTGCAATGTGGAAGCTCCGTAGGAAGGAGTATCTGACTGAATGTGGGAAGGGCTGCCTCATTCTCTGGGCAGCCTAGTAGAGAACTGAGTTGGCTTGGAGGCAGCAGAGGACCTGGATATGGTTTGGATTTGAGTCCCTGCCCAAATCTCAGGTCAAGTTGTTATCCAGCATTGGAGGTGGGGCCTGGTGGGAGATGAATGGACCCTGGGGGCAGATTTCCACTTCGGTGCTGTTCTTGTGATCTGGTTCTAACAAGATCTGGTTGTTTAAAATTGTGTGGCATCTCTTCCCTCACTCTCCTCCTCCTGCTTCAGCCACGATAAGATGTGCCTGCCTCCCCTTTGCCTTCCACCATGATTTTAAGTTTCCCGAGGCCTCCCCAGCCACGTTTCCCGTCCAGCCGATAGAACCGTGAGCCAATTAAACCTCTTTTTTAAAAACAAATTACCTAGCTTCAGATATTTCTTTATAGCAGTGCAGGAGCAGGCTAATACATCCTGTTACTGGATGTGTCTGGTGGAACTGGGTGGGCCTTTTGCGGGGATAGGGAAGGGCATTCCTTCATGGTTAAAGCCTGGAGCTTAGTCATCACCCGCCCGTGTTCCTTCCTCCTGTAAAGAGGAAGTATTCCCTAAGTATGGTCTGCTCTGTGAATGAGGGTAGCTGATTCCTAAAGCTTCGGTCTTCCATAACTCGAGATTGTTTATTCATGAATAACTCAAGAGGTTTCGGTTTTCTTTTTAATCTTTAATTTTTTTTTTAATGGAAACAACAGAAAAATGTAAACATTTGCAAAAGCCAACAGACTAGTCTCATAAACACCTAAGTCTCTATCACCAGCTTCGACAATTACCAGCTCACGGACGGTTCGTCTTGTGTCTGTCTCCGCCCATGTTTTCTCTCATCATTACCTTGAAGCAGATAACGTATCATTTTGCCGGTAAATATTTCAGCATGTATTTCTACAAGATAGAGTTTATTTTTAAAACATAATGATAATACAATCATCACATCACAAAATAGACTTTAATGTAACCAAATAGTTCAGCCATTTTTTAAATATCTTTTATTATCCCTTTTTTCCCAATAAGTTAGTTGAAATCAGGATCCAGAAAAGAAGTGAGGGGGAGGGGCGTGCCTGGCCGCTGGTTGCTCTGCAGATTCTCTGTCCTTTTACTCAAGAGCTGCTGATGTCCCTCAAAGCACGGTTCTTTGCTGGCTTTCCTGTGCAGCAGGAGCACATCTGCTTCTCTCCAGTAGATTGGGCAGGGACTTGCCCTTATTATCAAAGAGAACACTAGAGTCACAGCCTTTAGTCTGTTCATTTTTTTTTTCTTTGAGATGGAGTCTTTCTCTGTCACCTAGGCTGGAGTGCAGTGGCACAATCTCAGCTCACTACAAGCTCTGCCTCTTGCATTCAAGCAATTCTCCTGTCTCAGCCTCCCAAGTAGCTGAGATTACAGGCACATGCCACCGTGCCTGGCTAATTTTTATGTTTTTAGTGGAGATGGGGTTTTGCCATGTTGGCCAGGCTGGTCTCAAACTCCTGACCTCAGATGATCCACCCGCCTTGGCCTCCCAATGTGCTGGGAACACAGGCGTGAACCACGGCACCCGGTTAATTTTTGTATTTTTAGTAGAGATGGGGTTTTGCCACATTGGCCACGCTGGTGTCGAGCTCCTGACCTCAAGTGATTTGCCCACGTCAGCCTCCCAAAGTGCTGGAATTACCGGCACGAGCCATGCTGCTCGGCCTTGCCTTTAGTCCATTCTAAGATGTTGGTTCTCCAACACAGATCATGGAGAGTGACTTTCCACTCAGGATGAGGCATTTAAGAAAATAGCAAAAGATAAAGTGAGGTGAGATAAGAGAAAGTATGATGAAGATGCTGAGATACTTGAGAGATGGACAAGATTGTCCCCATGTCTTCCATTCTTAATTTGGCTGTATCTCATAATATCGTCCAAACCCTATAAAAACGATCATCTGAATTCAACTGAATTTGTAGAAGTGTTTCCATAGTCCCTAGGGACTTGATGTCACTGTACAGAATCAGTGAATCATAGAGTGCTACCACTGGAAGGAGAGTTTGAGATGGGCTTCTGTTAGCCCCCACCAGTTTGCAGATGAAGATGACAAAAGAATGCCACAAGACTAGAAAGCATTATGGATACTTTATTTCTGAATGGGAATAATAAATTTAAAAAGACATAGGCTAATTATCTTACCTCCTATACCAGGAACAACTCTGGGCACTGCCATTCAAAAGGGAATTCCTAAATTTTCCTAAGTTCACAGTGTAAGCATCAACAGACCTAGACAGTCCGGAAGAGTAGTTTGATTTCTTCCAGTAAGAAGCCCCATATGCAGTATATCTGCGACGATCATATTAGTGCTTGGAATTAGGTATTTGAATCATGGGTCCCAAGTGTCCTGGTTTTCCTGAGACTGTTGTTTTTAGCAATTAAAACAATGTGTCCCAGGAACTTCTCAGTGCTGGGCAAACAGGATGGTTTGTCGTGCTACATTTGACTCAGTTCTGATGGCAATGCAATAAATTTCAATTGACCAAAATATTTTCTATACCTTGCTTACCAAAAAAGGTAAATCGTAGGAAAATATATTAACACCAGAGCAAGCCTGGCCCAGTGGTATGACCTGTAGTCCCAGCTATTTCGGAAGCTGACATGGGAGGATTTCTTGAGCCCTGGGGATTCTGTTACAAGCATATAAACATATATATTTATATCATAACTTAAGAAAATAAATACCACACCCACCACAACACTTCTTTGCTATTTTGAGGTCAGAACATATTTGCCTCAATCTCTTATATATTTATATTTAGTGATTTTCAAAATATCAGGTGTGACTCATCAAAAGTTCCATTATATTTGTAACGGAGTTACTAAGATTGGAAAATGGAGTATAGTGTTAACAATATTTTCTATAGCAAGACAGAGTGAATACTGTGGCATGAGCACTCATCCTGGAGCTAGAAGACGTCTGATGACTCTTAACTCACATGTAGGGGTGACTTTCACAAGTTATTTTTCAAAACATTCTTGAGGATTAGTTTCCTTGTCTATAACAAGGACAAAGAACAAGAGGGGTAAAAACAGCCAAGCATTACCTAAAGAAATACGCTGGCCAGAAACCCCATTTCCTGTGCATTTTGTTTAGTTGAAATTTTCATCCCTTTGTTGAATAAGAGAGGATTAAAAAAAAAATCCCACCACAGTAGTCATTAGTGTTGTCTAGCATGTATACCTTATGGGGGGACAATTTAAGTCATTGTCAGGCTGGGTGCAGTGGCTCACGCCTGTAATCCCAGCATTTTGGAAGGCCAAGGCCGGTGGATCACGAGGTCAGGAGTTCAAGACCAGCCTGGCCAATATGGTGAAACCCCGTCTCTACCAAAACTATAAAACATCAGCTGGGCATGGTGGCACTCACCTGTAGTCCCAGCTACCTGGGAGGCTGAGGCAGAAGAATGGCTTAAACCCGGGAGGTGGAGGTTGCAGTGAGCCTAGATGGTGCCACAGCCCTCCAGACTGGGTGACAGAGCGAGACTCAGTCTCAAAAAAAAAAAAAAAAAGAAAATTTCATGATTCATTGTGTTTTCTTTCTGAACTGTGGCCTATACACAATTATGTCATGAGGCACAGCCCTTTCTGTTCACAGGTATTTTTCCAGCAGATCCCACACTCCATTTACCCAGATGCTCTGGTTGCGTCTTAGTCTGTGCGAAGCTAAGAGGAACCTTGTTCTCAGGAACACGTGCCCTCAGTTTGGCCGGAGAGACCATATCTGCCGGCAGCTGCTTATTTCACAGGTGAAAGAGCAGCCTGTGTTTATGAGTGATACAATATTTGCTGAGCCTCTCCCAGCTTTGCCTTGTTTAAGAGTTCTGGTGGTTCCCTTAGAACTTCCTTCAGTGATTACCTGGTTTAAGTAGCAAAGAAAAAAGAGAGGAGCAGGAAAACATACAGAATCAAGCTGCCACAAGGTACAAGCAGATTTGCTATGAAGAAACAGTGGAAGGGGGCCAGCGGAATAGGATGAAGAGAGTCAGTGTCAGAGCTCTGAGTCTGCGAGCCAGGCTTGCTAATGTGACATCAGGCAGCTTGGATTCTATCAGTCTTTGTTTCTTCCTCTGCTAAATGGGGGTAATATCTATCTCAATAAGTTAAGTGCGATAAAAAACAAGTAAGTCTGACAAATGATAGGAACTCAATAAATAGTAGCCATTACTACCGAGAATGATGGTTGCTGTGTTTGACATTCATGCATTTTTGCTAGTGCAGCAGAACTGTTTAGCTCATCCTAGGTCGCATCTGATCAGTGTGCAGTGACATTCAGAAGCTAAGCAACCACCTCCACATAACCTGTGAATCGAAGAAATCACAAAGGAAGTGACAAAACACTTTTACTGAGCAATAACGAAAACAATATATCAACATTCATGTGATATAGAGAAAAGCAGTGCTTAGGAGGAAATTGTGACTTGAAATACATATATTGGCAAAGAAGAAAGGCTTAGAGTCAGTGCTCTAATCTTCTACCTTAAGAAGTCAGAAAAGAGAGAAGCAATTAAACCCAAAGAAAAGAGAAGGAAGGAAATTGTACAAAAAGAAAAAACAAAAAACCAAAGATAAACGAAATGGAAAAGGGAAGAATTGAGCTCCATGTAATTCCATGGTGATCAGAACTGCACCCTCTAAGATTACAGTCATTTAAAATTTGGTGATACTTGCTTTATGACCCAGACAGTGGCCTGTTTTGATAAATATTCCATGAGCATTTAAAAACAATATATGTTCTGCAGTTGCTAGATGTTGAGTTCTTCCAAGTCAGGCCTATATTCTCACTCATTTTTGGCTGCTTGTTCTATCAGTTACTGAGAGAGGAATACTAGAATCTCGAACTTTGTGGATTTGTCTGTTTTTCTTTTAGGTCTATTCATTTTTGCTTAGTGTCTTTTGGGGCAATGTTGTGGCACACATAGACATTTAGGATTCTTATGTCTTCCTGATAAATTGGCCCTTTTATATTTATGAATAATTTATCTCTGCAAGTATTCTTTGTCATAAATACTACTTTAAAAAATACTCATATAGACGCACTGGCTTTCTTATGACTAGTGATAGCATGGTATGTATTTTCCTACCCTTTTCTTTCAATCTAACTCTGTGCTCATACACAAAAGTGTATCTTTTGTAAGCAGTGTATTTACTCTGTCACTATTTGACTTTAAAAAAAGTTTATTATTATACCTTAAGTTCTAGGATACATGAGCAGAGCAAGCAGGTTTGTTACTTACGTATACATGTGCCATGGTGGTTTGCTGCACCCATCAACCCATCATCTACATTAGGTATTTCTCCTAATGTTATCCTTCCCCTTGCCAGTCCCCACCCTCCAACAGGCTCAAGTGTGTGATATTCTCCTCCCTGTATCCATGTGTTCTCAGTGTTCAGCTCTCACTTATGAGCAAGAACATGCCACGTTTGGTTTTCTGTTCCTGTGTTAGTTTGATAAGAATGATGGTTTCCAGCTTCATCCATGTCCCTGCAAAGGACATGAACTCATTCTTTTTTATGGCTGCATAGTATTCCATGATGTATGTGTGCCACATTTTCTTTATCCAGTCTACCATTGATGGGCATTTGGGTTGGTTCCAAGTCTTTGTTATTGTAAATAGTGCTACAGTAAACCTATGCGTGCATGTATCTTTAAAGTAGAATGATTTATAACCCTTCGGGTATAATTTATACCCAGTAATGGAATTGCTGGGTCAAATGGTATTTCTGGTTCTAGATCCTTGAGGAATTGCCACACTGTCTTCCACAATGGTTGAACTAATTTACACTCCCACCGACAGTGTAAAAGCATTCCTGTTTCTCCACATCCTCTCCAGCATCTGTTGTTTCCTGACTTTTTAATAATTGCCATTCTAACTGGCACGAGATGGTAGCTCATTGTGGTTTTGATTTGCATTTCTATGACCAGTGATGATGAACATTTTTTTATATGTTTGTTGGCCACATAAATGTCTTCTTTTGAGAAGTGTCTCTTCATCTCCTTCATCCACTTTTTGATGGAGTTGTTTTTTTCTTGTAAATTTGCTTAAGTTCCTTGTAGATTCTGGATATTAGCCCTTTGTCAGATGGATAGATTGCAGAATTTTTCTCCCATTCTGTAGGTTGCCTGTTACTCTGATGACAGTTTCTTTTGCTGTGCAGAAGCTCTTTAGTTTAATCAGATCCCATTTGCCAATTCTGGCTTTTGTTGCCATTGCTTTTGTGTTTTAGTCATGAAGTCTTTGCCCATGCCTATGTCCTGAATGGTATTGCCTGGGTTTTCTTCTAGGATTTTTATGGTTTTAGGTCTTACGTTTAAGTCTTTAATCCATCTTTAGTTAATTTTTGCATAAGGTGTAAGGAAGGGGTCCAATTTCAGCTTTCTGCATATGGCTAGCTAATTTTCCCAACACCATTTATTAAATGTGGAATCCTTTCCCCATTGCCTGTTTTTGTCAGGTTTGTCAAAGATGAGATGGTTGTAGAATTGTGGTGTCACTTCTGAGGCCTCTGTTCTTTTCCATTGGTCTGTTTTGGTACAGTACATGCTGTTTTAGTTGCTGTAGCCCTGTGTAGTTTGAAGTCAGGCAGCATGATGCCTCCAGCCTTGTTCTTTTTGCTTAGGATTGTCTTGGCTATGCAGGCTCTTTTTTGGTTCCATATGATATTTAAAGTCGTTTTTTCTAATTCTGTGAAGAAAGTCAGTGGTAGCTTGATGGGAATAACATTGAATCTATAAATTACTTTGGGCAGTATGGCCATTTTCACGACATTGATTCTTACTATCCATGAGCATGGAATGTTTCTCCATCTGTTTGTGTCCTCTCTTATTTCCTTGAGAAGTGGTTGGTAGTTCTCCTTGAAGACGTCCTTCACATCCCTTGTAAGTTATATCCATAGGTACTTTATTCTCTTTGTAGCAATTGCAAGTGGGAGTTCACTCGTGATTTGGCTCTCTATTTGTTTATTATTGGTAAATAGGAATGCTTGTGATTTTCGCACATTGATTTTGTATCCTGAGACTTTGCTGAAGTTGCTTATCAGCTTAAGGAGTTTTGGGGCTGAGATGGTGGGATTTTCTAAATATACAATCATGCCATTTGCAAAAAGAGACAATTTGATTCCTCTCTTCCTATTTGAATATGCTTTCTTTCTTTCTCTTACCTGATTGCCGTGGCCAGAACTTCCAGTACTATGTTGAATAAGAGTGGTGAGAGAGGGCATCCTTGTCTTGTGCTGGTTTTCAAAGGAAATGCTTCCATCTAGTATGATATTGGCCCTGGGTTTGTCATAAGTAGCTCTTATTATTTTGAGATAAGTTCCATCAGTACCTAGTTTATTGAATGTTTTTAGTATGAAGGGGTGTTGAATTTTATCGAAAGCCTTTTCTGTATCTTTTGAGATAATCATGTATTTTTTTTGTCATTGGTTCTGTTCATGTAATGAGTTACATTTACTGATTCAGTTTGCCAGTATTTTATTGAGGATTTTCACATCAATGTTCATCAGGGATATTAGCCTGAAATTGTCTTTTTGTGTGTGTCTTTGCCAGATTTTCATATCAGGATGATGCCAGCCTCATAAAATGAGTTAGGGAAGATTTCCTCTTTTTCTGTTGTTCAGAATAGTTTCAGAAGGAATGGTAGCAGCTACTTTTTGTACCTCTGGTAGAATTCGGCTGTGAATCTGTCTGGTGCTGGCCTTTTTTTTTTTTTTAATGTAGTAGATTATTAATTACTGCCTCAGTTTTGGAGCTTATTATTGGTCTATTCAGGCATTTGACTTCTTCCTGGTTTAGTCTTGGGAGGGTGTTTGCATCCAGGAATTTATCCATTTCTTCTAGATTTTCTAGTTTACTTGCCTAGAGGTGTATATAGTATTCTCTGATGGTAGTTTCTATTTCTGTGGGATCACTGGTGATCTCCCCTTCGTCATTTTTTATTGTGTCTATTTGATTCTTCTCTCTTTTCTTCATCATTAGTCTGGCTAGCAGTCTACTTTGTTAATCTTTTCAAAAAACCAGCTCCTGGATCCACTGATTTTTTTTTTTTTAAGGGTTTTTCGTGTCTCGATCTCCTTCAGTTCTGCTCTTAACTTAGTTCTTTCTTGTCTTCTGCTATCTTTGGAATTTGTTTGCTCTTGCTTCTCTAGTTCTTTTAATTGTGATGTTAGGGTGTTGATTTTAGATCTTTCCTGCTTTCTCATGTGGGCATTTAGTGCTATAAACTTCCCTCTAAACACTGCTATGGCTGTGCTCCCGAGCCTCTGGTCCATTGTGTCTTTCTTCTCATTGATTTCAAAGAACTTGTTTCCTTCTGCCTTAATTTCATTATTTACCCAGTAGTTAATCGGGAGCAGGTTGTTCAGTTTCCATGTAGTTGTGCAGTTTTAAGTGAGTTTCTTAATCCTGAGTTCTAATTTGATTTCACTGTGGTCTGAGAGACTGTTTGTTATTATTTCTGTTCTTTTGCACTTGCTGAGGAGTGTTTACTTCCAATTATGTGGTCGATTTTAGAATAAATACAATGTGATGCTGAGAAGAATATATATTCTGTTGATTTGGGGTGGAGAGTTCTGTAGATGTCTGTTAGGTTCACTTGATCTGGAGCTGAGTTCAGGTCCTGAATATCCTTGTTAATTTTCTGTCTCCATCAAATATTGACAGTGGTGTGTTAAAGTCTCCCAGTATTATTATGTGGGAGTCTAAGTCTCTCTGTAGGTCTCTAAGAACTTGCTTTATGCATCTGGGTGCTGCTGTATTGGGTGCATATGTATTTAGGATAGTTAGCTCTTCTTGTTGCATTGATCCCTTTACCGTCATGTAATGCCCTTCTTTGTCTTTTTTGATCTTTGTTAGTTTAAAGTCTATTTAATCAGAGACTAAGATTGCAACCTCTGCTTTTTTTTTTTCTTTCCATTTTCTTGGTAAATATTCCTCCATCCTTTTATTTTGAGCCAATGTGTGTCTTTGCACATGGGATGCGTCTCCTGAATATGGCACACCAATGGGTCTTGACTCTTTATCCAACTTACCAGTCTGTGTCTTTTGATTGGGGCATTTAGCCCATTTACATTTAAGGTTTATTTTGTTATGTGTGAATTTGATCCTGTCATTATGATGCTGGCTGGTTATTTTCTGCATTAGTTGATGCTGTTTCTTCGTAGTGTCCATGGTCTTTACATTTTGGTGTGTTTTTGCAGTGACTATTTGCCTTTTAAATGCCATGTTACAGTTTATTTCCAATTAATGTGATTAAGATGGTTGAGTTTTAATCTGCCCATCTGTTACTTGTTCCTTTATTTCTCCTTTTCTACCTTCTTTTGAATTATTCAAATATTTTCAGTATTCTGTTTATCTTCTTTATTAAGTTTTTAGCAGTTATTTCCTAATGTTACAGTATATGTTTTTAAATTAGCACATTTACCTGGGATTAATTTCATAGCACTTTCTATACCATATAAATAGTATAGTTTAATTTCATCCAATACTAGTCTTAATAGTCCTTTTTTTTTAGCCCAATCTGTCTCCTGGGCTCAAGCAATCCTCCTGCAACAACCTGCTGAGGAGCTGAGACTACAGGCACAAGCCACCATGCCCAGCTAATTTTTTAAATTTTTAGTAGAGATATTGTCTCGCTACATTGCTCAGGCTGGTCTTGAACTTCTGAGCTCAAGCGATCCTCCTGCCTTGGCCTCCTAAGGTGCTGGGATTACAGGTATGAGCCACCGTGGCTGGCTAATAGTAAGTAAAAGTAATTTTACTTACTCCATTCAATTCTTAATGCTATTGTTGTGACATAGTTTATTTTATAATAATACTTTGTTATTTTTGCTTTGATTAGTCAGGTTTCAGTGAAATAAAAAACATAGTTGATAATATTTATCCACATATTTAACATTTACATGACTCTTCATTCCTTCTTGCAGATCCAAGTTATCATGTTAGATTATTTTCCTTCAGATTAATTCATTTGCCTGCCTATTCCCAGAATAGGCAATCATCACTTCATATAAAAGTCACCCCTAGTATTTGCTCTCTAGGGAAGGTCTTAAGTCTCTCTGGAATTTGTTCATTTATATTTCTTTGTCGTCAGAGTTCTCTCATATTTAAGGAAAAATATGAGCTTTTAAATCTACCAGTGTTTTGTTTTTGATAAGAGTGAACGTCTTCTAAACAGCAGCTAAACCTCCATTTTTTAATGACAATAAATTCTCTCACCTCTAGTTGTCTGGAAATGTCTTTGTTTTACTTTCTTTTTTTTTTTTTTGAGACGGAGTTTTGCTCTTGTTACCCTGGCTGGAGTGCAATGGCGCGATCTCGGCTCACCGCAACCTCCGCCTCCTGGGTTCAGGCAATTCTCCTGCCTCAGCCTCCTGAGTAGCTGGGATTACAGGCACGTGCCACCATGCCCAGCTAATGTTTTGTATTTTTAGTAGAGACGGGGTTTCACCATGTTGACCAGGATGGTCTCGATCTCTTGACCTCGTGATCTACCCGCCTCGGCCTCCCAAAGTGCTGGGATTACAGGCTTGAGCCACTGCGCCCGGCTTACTTTCATTTTTAAAATGAATTTTCAGTGGGTATGGAATTTTAAACGGAGTTTTTTCCTAAAGATATCAGTCCATTGAATAGCAGCTTCCCTAGTTTGTATTGAAAAGTCAGTCTTTTTTGAGACGGAGTTTCGTTCTTGTTACCCAGGCTGGAGTGCAATGGCGTGATCTTGGCTCACTGCAACCTCTGCCTCCAGGGTTCAAGCAATTCTCCTGCCTCAGCCTCCTGAGTAGCTGGGACTACAGGCATGCACCACCATGCCCAGCTAATTTTTGTATTTTTAGTAGAGGCGGAGTTCACCATGTTGACCAGGATGGTCTCGATTTCTTGACCTTGTGATCCAGCTGCCTCGACCTCCCAAAGAGCTGGGATTATAGGCGTGAGCCACCGCGCCCCACCCCTTATTTTTTAATGATGTTCTTCTGAAGATAATGTCTGTTTTCACTGGTTGTTTGACAACTGCCCCTACAAATCCTGGTACCTTTGCATTCATAATCTCCAGTCTCAGCCTCTTCCACCTAGTTAGACCACTCCTTGCGCTGTCCTGGAAAATTTCCCCAGCGAGATAACTTGGGTCAGTATGGGGCTGTGAGAACCGATTAACCCACTGATGCTTACCTGAGATTAGCTACTTATGTTTTCTTGCAGGTTTTGCTTAGACCTTCTGCCTCATTCACATATACGCACATTTTTAGGGTAAAATCCACCTTTTACCCAATATTAGAGAGGTATTGAAGGTTTATTATGGGCCAACCACTTTTCATGTACTATATCTCTTTTAATCTTTGTGGCAAGCACATAAGACACAATAGAAGTGGAGAAAAGAAAGAATAATAGTACATAAACAGTATTACCAAGTGCCTGCCATTGTTCTGAGCATTTTACATGTTTGTGCAAACATCTATGTACCTGTATACATATGCATGTATATGCACACATGCACATTATGCACACACATGCACATGTGTGTACATATACACACTCACACATGTACATATATGTGCACATACATATGTGCACATATGTACATATATGTGCATGTGCATACACATACACATGCACTCGTGTGCATATACACATGCACATATACGAACATGCACATATATGTGCATATACATATATGTACATGCACACACGTACACGTATGTGTGCATATATGTAGGTGTATGCATGTGTGTGCACGTGTGTACATATGTGTATGTATATGTGTGCGTGTGTGCATGTGTGTGCGTGTATGTGTACATGTACAAATATATGTACAAACAAAATGCTCAAAACAGTGTATATATATGTATATATGTGTATATATATTGTTCTGAGCATTATATATATATATATACACACACACACACACACACACACACATTTAATCCTTACATTGACCTCATAGATAGGTACTATTTTATAATTTTTGCTTTACAAATGAATAGCCCAAGAAACTATAGGGGTTAGGTAACTACCCCTCACACCCCCAAAAGCACACACAATATATAAATAGAATTCGGAATTCAAATCTAGTCAGGTTGGTTCCAGAATTGGTGCTTTTAACCGTGTCATGACTGGTCATATTGTTCTCATTTTACAGAGCAGACAACTGAATTTTAGAAGTCGGGTGAACTCCTCTGAGTGTCAGTGGTAGGAAGTGGCGACACTGGGGTTTGAACCAGGCTCCAAAGCCCTTGCTCTTTCCCCTGTACCATGCTTCTTCCTAAAGAAGAGAAGAAAAATGTTTTCACTTTTAGAATTCTACTTTAGAAGGCTCCTGTGAGTTTCATGAGGACTTCAGAGGGGACCAAACAGCATCCTTTTGCTCTTTGTGACAGTGATGTCTTCTCAAGCATATGGTCTATTGGCCTATTTATAGCCCGGCACTGCACAGGGTCCTTTTTCCCGCTGACATGTATTATCTCCCAACACCTCCAGGATTGATAGCTGAGCACTTTACTGTATTGATAGCTCCGTGAATGTCTGCTTTGGGAGCGGAAGAATGGCAGAGCTCAGCCTTGAGGTCCTCCGCCTACACTGGGGACATGTGAGGCTCACCTGATATGTGCATATTCCTTTGGGCTTGAACACATGTGTTCCTTGGGTGTTTCATGCATTGGCCAGCCAGAAAGGGACTCCTTGTGAGGGTCTGAGGACAGTATCTATTGTGTGAAGATTCCCAGGCTCAGTCTGGGAGAGGGAGTTGATTGTGCTGTGTAGGGTGTTTACGAGGTGAGCCTGGAGTGCTGTAGAAGCTGCAGGGCGGATTCTGCTATGGGAGCCCCGGGGAGCGCATGGGTCACACCTGATCTCTGACACTGACCACCCTTCTTTGCAGTGTGGAGGCTGCCAGCATTGGATTCGTTGTTGTTATCGACAGACGAAGAGACAAGTGGAGCTCCGTGAAGGCGTCCTTGACACGAATAGCTGTAAATATTTATTTTTGTGCTATTATTATAAAAGTCACGTAAATTGTCTGGTCACCTATTTCATATCAAAGTCCTGGGGAAAAGGCAATTATGATGACTATTATTTAGAGACAGAGTTTCACTCTCATCCCCCTGGCTGGGTGCAGTGGCGCGATCTCGGCTCACTGCAACCTCCACCTCCTGGGTTCAAGCGATTCTCCTGTCTCAGCCTCCCGAGTAGCTGGGATGACAGGCATGCACCATCATACCCGGCTCATTTTGTATTTTTAGTAGAGACGGGGTTTCTCCATGTTGGTCAGGCTGGTCTCAAACTCCCAACCTCAGGTGACCCTCCCGCCTCGGCCTCCCAAAGTGCTGGGATTACAGGCGTGAGCCGCCGCACCCGGCCAAGGCAGTTATTTTTATGTCAAATTTTGGGAAGGTCTTTGTAACAGGTGCTGTATGCCACATCCCTATCTCCTCTGCCATCTGCAGGTCACCTGCAAACAATTCTGAGCATGTCAAGACTTCCTAAGACTCTCTGCCTTACTGACTTCTCTGCTCACTGAAGAGGGGCAGGTGGGAAGTGCTGGGAAGTGAATGTCCCGGGGGTAACCTGTGACCATTGAGTTAAAGGATTTGGTAGATAAACAGCCCAGCGTCCGTCCCTGCACAGGGGCAGTTTTGAGGTGTGTCCAGCACCGTATCCCCGAGGGTCTCTGCCCCTCCACCTGCGCAGTAACCCCTCACCGACATGCGGGCACTCTATGCTTGTCTTCCCTCCGCTCCCTCATTCGTGTTTCCTGGAATCACTTCCCCAACAAACTACTTGGACTTAAATCCTTGTCTGAGGATTTGCTTTGGGGGCGATTCAATTTAAGACAGTCTTTATTTCAGTATTCAAATTATTATTATTATTATTATTAAGACATAGTCTCACTCTGTCGCCCAGGCTGGAGTGCAGTGGCTCAGCTCACTGCAACCTCCGCCTCCCAGGCTCAAGCGAATCTCCTGCCTCAGCCTCCCAGGTAGCTGGGATTACAGGCATGCGCCACCACTTCAGCTCATTTTCGTATTTCTGGTAGAGATTGGGTTTCACTATGTTGGCCAGGCTAGTCTCGAACTCCTGACCTCAAGTGATCCACCCACCTTGGCCTCCCAAAGTGCTGGGATTACAGGCGTGAGCCACTGTGCCTGGCCAAATTATTTCTTCTTATTAGAAAGACAGTGGCAAAACCAGACACAACGATACTTAAGCAGCGTGGTGGGAGGCGTGCTTGCATTCGGCATTAAATTATGTCACCTTGGATTGGCCTCCTTTTCGTTATAGTCTGATTTCGATCCCTGCTTTTTGTCTTTCAGCAAGTAGATGTGTCCTTCCTTTGTAGGGACCTCAGACTTATGAACTCTGCCACAAGCAGAGACACCTTAGGGCCAGCTAAGCCAGCATTTTTGCCCGAGCATAGTCTCTCTGGGTCAGTTGGGACTGGCTAAAGAGGATGGATGTGGTAGAGTGGGAGAGCATGAGCAGGAGGCAGGACACGAGAGGGACATGTGCACCACCTCAACCTGCTTCCAGGACTCACACGTGCAAACGTGCGCACACACCGAGTCCCTCTCAGGTTGCTCTAGAGCCGCATCCGAACACACAGATCACGTCTCAGCTGACACCTTCTGTCTTGGCACAACACAGCGCAAGGTGCTTCAGTTAGGAGCCGAGGTTTACAGTGAGGAAGGGAGTCCTCCCACTGCGGCAGCGACTGTTCCCCCCTTTAGCTTAGTTTTGGATGTGGGATTTCTTTGGGATAACTGCAGCCATGGTTGATGCCCATGACTATTCCAGAGGTCTGGCCTCTAGAGAGTTCTGGTTTTCCAGGGTCCACACATAATACATGAGCAATCTAATATCTGACCCTAATGTGTCCCAGAATTACATTGATCACTTCTTATGTAAAACATGCTAAAGTGGGGGGGATCCCCAGATCTGGCCACGTGCCAGAATCTCTTCAAGTGCTCATGAAAATGCCTAGATTCCATCCCAGTCCTAATGAATCAAAATAGTCTGGAGTAAAGACCTGATTTGAAAATAAAAAGCCCTGTAGGAGGTTGCTTTGGGGAACCACTGGAAGAACGGAAAGCTATGGCAATTCCCATGCAGACCTGGGTTCCTAAGTTTGCCCCTAAGCAATTTCATGAATCTGGACTATCTCATTGCTCAGAAGCTTGCCTTGAGATGAGGACAACACTTTTTAAAAGCAACTTAGCAATAATATACATCAAGAATGCTTAAAACACTGACTGTTTGATTCAGTAATTATTCTACAAATATAGCCTAAGAAAATATTCCAAGATGTGGCTAAAGGTGTTCATTTCAGTATTACTTACAATAGCAAAATTATCAAAAAGCCAAAATAATTAACAACAAGGGATTGGTTAAAAAAATAATATTTTCAAAGAATTTATTAATAACAGGAACAAAAGCCTGTGGTATAATATTAAGTGAAAAGGCAGGTTACAAAATATTTTAATAATATGAGCTTAACCATGAGAAAGATATTTAAACAGAGAAAACATTCTATTTACATTCTGTAAGTAAATAGATGGAAATGCTAAGTATAGCAATGAAAACCCATGAGTGAGTTTTCACTTTCTAATACATACTTTTATTAATTTCCCAACTTTTCTATAAATTATAGAATTATTTTTATAATCAGAAAACATTTTTCCTTGTTTGGTTTCCTTTGGGTTTTCAGGAGGGGTTAGGATTATCTGACCTCTGAGGTCTTTTTCAGCCCTGAAATCTGGTGAAATTTACGACCGCGGCACCCATTTTAGCTTCTCCTCCTGTGATCTTGGGTAAAGGGAGACCAAAGTAGATCCTGGTAATGGATGTGGCATTTTGTCTCTTTCCTGACACTTTTCATTGATGCTTGCAGGTGGCATTTCCAGGAAACTTACAGCTCATATTCATCCT
Source organism: Cebus imitator (assembly GCF_001604975.1). Taxonomy (NCBI): domain Eukaryota; kingdom Metazoa; phylum Chordata; class Mammalia; order Primates; family Cebidae; genus Cebus; species Cebus imitator. The sequence goes on along the minus strand of NW_016107426.1, from coordinate 267,594 downwards.
TCGTCCATCTCACTTTATCCAGAGGACATTCACTGACATTGGCATTAAATACTATCGAAACGAATTTAAAACAAAGGTGCCGGTAAGCATGACCTTTCATCTTGCCTCATTTGGTTAGGGCATCTGGCAAAGATAGCATTTGGGCAGGGTCTCTGGGAAAGGTAAGATTCAACAGGGAGAGAGGGAGAAAAGGATTTTCTGGGCTAAGGGACCTACACGTGTGAAGGCACAGAGGCAGGAAGTACATGTCTTACTAAGGCTCATGGGAAGCTTCATTTCTGTTAAAGTTCAAAAACAGTAATCTTCCGGAAGAAAGAGTAAGAAACATGGAGTCGATCTTCAATGTGAGGACGCAGGGTTTGGATTTTATTCGGTAGGCACTGGAGATCCAGGGAAGGTTTTCTAGGTGGGGAGTGGCATGGTAAAATTAGTCTGAAGGTGGCGTCTGAGGTGATAGAAAGACACTTGGAAAGAAGCCAAATTGTACAGGTGAAACAAAACACAGATCCAAAATACAGGGGTGACAGGAAACTGGATAGCGGGCCTGTGATGTTTTTTGTGCTGTTCTTATTATTGCAACTTTTCTGTGAGTTTGAAATAAAAAAAGAAGAATGATAATCTGCATGACTAATGTGCCTACATTTGAAGGATACAATTCAATTCATTTTGATGAATGTATATAGACATGTGACACCACCCAGTCAGGATATGGGACAGTAATCTTTTGGAAGAAAGACTAAGAAACTGAAGACAAAGAGACTCTGTCTTAAAAAAAGAAAATAGGCCCGATGGCTCACACCTGTAATCCCAGCACTTTAGGAGGCTGAGGTGGGATCACAAGGTCAGGAGATTGAGACCATCCTGGCCAGCATGCTTAAATCCTGTCTCTACTAAAAATACAAACATTAGCTGGGCATGGTGGTGCGCACCTGTAGTCCCAGCTACTCGGGAGGCTGAGGCAGGGAAATCACTTGAACTCAGGAGGCGGAGGTTGCCGTGAGCCAGGGTAGCGCCGCTGCACCACCCTGCTGGCTATGTTTGGATTTTTTTGTAGAGATGGAGTTTCACCATGTTGCCCAGGCTGGTCTCAAACTCTCGGGCTCCCAAAGGGCTGAGACTACAGACATGAGCCACCACGCCCGGCCCTTTCTTTGTCTTTTATGCCACTTAAGCATATCGCCTGGAGGCCCACGGTACTTATCTATGGTGATGTGAATGTTGATCCCCTAATCAAAATGTTTCCACTTTCCCAAATACTAAATAGATGCTTTCCCTTGCAACTAATAATCTTTGCAGAGACACTTTAAGACCATGCAAATATCCTACTCCTTAAGAAAGTTCAGTCTCAGGTTGGGCTTGGTGGTTGACGCCTGTAGTCCCAGCACTTTGGGAGGCTGAGGCGGGCGGATCACCCGAGGTCAGGAGTTCAAGGCCAGCCTGACCAACATGGAGAAATCTGTCTCTACTAAAAATACAAAACTAGCGGGGCATGGTGGTTAATGCCTATAATCCCAGCTACTCGAGAGGTTGAGATAGGAGAATGGCTTGAACCTGGGAGGTGGAGATTACGGTGAGCCGAGATCACACCATTGTACTCCAACTTGGGGAGCAAGAGCAAAACTGAGTCTCAAAAAAATAAAAAATGTTTTTTGTATTTTTAGTGGAGATGGGGTTTCACCATGTTGACCAGGCTGGTCTCGAACTCCTGACCTCAGGTGGTCTGCCCGCCTCGGCCTCCCAAAGTGCTGGGATTACAGGTGTGAGCCACCGCACCTGGCCCTGTTGTTCTTAATTATTGTGGCGCTCTAGCTGTCCCAGATTTGGCCAGTGGGAACCCCCTCAGGCTGAGGCCTGTGTGCTTGTGACATGTCTCTATCATGGCTTTTGTTAGCACTTCCTTCGTTTCTGGCCTGATGTGAGCATCTAGGCCCCTCTCATGCATGCAGTGATGCAGCTTTGTTACTGGCCATTTCTGTCCAGAGCCCTGGCTCCTTTTGGTGTTGAGTAGTATTAGAATCCAAGATCTGGATGCAAGGTGTGCTGTTACTTGGTATCTTTGTTTTCAGCAGACAGAAGCTGTGAATGTATGCATGTTTATGCACATATACGTGTACATATTTGTAATTACAAATATTCTAGAAATCGTAAGTTCATACTGATACCTTAAATTTCAGCCCATGTAAGATGTATATTTAAGTGGGGGTAACATCAAGGGGAGAACCATATCTCCGGTAGGTTCCCATTTGGGTAAAATAAGAGTCCTGTATGTATGATTGTGCATTGATCATTTTGAGAAGGATACACAAGATACACAAAAAGCTGGTTAAAAGTGTTTGCCTTCTGGATCTCCACCTAGATGGCTGGTGGTAAGTGGGAGGTGGGAAGATTTTTCTATTTAGATAAACTTTTTCTGTTCAAATTTATTACTATCTATAAATATTATCTATTCAAAAGAAACAAAAAGTAGCTTTAATTAAAATTACTCTGAAAGGGGGCTGGGTGTGGTGGCTTATAATCCCAACACTTTGAGAGGCCAACGTGGGCGGATCATCTGAGGTCCGGAGTTTGAGACCAGCCTGGCCAACATGGCAAAACCACATCTCTACTAAAAATACAAAAATTAGTTGGGCATGGTGATGTGCACCTGTAGTCCCAGCTACTTGGGGGGCTGAGGCAGGAGAATCGCTTGAACCCAGGAGGCAGAGGCTGCAGTGAGCTGAGATTGCACCACTGCACTCCAACATGGGCGACAGAGCAAGACCTTGTCTCAATAAATAAATAAATAAATAAATGCCTACCTACATACATACATACCCACATACATACATACATACATACTCTGAAAGAATATTTAACCCATCTCAGTGAAGACTTACCATCTTAGACAAGGGATTTTTCTCATTTTTCTCTCTCCTTTCTTTAATTTTTCTTGTTTTGGTTCCATCTTATATTAATAATCAAATTTCTGAAAATCCTTTCTCTCATACTTTGGGGATTAGCTGAACTCAAAATGGATTTCCCATTCTATTGTAAATACTCATTTTGAAATCCTTGCGTGTTTAAGGAAAATGTGAGGCCTGAGTTCCTTGCTCAGCTTTCCTCACGTCAATAACAGTTGATGTTTGGGAGGAGGTGGTGACCCACAAGCAGCCAGTGACTTGTCGTGGTCATTTTGCATTTGCCTCCCCTTCAGAAATGAAGACACATCAATTCTTCTTGCCACTCAAAAACATCTGGAGTTGGAACTGAGCATTCGGCCAAATGTCATACATATTTCCCTGATTGCATATAAAACGCGTGTGTTTTGTACATATTATACGTATGATCTAGGAGTGCTCGTATGTACACACGTTTGTGACTTCTGCCCTCCTCTTCACAGGGCGCGTCTACACTGTAAAGGGAATGAATGTCTCCATACTCCGACTTCAGCTGCTTCTATTTGTAGTAGTGTATGTTAATTCCGTACCTGCCCTCCTTTTGATTTTAAACTTAAAATCAACTTTTTTTTTTTCCTTTTGAGACAGAGTTTTTGCTCTTGTTGCCCAGGCTGGAGTGCAGTGGCATGATCTTAGCTCACTGTGACCTCTGCCCCCTGGGTTAAAGTGATTCTCCTGCCTCAGCCTCCCGAGTAGTTGGGATTACAGGCACAAACCACCACACCTAGCTAATTTTTGTAGTTTTAGTAGGGATGGGGTTTTGCCATGTTGGCTAGGGTGGTCTAGAACTCCGCCCATCTTGGCCTCCCAAAGTGCTGGGATTATAGGCATGAGCCACTGTGCCCGGCCATAATCAACTTTTGAAAAAGCTCTCAGTCACCCAAACCCTGGGTACACTGAGTAGAGCATTCTTGAGTGCAGGTTTACCCTGTAAGTTACCATTTCACCTGACGCACAAAATCACGCTCCCTGGTAGTGCTGATGCTCCAGAATGGCAGAGTCTGAAGTTACCAAGCTCGATGAAATCTATCTTGAAAATACGTGTTGCCTTCTTAACGACAGTTCAAATTGTCCATTTATCTTCTTTATTTTTAAAATGTGGTTGTGATATTAACACTTTACTTTGGAGCTTCCTAGCCTCTCTTATTATTACGTCTTCCTGCTCATTTATAGTTAGATGATTATATTTTCACGGGTAGGGGAGTAAAGTTTATTTTGCATGACGGGTACAGGAATCAGGTGGGCCAGGGATGTAATTGTAGTCAAGTGGCAGCCTCTCTCTACCTTTGCGTATGGAGGGGAAGTACTTTGATGTAGTAAATGGTTTTTGTTTTGTTTTGTTTTGTTTGAGACAGAGTCTTGCCCTGTCACCCAGGCTAGAGCACTGCACCACCATGACTCACTGCAGCCTCAACCTCCTGGGCTCAAGTGATCCTCTCACCCTGGCCTCCCAGCAAACGTGTTCTGAGTCCCTGTTGCTGGCCAGGCACTCCCCTATTCTGGATCAGCCGTACGCGTAGCAGCCTCACAAGACTATTAATGTGAAGTCACCAAGGCAGTCTTGCAAACCCCCTAAAGAGGCTATGATCGTGGAAATTGGTTACTTAAAATGGAGTTTGTGTCAGAATACAGGAAATTCTTCTTGTGCAGTTAAAAGATCATGTATTTCTTTGAAAAAGCAGTTTTAAGCATCTATAGATAAGAATACAAATATATGCAGAAAAGGGAAAAAACAAGACTTTTTAGCTTATAACAGTTGTTCTAAGAATATGCATGTATGGTGAAGTCGGTGGAGCCACAGGAGAAACCAGATTTGGAAGGAAGAGGTTTATTATATTCACACGTCCCAGATGTGGGGCTCACCTCACACCACACGGGCCCCTGGGGACGCACCAGCCTTGGTCAGGAGGCCGAGGAAGGAGGCAGAGGCCAGATCCTCTCCTGGAGTTTCTGCATGCAAGGCAAGGGGGCAGTTTGGGATGCGTCAGTGTCCTCTGGATGCAACCCTCTGGGTGTTCGCTCATGGGCTGAATTGCTGGTTTATAAAACCGACTCCCCGTTCCCTCCAGATCCCCTCTGTGCAAGCTAATGTAGGGGCACGTTGACATTCTTCATGGGGGCACATCAGTGTAGTGAATCTTTTCAATGCATGCTCTGTGTGTTTCCCTGTGTTCTAATTTTATTTTGATATTTACCCGACCACCTTTGATTGGGCTTCTCGTGGCAGGTTTTCAGGCCATAGCACAATACTTGATTTTGGCGGCTGAAGAGTGTACCTTAGCTTGGGAACTTTTGACTAAAAATTCACATAAAGCGAGACCTGGCTTCTAGGTAGCCTGGAACTGCGCTCCCTGGGCCAAGCCAATGTTCCATCACAGGATGTGCAACACTTGGGTATTTCTCATTCAAAAGGGAAAACTGGAAAGAAACGGAAATATTTCCCTGCTGGATAGAGGAATTTGTTTTTCTTTCAAGGTAGGGTCTTGTTCTGTCACCCAGGCTGGAGTGCCATGGTGGCATCACTGCTCACTGCAGCATTACCCTCCCAGGCTCAAGCAGCCCTCCTGCCTCAGCCTCCCCAGTAGCTGGGGCCACCGGTGCCGGCTACCATGCCCAGCTAGTTTTTTAAATTTTTCTAGTGATGGAGCCTTGTCGTGGTGCTCTGCCTTGTCTCAAACTCTAGCCTTGAATGATTCTCCCACCTCAGCTTTCCAAAGTGCCGAGATTACAGGCATGACCCACTGTGCTGGGCTGGAACCATTTTTAAATATAAATGCCTGATAAGGCAAAGTTGAGGTATCATTTAAATAATAATAGAATATAAAATATAACTATGATAAGAATGGAATCTAAATGAGGTATTATTTAATGATCAATGAGGAATACATTTAATTAAATTTTTACTTTGCAGATCATCTTGTTAAACTCCGTCTCTGACCTTCATGGCTACATCGACAAAAGCCAGCTGACTCGGGAATTAGGGGGGACTTTGGAATATCGCCACAGTCAGTGGGTAAATCACCGCACTGTGAGTACCAGCTTATGTGTGCTTTTCACTGTCTCTCCTTGTTTTCCAGAAGGTGGGGTGGGGCAGTTAGAGATCAGCTGCTGGAAGGTCACCCTGAGACTGCCTGACCTTGGGATGGCTGGAATTTCTCAGCCACAGTCTAGGGAAGAAGGAGCGTGGAAGGGACAAAGGCTGGGGTTTCTCCTGTTGACCACCTTCCCACTGCATCTCTTGGCGGGGGTTTGGGGACACTTACCTTTGAATGCACCTGGGAAGGTTCCAGAAACACCAGTGCCCTGTTATACTTCAGAGAAATTAATTTACTTCATCTGGGATGGGTCTTAGACATTAACATGCCACAAAACTCCCCAGATGACTCTAATGTACAGACATATTGACACCGATGAAGTCAGAAGAACCACATTTAAATATTGTCACCCCTCGGGGCTACTGTAGGTGGGAAGGTGGGAAGGGGACAAGGGTTGTAAAACTATTGGGTGCTCTGCTTACTCCCTGGGTGACAGGGTCAGCTGTGCCCCAGACCTCGGCATCATGCAATGTATCCATGTAACAAACCTGCACATGTACCTCTGAATCTAAAATCAAAGTTGAAATTAATTTTTTTAAATTGGCTGGGCACGGTGGCTCATGCCTGTAATCCCAGCACTTTGGGAGGCCGGGGTGGGCAGATCCCGAGGTCAGGAGGTTGAAACCATCCTGGTCAACATGGCGAAATCCCGTCTCTACTAAAAATGCAAAAAATTAGCCTGGTGTGGTGGTGGGTGCCTGTAGTCCCAGCTACTCAGGAGGCTGAGGCAGGAGGATCGCTTGAAACCAGGAGGCGGAGGTTGCAGTGAGCCGAGATCGTGCCATTGCACCCCAGCCTGGGCAACACAGTGAGACTCCATCTCAAAAAAAAAAAAAAATTGTCACAATGACATATTGTCTGATGTCGGGTGAGTTACTAAGCATTTCTGAGCTTGTTTCTTCCTCTGTTAAAATGGGACTAACAGCATTTCTTGACTGGAGATAATTTTGCCTGCCCCCTGCATTTGTCAATATCTTTAGATACTTTTTGTAGTCATAACTTAGTTGGGGGGAGGTTAACTGGTATCTAGTGGGTAGGGGTCAGGGGGTCTGCTGAACACCTTGCAATGCTCAAGGCAGCCTCCCACAGCAAAGACTCACCTGGCCCAAAATGTGCATAGTCAATGCTGAGAAACCCTGGACCAACAAAAGCCTCCCAAAAGTGTGATGTGGGGAATAAGTGATATATTGTCTGTGAAAGGACTCGAAATGTATTTTACTTTTTCTTACCTGCTGATATTGGTGATTGTTATGCTGGGTTAGAAGTTTCAGTAATATTGAGGAAACAGTGAGATCAAAACACATTGTTATGGCGTGAATGCTGGTGTCTCCTCAAAATTCACGTGTTGGTACCCAATGTGATGGCATTTAGAGGGGGGCCTTTTGAGACATATTAAGTCATGAAGGCTCTGGCATCATAAATGGAGTTGGTGCCCTTGCAACAGAGGTTGAAGGGAGGTGTCATGCCCCTTCTCCCCCGTGAGGGCATAGAAGGCATTCTTTATGAGGGGCAGACCTCCACTAGACACCAGATCTGAGAAATCAATTTCTGTTGCTTATAAATTACCCAGGTTAAAGTTGTTACATGGCTCTGAATGAAGAGACCCCCCCCCAAACAGTCTTTGTGTGGGCAACATGGCTGTTTATTCACCAGGGTGCAAGTGGGCTGAGTCCAAAAAGAGAGTCAGTGGAGGGTGGTGGGATAGAGGTTGGTTTTATGGGTTTGGAGTAGGCTGTGGAAAGTTACAGAAGTTACAGTTCAGGGCAGTTTTTGCAAGCTGAGAGGGGGTTGTAGGGTCTGGAGTCACAATTGCCCTATCACTTGAGCAAGTTTGGTTACAAAGTCCAGTTGCCTTATCAGTTGAGGCCAGAATTGGGAACAATAGAAGAATGTCTCAGAGTTAATTAGGCACTGCAGGGGTTAGTCATTCTCCTTTTTGTGGTTTTCCAGTTACTTCAGACTTTCTATTTTAAGGAACCCATCTGGAGGTGTACGTGCAGGTCACAGAGGTTACCATGCGGTCCACGGCGCAGTCAGCCAGCCTAAAAGACCTTACAAAGGTGTTTTTGTTATAGGCCATCCTGGCCTAGTTAGTAGCCATGGTTTGTGGTTGTGCTTGTGCCAAACATTTTACAGTGAACTTTAAAAAATACAACTAGTATTGAAAGACCAGAGATACTCTTTTTATGCCTTTTGCATGCTCTGTGTATATGTTTTACAGACACACACTTACAGTCATATCTTATGCTTCACATTAGTAGGCTTTGCAGATACTGCAGTTTTTAAAAATTGAAGTTTTGCGGTGACTTTGTATTGAATAAGTCTATCAACACAATTTTCCCATCAGTATGTGCTCACTTTGTGCCTCTCTGCTAAATTTTGGCAATTCTTGCAATATTTCTAAGTTTATTATTATTATTTGTTTTTTCTTTATTTCTTTTTTGAGACAGAGTCTTGCTCTGTCACCCAGGCTGAAGTGCAGTGGTGCAATCTTGGCTCACTGCAACCTCAGCCTCCCAAGCAGCTGGGATTACAGGCATGCACCACCATGCCCGGCTAATATTTGTATTTTCAGTAGAGATGGGGGTTTCACCATGTTGGCCAGGCTGGTCTCGAGCTTCTGACTTCAAGTGATCCTCCTGCCTCAGCCTCCCAAAGTGCTGAGATTCCAGGCGTGAGCCACTGTGCCCAGCCAGTCATTGTATTTGTAACAGTGATCTGTGATCAGCAATCTTTGATGTTACTGTTGAATTGGGGTGCCAAAAACTGCACCCATCTGAGACAGTGAACTTAGTGGCTATGTGTTGTGTGTGTTCTGAATGCTCCACCAACTGGCCATCACCCATCTCTCCTTCTCACCTCAGGCCTCCCTATTCTCTGAGAAAGAACAATATTGAAATTAGGCCAATTAATCACCTTACAATGGCCTCTAAGTGTTCTAGTGAAGGGAAGAACGGCTTGTCTCTCATTTTAAATCAAAAGGTTGAACCGATTAAGCTTAATGAGGAAGGCATATTAAAAGCTGAGACAGGCAGAAAGCCAGGCCTCTTAGCCTAGCCAGTTAGCCTAGTGGTGAATTCAAAGGAAAAGTTCTTGAAGGAAATTAAAAATGCTACGCCAGCGAATACATGAATAATAAGAAAGCAAAATCGCCTTCCTGCTGATACAGAGAAAGTTTTAGTGGTCTGGGCCTGGATGGAAGATCAAACCAGCCACAAAATTTCCTTAAGCCAAAGCTTTATCCAGAGCAAGGCCCTAACTCGCTTCAATTCTATTAAGGTTGAGAGAGTGAAAAAGCTGCAGAAGAAAAGTTTGAAGCGGGCAGGGCACAGTGGCTCACGCCTGTAATCCCAGCATTGAGAGGCCAAGGCAGGGGATCACGAGGTCAGGAGTTTGAGACCAGCCTGACCAACATGGTGAAACTCTGTCTCTACTAAAAATACAAAAATTAGCCAGGTGTGATGGCATGTACCTGTAATCCCAGATACTCAGGAGGCTGAGGCAAGAGAATTGCTTGAACCCGGAGGTGGAGGTTGCAGTGAGCCAAGATCTCGCCACTGCACTCCAGCCTGGGTGACAGAATGAGATTCCATCTCAAAAAAAAAGGCTGAGGCTAGCAGGGGCTGGTTTGTGAGGTGTAAGGAAAGAATTCATCTCTGTAACATACAAGTGGAAGGTGCTGATAGAGAAGCTGCATCAACTTATCCAGAAGATCTAACTAACATCATTGATGAAAGTGGCTATACTCAGCAACAGGTTTTCAATGTCAGTGAAACAGACTTTTTGGAAGAAGACGCCACCTAAGACTTCCATAGCTAGAGAAGAGAAGTCAGTGCCTGGCTTCAAAGCTTAAAAGCACAGTCTGGGCCGGGCGCGGTGGCTCAAGCCTGTAATCCCAGCACTTTGGGAGGCCGAGGCGGGTGGATCACGAGGTCAAGAGATCGAGACCATCCTGGTCAACATGGTGAAACCCCGTCTCTACTAAAAATACAAAAAATTAGCTGGGCATGGTGGTGCGTGCCTGTAATCCCAGCTACTCAGGAGGCTGAGGCA
>NW_016107426.1:226337-257419 GCF_001604975.1 Cebus imitator | reverse complement strand
AAAAAAAAAAAAAAAAAAAGCACAGTCTGACTGTCTTGTTAGGGGCTAATGCAGTTGGTGACCTTCAATGGAAGGCAGTGCTCGTGTACCACTCCCAGAATTTTAGGGCCCTTAAGAATGATGGTGCACCGACTGTGCCTGTGCTGTACATAGAACATCAAAGCCTGGATGGCAGCACTTCCATTCACAGCATGGTTTCCTGCATATGTGAAGCCACCTGTTGAGACCTCCTGCTTAGACAAAAAGGTTTTTCCAGAATATTGCTGCTTATTGGCGATGTGCCTGGTCATCTGGGAGCTCTGATGGAGATGTACAAGGCGATGAATCTTGTTTTCATGCCTGCTAACGCAACTTCTACTCTGCAGCTTGTGGATCAAAGAGTAATTTCACCTTTCAGTTTTACGATTTTAGACATACATTTTGTAAAGCTATTCCTGCCATACATAGTGATCCCTCTGATGGGTGTGAGTGGAGCAAATTGCAAACCTTCTGGAAAGGACTCATCATTCTGGATGCCATTAAGAACATTAGTGATTCATGGGAGGAAGTCAAAATACCAATATTAACAGGAGTTTGAGAGAAGCTGATTCCCGCCCTCGTGGATGACTTTGAGGGCTTCAGGACTTCAGTGGGGGAAGTAACTGCAGGGATGGTGGAAATAGGAAGAGAATTAGAATTGGGGGTGGAGCCTGAAGATGTGACTGAATTGCTGCAACCTCATGATAAAGCTTCAACGAATGAGGAGCTGTTTTTTAACAGATGAGCAAAAAAAAGTGATTTCTTCATCTTTCTGGTGACGATGTTGTGGATGTTGTTGAAATGACAACAAAGGAATTAGAATATTCCATAAACTTAGTCTATAAAGCAGTGGCACAGTTTGAGAGGATTAACTCCAAAAGAAGTTCTGTTGTGGGCAAACTGCTGTCGGATAGTATCACATGCTACAGAGAAATCCTTCATGAAAGGAAGTCAATCGATGTGACAATGTCATTGTTGTCTTATTTTAAGAAATTGTCACTGCCACTCCAGCCTTCAGCAAATGTCACCCTCATCAGTCAGCAGCCATCCACAAGAAGGCAAGACCCTCCAACCCTCCAGCAGCAAAAAGATTGTGATTTGATGAAGGCCCAGAAGATTGTTAGCATTTTTTTTTAACAATAAAGTATTTTAAAATTAAGGTATGTGTATTTTTTACACATAATGCTATTGCACACTTAATAGACTGTAATGTAAATATAACTTCCATCTGCAATGGGACACAAAGGAAGTTGTGTGACTCACTGTATTGTAATTGGCTCTGTTGCCGTGGCCTAGAGCCAAACCCATAATAGCTTTGAGGTTTGCCCGTATATATAACTAGGAATAACATAATGACACATACACGGTACATATTGTTTTATATGTGAGATGTGTAGATTCATTTCTGTGTGACCGTGCATCTCCTGGGTGTCAGCTCTTTGAACGAGAGACTCAGAAAGTTAGAACTCAAAGGAATCTTAAAGATCAGGTGGTTCAATCACTTTATTTTACAGGTAGATAAACTGACGTTCAATGTAAATCCAAAGTCATTTGGTCAACTAGTGGCAGTGTTGAGACTAAGACCAGGGTCTTTTTATAAATCTCCCTATCAGGATAGGTCCTCTACACTGTTTCCAAGGTGAGGTGATTATTCACTAATTTTATCACCTGTCTTTCCATCAAGAGAGCATGTTGGTGAATGCTAATCTCTCCACATTGTTATAATTATCTGACCTTCCAGGCCATCGAAAACTTTGCCTTGACCTTGAAGACCACTGTCCAGATGCTGCAGACATTCGGGGCCTCCCTGGCCACAACAGAGCTGCCCAGAAGCATGCTATCCACGGAAGACCTTCTCATGTCCCACACGAGGCAGCGGGACAAGCTGCAGGTGAGTGGCCAGTGGCCTCTCAGAGGCCAGCGTCTGTGCCAGCATGTATGCCTACCTCTTGGAGAGAGCTGGGAGCAGAATTAACAGTGCAGCCCTCGTTTTCCTTCTTCTTTAGTGACTTGGAAGCCACTGGCCAACTTAAACCTTCCAGACAGGCAGTTTGTAATGAAAGAAGTCTCTTGAGACTGGGTGCTGTGTGAAGAAGCACAGGGAGGGGCTTTTCCAGCTTCGTCCTGGTGAGCTGAGGCACGTGAGCACCCTTTTAAGGGCTGCACTCCCGTGATCCTGCTCAGAATAGAGCAGGACAGAACGTGCTGACATTGTAGGGGGCAGGGGCTGGCTTTTCAAGTATAAGCTTTCCAGCAGTGGTTGTAAAGTTTTGGGGCAGGCTAATAAGCTGACTTATTGTTTAACTTTCTCAGGAGTGTCTTTTTATTTGGGGACGAATTTGAGAAGAAGGACTATGGAAGGTGCCCTGACCTGGGTTTAAGGAGAGGCCCCTATTAGATGATTCAGAAAGGCACATCAGAACCTGCAGAGGAAAGGGAGCTTCATGGGTTCTTTGGATCATGCAATACAGGGAAATTTCCTGGGGCCTCTCACTGGATGAGTGTCAGTACCTTTCTACCTTGAGAAGCACAAACAGACCAAATCCATTATTTCACAGAAGCCCAGTTTTCAATAGGGCAGCAAAATGAGGATTGGACAGTCGGTAGGTGTCCTGGTGTAATGGAATTTGGGAAGAGTTGAACTGTTGTATCTGTGACCAAAAATTTGCGAAAATGCTTCGCTAGATGGTTGATTTGTTCATTTATTCAACATTTATTGAGCACCCGCCACTACTTGGCAGGCAAACCAAAAATGCAACCTCAAGGAACACATAGTCTAGTTAGGAGGGTCTCAGAGTCTAGCAATTGAGGCAAATTAATGTTTCCATGTGCCAGGGAACAGTGTAAAATTCAGTCCTTAAGGAGGTTGTTATTCAAAAAAGAGATGGCCAGGCACGGTGGCTCACGCCTGTAATCCTGGCACTTTGGGAGGCCGAGGCAAGTGGATCACCTTAGGTCAGGGGTTCAAGACCAGCCTGACCAACATGGTAAAACCCCATCTCTACTAAAAATACAAAAATTTGCCGGGCATGATGGCAGGTGCCTGTAATCCCAGCTACTCAGGAGGCTGAGGTGAGAGAATCATTTGAACCTAGGAGGCGGAAGTTGCAGTGAGCCGAGATTTCCCCACTGCACTCCGTCCTGGGCGACAGAGCGAGACTCCATCTCAAAAAAACAGATAAACAAACAAAAAGAGAGAAGTATATTCCAAAGATTACTGTGAGTATGAGTAATCAAAATGTCTGGACTGACGACATCCTGAAAATTTTCCCTGAAAATGCCTCTGAGGCGCTTGGCCTTTGTTTTCCAAACCTGCTGGCTGAGTTCACATCACATGATTCCTGGGAGGCATGAGTGACAGACGGCAGGTCTAGGTGCCTCTGTGAAGTGTGTGAGGAAGGAGCTTGCGGTTGCACGGGCCAAAAGTGGTCCCTGACCCAAAGGAGTCTGCAGAGTGTCCCACTGGTGCGAGCGGGTTGACGGGAGGATGCCCAGCGCGGCCAGGACAGCGAAACTCAGCTCCGTGCCTAGGGCCCTGCGCACAGTACGCTCTTTGCCTCTGCCCAGGAAGGGCGTGGAGAGGTCGAAGCGCAGAAACGCTGAGGTGACCGTGCTCAGTCAGGAGGGTCTCCGGAGGAAAGGTCACGAAGTTTGGATTTTAGATAAGGACACGTAACTGGGGGAGGGGGGTGGGGGAGGTGAAACCCAGCCAGTCAGGTCTTGCCGTGTGTGCTGGTGGGCAGGGCAGAGGAGTGGGCACTCAGAAGGCAGGTGAGTGGGTGTTCTCTAGTTTCTCTACACAGGCAGAGGTCTGCAGAGGTCAGGAGGTGGGAGAGAACCAGTTTCCAAGATGGAGCAAGAGGATTTCCGTGTACATGCTAACCAGGGGCTCTCAGGAGCACAACAGGCTGCTCTGAGCAAAGGAGGCTGAGACTTCTCTCAGATCAGGGGGTGGAGCAGCCTTGGAGGCCACATGGTTAGAAGTATTATTTGACATTTATACTCTAATTACATTAATTTGGTTAAACACCCCCATCCAACCTGTAAGACAAGTGAAAGGAAATTAGTAAGGTCCATTTAATTGGCCTTTTAGTAAAAGAAACGCTTGCATTTATATTCCATGCTGCCGTAAAATCATGGTGAAGACCTCAAATTATTTTAAGACAAAATTCTCAAAGCAATTTAATTTGTCCAAGTCTTTACCTCAATGAAGAATATTAAGTGAATTTGGATTTAAAAATATTATCGTCCTTATTTTACCAAGAAATATTAATTAACATCTTTTAAAAGATAATACAGGCTGGGTGCAGTGGCTCACACCTATAATCCCAGCACTTTGGGAGGCCAAGGCGGATAGGTCACCTGAGGTTAGGAGTTTGTGACCAGCCTGGCCAACATGGTGAAACCCCGTCTCTACTAAAAATACAGAAATTAGCTAGGTATGATGGCTGGTGCCTGTAATCCCAGCTGCTTAGGAGGCTGAGGCAGGAGAATGGCTTGAACCTGGGAGACAGAGGTTGCGGTGAGCCAAGATCATGCCACTGCACTCCAGCCTGGGCAACAAGAGGGAAACTACATCTAAAAACAAAAAAACAAAAAAACAAAAAACAAACAAACAAAAAAAAACGAGCATTTCTTAAGGCCATTTTGTGATTACTGATTATTGGACTAACGCAAATTTGATTTCTTTGTTCCTTATCTTGTGGCTTAGAAGCAAGAATACCAAAATCATTAAACAAGAGTCTTTTCTTCCTCTTTCTCATCCAAAAATGCCTTAAAGAGAGAAATGGTTTATATTAGCAAAAAAGAAATACTGTTTAAACTTGTATTAATAACTTAGTAGTTTTTGTGGTTATTTATACATATTTTATTTTCCTCTTATTGGTCTTTTACCTAGCATTTAATCAAAGATTCTATATGTCATTGAATAATTTTTTTTTCCAGCTGGAAAGTTAAAAACTATTATAAGATTCCTTGTTCAGTACAGAGAACTTCCAAATCTATTTAAGGATCTATAAAAGTTGCAGCGCGTGATTTACCGTTTTCTCCCAGCCTGGAGAGGGTTTTTTCCTAAACAGCTTGCACTGCTTAGGGGATCTGGCTTGATTTCTTGACCGCCTTTCTCCTGGGATCTTTGAGATCCCTTATCTTAGGAATATGCGTGTAGTGGACTCTACAGTCAAACAATAGGAGAGCCATTGAGTTGGAGAGGTTTTCAGCTTCACTTGCCATTTCTCTAGGGAGTTGTTACTATTTTGTTCAAAATAGTATTCCAATAGAACCTCTTTCTTTCGGCCTTCCGTATATTAAGCCAGTCTATTCACACAGAAAAAAATCTCCAAACATCCACAGTGGAAGAATCGTATCAAACTTTTAAGCAAACTGATGACTTTAAAGAAAGCTCTTCCCTGGAAGCCGAAACTTTCCCCCAGCCAGAGCCACGGTTTGGGCCTTCATGTAACTTACAATCAGAGAGTGCTCCTGACTTCAGTAGGTGTTATCTTCTGTCCAGTCAAATTGTGGGCACTTGGGCTTCATGCTAAGATTTGAAACCTCATTTTCTCTGCGGGGCAGAGAGGAAAAGCCAGTCTGATAAACCCAAGCAGCGTTAGCCTTCCCCAGGAGAGCTCAGCTCCTGATGAATGAGGCAAGCAGACAGGACCCAGCCGTCATTCCTGCTGTGTGCCTTTCCACGTGTCGAGAGTACTCAGTGAACGTGTGCAGAGGCACCGCGACCTCCTCTGCCAGTTGGAACCTGACCGAGGTGGTGGTGGGACTCCCATTTTCTGAGGAAAGGCAACTTTGGAAGGCAGTGAGCTGTCTCTCAGTTTCCAACAGTCCTCACCCTGCCACCAGCAGGACCCTGTCCACACAGAGAAAGGAGACTCTCTGAAAGGGAGCGTCGACTGATACACATGTTCTGGAAGACAGCGCCAAGTTCGTCCTCCAGCCCGAGTGCAGGTGTTGTATTGGACCAAGTGTAGAAAGTTATCACCAAGACAAAAGTATGCCAGATTGCAGGGTCATTTATTATGCCAGCGACCACAGAGGACTCACGTCTCTCCAACCTGTGGCGTCAAAAGGAGGGCGCCACGACTTTTTATACCCGAAAAACCACCTTGGGAGTGGGGGTGAAGAGCGGGGATGGGGATGAAAAGGTTTCGGACATTCCAAGGGCTAGGGGATTCTGTGATTCACCTCCTGGGCGGAGACAAGGGCGGGGGTCTCCGGACATTCCAAGGTCTAGGGGACTTTTGTCATTCTGTTTGTTACCTCAGTGGTTTACAGAAGTCAAGATATACATTTGTTTACACATCGTCTGGGTGGTGATAGAAGTCACAGATTTTAGCAGTTACTGATAAGGAAAGGTAAGCAGCTTTACATAGTTTGCAGAACAAACTAGCACTTCTATTTACAGAGGCCAAGGACCGTAGTTATTGTGAGGAGAATGGGGCAGCCACTTCAACTTATTTAAAAACAGTTTTGCATTTTATAAAAATAGCGTTGCTCAGGTTCTGGCTCCAGGCGAGCACAATATCACACAGGTAGTACAAAAATTAAATACCCAGAAAGATGGTTTTCTTCCATGGAAACCGAATCTCCGTTTTTAGGCTGAGCAACTTCCCCTTCCCCTTTTCTAGGACCACGGTTGTTCCGTCTTTCCCTCTGGGTTCAGGGAAGACTTCTGTGGCCTACTCAAGTTGACCTTGCTGGTTGAATACCGGAGCAGTAACCAGGTCACGATTCCTGCCCGTAGCCCTTTTAAACAGTGAGAAGGGGATACGCGGTGTGTGACATCACTGGTGAAGATTCACCTTTCCTGCCTCACACTGTTTCCTCAGGCTCTGCCACACTTTGGGCATATCCTCTTCCCAGCTTCCCCCTTCAGCGTCTCCTTCTGCCATGCCAGCATGGCGCTTCTCCTTTACCCTGTCTACCTTCCTCCCCAGCTCTTCATCACGTATGGATATGTGTGTGTGTGTGTACATTCATATATATGGATATGGATGTGTATATGGGTAATGCCAGAATCCTGCTGGAAGCTCTGCAGCAGTTAAGAAAATGAGTGGGAAAAGCCAAGGCCCCCTTTAGTGGGTGGGCTGAGGGAATGGCTTAGACACTGACTCAGGAGGACGTTTTTTCCATCACATCTAATTTGTCTGTATTCATTTGCAACCTGACTTCTTTTAGGCCATTATGAATTTATCCAACCTACAAATATTGAATGAGCATTAACGAGATAAGAAATGAGGGCTGACACATGAGAATGGAAAAGAAGAGATACGCCTGATTCCCAGGCAAGAGTGCCAGCCACGTGGCTAATGTGGGCCACTGTTTGGAGTGGACAGGGCCAGAGGAGGTATCCAAAGAACGCTGAAGGGCTGGCTCAGAGAAGCCAAGTCCAGCATCAGCCAGATCCAGGGCCAGGTTTGAGGATGGGCAGGCAGTGTAACCCCTCCAGGGGAAATTGTGGAGTAGAATGGGACACAGGAACAAAGGTACGAGCTTGAGAGGGCACAGGACTTCCGTGTGATCAGAGTGGGGAAGTGTGAAACTCTTCCCACGGGGAACGAGCTCTAGGCTGTGTGGAGACCACACAGGTGGCTGGGCCTAGAGGAAGTGATGCAGTGTTCATGTGGGCAGAGGTGATCTTTTGGTGTTTTAGAGCTGTGCGCCTATTCTAATGCTCAAGGGCATACCAAACCGGCCTCCTCTGACCTGCGAACCGAACCCATAATTCCCAAGCACAGAATTCTAGGTCAGGCACTGCCACTTTTGTTGTGCACCCTGGGCTTTGTGGGTAAGGCTCAGGGCAATGACAGGTGACCTGCATTGTCCAAGGAAAGGGCTACAGCTATTGGCTCTGGAAGGAAGTAGCCTTCCCCAGCTGCGAAGCACCGAGGCTCTGTGTTCAAAGAGCAGCATGGCTTGGCAGTACGAGCCCTTCCACGTTGAACTGAAACTGCTGCCCATATCTGCCAAACTTCAATAATTAAACAAAGCCACAGCTGGTTGGCAGGTGGAAGGGGAAGCAGGTGTTTATTGATGAGACTAACTGAAGTATTTTTATGGTCAACTAGCAGTTATTACGTTATTACTGCTTGGTACTTTCTAGCATTCAGTATTCAATATCATTTTCTTATTTCTGGTCACTCTCTTATATTAAAACCAGACTGAATTCACTAGTTTTGCTTTCAATGTACAACAATAGCTTGAGCTATACAAAAAGCAGATGTGGCTTTTGAAGAGAAAAAATACTTTTTTTGATGTATAGGCTTTTGGATATTTGGAATTTTGTATCATGTGGATGCATTACCGATCAAGGACAAGTTAATTGATTAATTTTAAAACTGCATCTTCATCAGCATTTAATTTCCTAAATGAAAAATATACTGATCTATTCTCTTCACCTCCATTCTACCAAGAACTTGTTTTTCCTAATTCTTTCTGAGAGAGACTACTTTTATTCTCTAGGATGAGCTGAAATTACTTGGAAAGCAGGGGGCCACATTGCTGTCATGCATCCAAGAACCAGCAACCAAATATCCCAACAGCAAACGCAATCTCAATCAACTTGAGAATGCAGCTACCATGGAAAGGTGAGTGCGTGAGATGGGATCTGCCCTTTCAGGAGGGAATATATAGACCTAGATATTCTGGGGCAACCAAGAACAGCTTGGAACAGCCGAGATTGGGTCTTGGTCGGGCCAAGGAAGAGGAAAAATATTTTAGACAGCAAAGGAGAAGAGATATGTCCCTCTGGCATCCACGTACAGAGATCTTTTAATGAGAGCTCCATTCCCCCCTCTTCAATGCATGTGACATGCTCCCATCCTAGGATTTTGAGGGAGATGGTAGTATGTATTGGGCTTCATTTCCAAATTACAGCTTGGCTTGGCGCTGTGCTTTATGTTCATGTAGCCTCAGGTAGAACGAAGGCAGGAAGGTAAGATCACCGAGCGCATTCTGAAGCACAGCAGCTGCATCTGAAGGGAAGTTGCTGCCTGCGCTGGGGGTGTCCTGACTGGGAAATGAAAGGTGAAAACCCCGCTGAGCCGGAAGACAGGCGTAGGTGACACATACGTTCATAGTAAGGAGACGATCACAGTCGGTAACACTGACTGAAGACACGGGTCTCTCCGCAGGCCTGTGTGGACGCCGGTGGAAATGAATGCTAACGCAACGTCACTTTCTCGTTCTTTCTTGAAAGGTTATTAGTTCAACTGCATGAAACAGAAAAAGCCTTTAGTCAGTTCTGGTCTGAGCATCATCTGAAGCTTAACCAGTGCCTACAGCTGCAGCATTTTGAGCACGATTTTTGTAAGGTATTCTTTTCTTGTTTAATATCACTTCCTTCTCTGGTTCGGTGACCTCTGGGTTTCTCTCCGCCCTCCCTCTTTGGTATGGGAGTTCCCTCTTTTCCCTGATCCAGCCTTCTCTTCATCTCCTTGCTGCTTTACAGACGGCTCCTCCAGCCCCCTTCTCACTTTTTCAGCGGAGCAGCAGTGTTCTAGAATCCCATTTTCCTGTTGATGTACATGGCATTTCAGTGCTGGTTTATCTTGCTTTTTTTTTTTTTTTTTTTTTTTTTTTTTGAAACAAGGTCTTGCTCTGTCACTCAGGCTGGAGTGCGGTGACGCAGTCATGGCCTTCTGCAGGTTTGATCTTCTGGGCTCAAGCGATCCTCCCACCTCAGCCTCCCAAGTAGCTGCAGCTACATGCGTGCCCCACCACCACACCACATCATTCTTTTTACATTTTTGCAGGACGAGGTCTCCCGATGCTCCCCAGGCTGCTCTCAAACTTCTGAGTACAAACAATCCTCCTGCCTCGCCTCCCAAAGTGCTGGGATTACAGGCATGAGCCACCGGACCCAGCTGTCTTCCTTTTTGATTGATAATCTGTTGAATATAGTTCTCATAAACCAGATATATGTGTCTGCACCCCCAGCTTAATTTGAAAGTTAGTGAGCTGCAAAAAAACTTTTTAAACATACATAGATACATACAAGTCGTGAGTCCTTTCTGGAGCTTTGCGTTTTCTCGAAGCGTAACTACCCATGCCTCCAGGTGAGTATGCGTTGGTTTACTTCCAGACCGTTCTAATGTGTCTCGTAGGTTAAGCTTGCCCTGGATAATTTGCTGGAAGAGCAAGCAGAGTTTACAGGCGTTGGAGACAGTGTGATGCACGTGGAGCAGCTTCTTAAGGAACACAAAAAACTGGAGGAGAAAAGCCAGGTTTGCTTTCTGACATTTTCGTGTACTGGGAAGGGGGCTGCTGTGGACGATGATGGATCGTGTCCAGTCATCGCTATCGGACGCTCGCTAAAGGACGCAGGAGTACGCAGTCCTGCCCTTCAGTCACCCCATTCTCCCCCCAGGATCCCATGGAGAGACGCACATGAACATCTGCCTTGAATAATACGGGCAGCACAGAGTTCTGTCAAAGCCACCAGAGCGTACGGTTGCGGTTGGATGCTCAGGTGGGCTGAGGACTCTGGACAGCCCTGCCCTCTCACACGGTCAGCAGCCAAGTGGGAGAAGGTCCCAACAGGCTCATCACTCACCAGAACATTTAACTCAGTCTCACCAATCAGCTTGGGCTCGTCCCTGGAGCCTGGACTAGGGGACTGGGGGTTGTGGGGTTGGTAGTAAGGATGGGAAACTTTCAAAGGGGAAACCAGAAAAAATACAACTAGTTTTATACCTGGAGCAAGATGGTGAGATGGGGGAAATTGGTCCACACGAGTTCCATTGCTACACAGAATTGGCCAAGCTTTCTCCTCTCTCATGTCCCAAGTGTTGTAAATATGGAACTTGTAAAAGAATATGTACTTTACAATTCCCACACAGGAATTAAACAGTGCCCCAGATCTGTACACACGTCAGCATTTAGAAATGATTCCATTTTAAGTGTTTACAAATTTGGTGTATTACAAATGAATAAAACTGGCCGGATGTGGTGGTTCACTCCTGTAATCCCAGCACTTTGGGAGGCTGAGACGGGAGGATCATGAGCTCAGGAGATCGAGACCATCCTGGCCAATGCAGTGAAACCCCATCCCTACTAAATACAAAAAAATTAGCTAGGTGTGGTGGCGCGCGCCTGTAGTCCCAGCTACTCAAGAGGCTGAGGCAGGAGAACTGCTTGAACCCGGGCAATGGAGGTTGCGGTGAGCCGAGATCTTGCCACTGCACTCCAGCTGGGTGACAGAGCAAGACTCCGTCTCAAAAAAACAAAAATAAAAAAAAAATAAAAAAAGAAAGAAAACTGAGTCATCTCTTTCCAGAGAAGTGCCTTTCTGCTTGTTTAAAATTAGATTCTCTATATTTTTGTGTCTTGGGGACCAAGTGCCCTATGATTAGCGCTTCTTCCTTAGCTGATCTCAAGGCATGTTTCTCAGATGGCAATTTTGCAGTACTAAAGATTTGCTTCTCAAAGTGTGGGCCTCTGGCCAGCAGCACAGATGTTACCTGAGTGAGCGCTAATTAGAAATATAAAATCTCAGACCCCACCCTGGAATTGGAATCTGCATTTTAAGAAGGTCCCCAGGTGACTGACTTGTATATTACAGTTGGAGACACGCCCCTAAAGGCTACAACACAAAGTGTACCAAGGCCGCACTGACTAAGAGCCGTGGGTTGTGGATTCTGAGCTGGGGGTGCTTGTGCACATGCATGAACACACGAACCCGCCTGCATATCCAGATCCCCACTCAAGAATCCCATCCCTCCCTAGTGAGCACTCTCTTACCAGCAATCATCTGACAGATAAACTAGTGCTCAAGACATACGAGTCATCAGGAACATTTATCAAACAATGGAAAAGTTGAGCTTCATATACATGATAAATATATGTCTTAGATTCTCCAGGACAGCCCCAATCTTATAATTTTAGTTTTTTCTAAAGAATTTTTTACTGAATATAAATACTATATATATTTTTTATTCATTTATTAAGAAAAAGCACCTCAATAAAAATGCCTTCATATATCTATGAAAGCATAGATATATGAAGGATATATGTGTGTGTGTGTGTGTGTGTGTGTGTGTGTGTGTATTATCCTGGGTTGTGTGGATGCAGTGGTGAACCAGACAGTCCAGACTCTGCCCTCATGGAGCTTACATTCTACTGGAGAGACACAATTCATTAAAAAGCAGTCAAATTAATAATAACATCAGATAGTAGCAGGTGATATAAAAAAGAAAACAAGCTATAATAGAAAGTGACTGGGGGTGCTGCTTTAGCTAGAGTGATCCGGAAAGGCCTGGGAAGGCGACCTTTGATCTGAGATCTGTGTAATCATGCAAAGGCCTGGGGAATAGCATCAAGGCAGGTGCAGACGTCTTAAAGCGGGAATGAGCTCTGTGAGTTCAAGGAACTTTGCTACAGCAGGTGGACCAGGAGGAAATGAGGGGACAGAGACGAGCAGAGGCCAGGTGGTCCTGTTGCACCCTGAGATCTTTTGTGGGAATTTGAATTTTATTCTCGGTGGAACAGAAAGCCCTTGGAGGGCGCTCTGGGCTGTGTTTTGAACAGTGGTGATGGATCTGCGTGACTGCATCACATTCTGTCTTCCGCCCACCTCCTTGAACTTGTGGTCCTTGGTATATGCTTCAAAAATGGATGACCAGAGCTAGGGATGACAGCTGTGGTTATGGGACACAGGAATGCTCTGTGAGGCCGTGACCCACCTGTCATGGGCCACATTCTCGAAGCAGCCGGGCCAGCCCCCGTGGATGACCTTGACTTGCCAGCCTTGTAGAACCTGTAGGATTTGCAGACCGGTCACATCCTGTGACTTGCAGACCTGGCTTCTAAACTTGCTTCCTGCAGGAGGCAGCACACCTGTTTTTCCACCTTTGGGTGAATCAAACAAAGCTGTCTCATCATAACCGAGATTGTTTTTAGTATCTCTTCTCTCCGACTTCTCAGACGGGTGGCTTGGCTAGTCTTTCCATTTGTCCTTTAAAGTGTTAAAGGAACAAGGCTGTGTCTGGCCACAGTCTGAAATATCTGCTTGGGGGTTGTTCTTTACTCAGCACTAAGAAGCCGGCTCCCTCCCAGCACGGCCGCGCGCTGCCTCTGGGGATGGTGCCAGTTTCTGTATTCCACAGAGTGACATCATCCTCACAAGTAACCTCAGAGTCAACTCACTAAGCGGGCTCCAGTCGCATGCTGATTCAGCCTGTTTTTTGTCTTGTTCTAGTTTGAGAGTTCAGCAGTCTTTTGAGTGTTCCTTCCTGATTCTGGAAAACAGTGGTTTCAACCACTTACTGAAGGTCTTCCATAAAAGCAGAATTTGCTGCATTGTTTTGACTGTGGGGCCAAGCTGAGACCTTTGCTGATGGATCAGCAGGGAACAGACCAGGGCGGGGTGGAGGAACCACCTGGTTTCAGCCTTGACCTCTCCCCACGAGGGTGCTGTGTCTAAGAAAGCATGGAACCCAGGCCACGAACGTCCAAGGATGCCATCTAGTTGGAGGGTCATGGCTTTGTGTATGTGTGTGAAATTTTCAAACACACGCGGAAGCAGATAGACGGGCACAGTGAACTCCACGTATCCATCATTGAGTTTCAAACCTTCTTGTTTCATCTGGGCCACCTCCCACACACACGCCACCCCTATGGATCATCGTGGGTTTGTTCTGGAGTTCCTGATAGAGTGGCATCGCTCGCTTTGTCGGCGTCTTCTCTCCTAGTAGGCACCCTTGTCCCTCAGCTGTTATACCAGTAGAGTCCTCGGGGGGAAGTAAACTGCTGCTTTGATAAAGATTCTGAATTGCAGCTTCTAAGCTGCAACTTGACTATCCAGCCTTCTGGAATTTTCAGCATCTAAAAGATCCCAGATGGGCTTGTGATCAGAGTACCAGATTTTAGCCATTTTTCCCTCACTCTTTCTTTTTTACTTGGAGAGTTTATTGCTATTTATCTTGAGTGGGAGGTATATAAACTAAAAAAATAAGCTTCCATTTGGAGGTTTCACTGTACATTTCTTTGCAGGCACCAGAAGGATTTCACAGCACATGCGGAGAGGCCAGTGGGCTGGAAGGTGACAAGAACAGACGTTTTGGAGCCAGATAGAGGTGGATTCGGATCGTGGCTCTAACAACTACCAGCTGTGTGACTCTAGTCGTATTTCTTAGCCTTTCTGAATATGGTCCCCTCATCTGTAAAGCAGAGATAATAATTCCTACCTAACAGAGACCCTGTGGAGATTAAATGAGTCAGACGCATGGTAGGAACTTAATGTGGTTGGCCCGCAGCGTGGTCGGTGGTCAGTAGTCAGTGGCCAGAAACTACTGCTGTTGTCCTTTCGTTCTGTGATAGTGACCTTCCAGCCATGAGGTGGCTGAATCCAGTCTGCTCCTCAGCTGCCTCTGTGGACGTTTTTCCCTAGACCTATTTGGACCTGTTACTCACACCTTCCTCTAACACCTCAAATGTCTTCTGGACAGCTCTGAAGGGTGAGATACTGCAAGCCAAGGGAAGGCCAGGCTCTGATTACCACAGGGCAGTTTGGAAGTATCCTGTAGTGAATTTCCCTGGACCCAGAAAACTCTGCACTGTTCTTAATAAATTAGGCAGCTGGACTTAAAAAAAAAAAAAAAGTCAACAGAGACTTTCTTGCCAAGTTTCATGTTTCTATATTTGACTAACGTCAGACAAGTTCAAGCAACCAAATGAGGTCTCTAAGCTGCGGCAGAACAAGGACAGCCATTTTTCCTCTGTGTATGGTGGTCTGAGCCAGATCCTGGAGCCAGACTGCCTGGGTTTGAAGCCTGGCTCTTCTCTTTCATAGCTGGGTCACCTTGGATCATGGTGCCTCCACTTCCCACTGGTAAAACAGTACCTGTGTCAAAGGATTTGTTGTGAAGAGCTAAGGAAATAAGCAGTCGTAAAGCATTCAGAACAGTGCATAGCGTGTAGTAAGCTCTCAGGAAACGTTGGCTGTCGTTATCAGTATTACAGAGGCAGAGGGAGTCATTCTGTGCTATGCCACGTGTCCTAGGTTCAGTCTGCGGTAGCTGAGCAGTGCTAGGAAAGGTCCGTCATTCATTCTTCATTTATTCATCTTCTACCATGCCAGGTACTGTTTAAGTTCTAAGGACACAGCAGTGAACCAAAGAATAAAAAAACACTGGCCTGGCGTGATGGCTCACACCTGTAATCCCAGTACTTCGGGAGGCCGAGGCTGGTGGATCACCTGAGATCGGGAGTTCAAGACCAGCCTGACCAACACATGGAGAAACCCTGTCTCTACTAAAAATACAAAAAAATGAGCCAGGTGTGGTGGCACATGCCTGTAATCCCAGCTACGGGAGGCTGAGGCAGGAGAATCACTTGAACCCAGGAGGCGGAGGTTGCAGTGAGCTGAGATTGCGCCATTGCACTCCAGCCTGGACAACAAGAGCGAAACTCTGTCTCAAAAATAAAAATAAATAAAAATTACTGCCCAGGGAATGAGTATTCCAATCTTCTTGTAGGGGACGTAACCAGTGCACCTGGGCCTCTGCTGTTTAGAACAAGTGCTCTGTTTATTTTTGCCTCAGTCCTTTGACTAGCCACTGCTTGATTTGTGTCACTTGTTTCTATGCCGTTACTCCTCTCTGTTTTGTGCAGCATTTATTTGTAAGTACCTAAGATGTACCATGCCCTGTTTTCGGTTGAATATGGGCTGGTTCTGGACCATGAGGGTCTGTGGCATCATGCAGGCAGCAGATGAATGGTCACGACATAATGAAGCAGGTGCTGTGATCAAGAGAAACACAGAGAAAGTTTTCTGGAGAAGGTGAAGTCTGAAATGTGATGCAGATCGAGTTGGCCCCAGAGGAGGGTGGGCAAGGGGGAGTAGGGAAGGATGGGCTTTGTAGGCAGACAGCAGATGGAGAAGGCGTGGAGACCTGCAGCTGCCTGAGTATTTGGGGAACAACACAGGGGTCACTGGTATGGCTGCAGCAGAGAGTGGAGTTGAGGAAGTTGAGGAGGACTTGTTAAGAGGCACACCCAGGTATGAGCTAGATAAGGAAAGGCCCTGTTTGCATTGCTCAAAAGTTTAAGCTTGCTCCTAAAGACCTTGGGAGCCCAGGAAAGGGCGTGAAGCTTGGGAGTGAGGTAACTTGCTAAGATGTGTTGGAATTGCTCCTTTGTCAGCTGCCTGGGGCGTGATTTGAAGGAGAGCCTGAAGAAAAACAGTGAGGCCAACTGTCCCCATGAGAAGGCATGAGGCCGGAGTTCACAGTGGCAAGGAGGTGGCAGATGGGGTCAGAATTTGAAAGCATTAAGAGGCGATGGGCCCTGGAGGGCTTCGTGCATGCGTGCGAGGGTAGGAGAGGGGTTTGGAAATCCTGGAAACCATAAACAGTGCAAGTGGAGAGAAGGGCAGGTTGAACGCACCTGGAGTTGCCGTGACTCCTTACGTTACTGAAACGGCTAAAGCAGAGCAGCTGTGATGTGCTGGGTGCCTGATGTGGCTGGCAGGAGGGCCCGCGGGCTCTCTGCTCCTGGAGACCTTTTGGAATGTGGCAGTCGTCTGTGTTGATGCCGAAGTCCAGGTCGCATCAAGTAGTCCCAGCCAAGCAGACCCTGCCTCGTCTAGCTCGTTGGCTCATTCATTCATTTTGTTGATAAATATTTATTGGACGCCTACTAAATGCTCCTGTGGAACTTACATGTTGGTGGGAGTGAGTGGAGGAGGGAGGAACTCTACACTAAAGTAAATAAATAGTGTTTAGATAGAGATAAGCGTGTTAAAGAATTACAGCGAGGGAGAGGGCCTAGGTGAGTGGGTGTCGGGTCGTAGAGAATGACTTGAGATCCAGTAGTGGGGGAAGCCCTGTGAGGAGGTGACCAGCCCCGCTCTGCAGGAACCGGGGAAGAGCAGTCCGGAGAAGGGCCCTGAGTCAGGCACAAGCTGTCTCTCGGCTGGATTCCTGCAGCAGCCGGGCCTCCAGCTGTCCTGCGTTGCCTCTTATTCTGGGTACCATACATGAAGCAGTCCTTTCAAAAACATGAGCGAGATCCTCCCCCCAAGCCCAGGGCCTTTCCTCTCACAGTGCTCACAGGGCAGCGAGGCCCTCCGCACGGAACCCCCTTTCCTCTGGCTGCTGCTCCTCACTTCCTGCCTGCTCCCTGGGCAGCAGCCACACTGGCCCCCTTCCTGCTACCCGAACTTGTCAGACGCTCCGTCCCCTCCCAGCCAAGTGCCCTGCGGCTTGTCCCTGACTTCAGGTCTCGGCTTGTGTCCAGAGCGCTCCCGGGACCATGTGCAAATTTGAAGATTCACTGGGAGGACTCTGCATGCAGCTGTGTTAGAGTTATGAGCTATTACGATGACAAAGTACTGAGCAAACTCAGCAAACGGGAAAGGCGTGAGGTGACGTCTGCAGGAAACCAGGCACGAGCTTCTTCGAATCCTCTCCTGTGGGAGTCACACAGGACATGCTTCCTGCCCCCCATCTGTGGGTTGTGACAACACGTGTGAAATGTTGTCTGCCAGGGAAGCTCGTGACAGACTCAATGCCCAGAGCTTTTACTGGTGGCTGGCCATGTGGGCAACTTCTGTCTGGCAGGTACCAAGTTTCCAGACTCCCAGAAGGAAAGCAGGTAATCACCATAAACCACGCATCGTGAACTATTCATATCAGGAAATGGAGGGAACTTGCCCAAAATCTAAGTTCCGAGATGCCAACAAAGGGCCAGCCTTGCTCTTTCTAAGGCTGGTAGTCTCAGGCTTTCTTTTCTTTTGTTTTTTCCTTTTTTTTTTTTGGAGATGGCATCTTGCTCTGTCACCAGGCTGGAGTGATACAATCTCAGCTCACTGCCACCTCCACCTCTCAGGTTCAAGCAATTCTCCTGCCTCAGCTTCCAGAGTAGCTGGTACGACAGGCGCATGCTGCCACACCTGGCTAATTTTTTGTGTTTTAGTAGAGATGGGGTTTCACTGTGTTGCCCAGACTGGTCTCAAACTCCTGAGCTCAGGCAATCCATCCGCCTCAGCCTCCCAAAGTGCTGGGATTACAGGCCAGCCACCGCGCCCGGCCACTGTCGGTCTTCCTATGAGAAGTCTTTTCTGCACAGCTCGAGTAGCTCCTTCTCAGGGAGACCTTCTCTCACAGTCCAGCTTAAAACGCCAGCTCCAGCACTCCCTGCCCTCCCGCTGCCTACTTTCCCCACATACTCGTCGCTGTCTAAGATGTTGTATCATCTGCACATGCAGTCATTTATTGCCTCTGTCTTCCATTGAAATGTAAGCTTCATTTCATGAGGTCGGGATTTTTGCCCACTTTCTTTACCAATGAACCCCCAGCATCTATGACAGTGTTTGGCACATAGTAGGTTCTCAGTAATATGAGACAGATGAATAAAGGAATGCTTAGAAAACAGGCAGCTTGGCACATGGTTAGAGTGAAGTGTCATGCAGAAGGAGGTAGGAAATGTGATGAGCAGACGGGATCAGTGTAGACAGGGTCCTTGCAGGCCTTGGGAAGGGGTTTAAACAAGTGTATTTCTCTTCCTTCCTCCTTCCCTCCCTCCCTCCTTTCGTTCTTTCATTCTTTCTTTTGACTTAGTCCCGCTCTGTCACCCAGGCTGGAGTGCAGTGGCGTGATCTCAGATCACTGCAATCACCGCCTCCCATGTTCAAGTGATTCTCCTGCCTCAGCCTCCCGAGTAGCTGGGATTACAGGCACCCACCACCACACCCGGCTAATTTTTGTATTTTTAGTAGAGACAGGGTTTCACCATGTTGGTCAGGCTGGTCTCAAACTCCTGACCTCGTGATCCACCCGCCTCGGCCTCCCAAAGTGCTGGGATTACAGGCTTCAGCCACCGCGCCCGGCGATAAGCATATTTCTTAAGTGTCATGACCACCTTCGAGTTGTCCAAACCCAATTTTCACCAGTGTCCCCGCCTCAGCTCACCCCCAACTCTCCTCAAAGACAAGTGTGAGTCCCCCTTCTTGTTCCTGTAGTTAATAGCGCTATTCAGAATCTCTTACGATGTGCACTCTATGCTTCTCTGCCCTGGAGTTTATTGCAATTGTAATAATTTAATAATTTGTATGATTTAGTTAATATCTGAATTCTCCATTAATCTGACAGTGTTTGACTTGTTAACACTGCATCCTCAGTGTCTAGCCCAGAACTCAGCAGGTATTTGAGTGAATGACTGCTGTTGTTGAGAGTGTGGACAGCTCTGGGCCAGGCTCAGCTTCCTGGGCCCGGAACCATTCCGAGCTTTCTGAGGTTCTCCAGCCTTCGTCCTGCGTCAGCACCTCCCCCGTCTCCCTCCAGGCTTGGGGCGTAGGGTACCAGGGAGCTGTCAGCCTCATGATGCCCTGACTTCTGATGCCTGGCTGTGGATGTTCACTTTGCAGGAGCCCCTGGAAAAGGCCCAGCTGCTGGCACTGGTTGGGGACCAGCTCATGCAAAGCCACCATGATGCAGCAGACACCATCAGGCCCCGGTGCGTGGAGCTCAGGCACCTCTGTGACAATTTCATCAATGAAAACAAGAAAAAACGGGATGTTTTCGGAAAGTCCTTGGAGTTGCACAGACAGCTGGACAAGGTGAGCAGAGCACAGCCAAGAGCATGACCTCTGCAAGATTTTCTGTGAGGCTTCTGTCATACTTGCCCTCCCTTCCTTACGTGACTGCCGACAGGTTCAAGTTCAAGGGGCATGCAAACCTGGGCAAATCCTAGGCTGTAGAGCTATTGAAGGTCAAAGTGCCCTGGCCATGCCACCACATCCCATTAGCATGAACTAAAGCCCGTGTCTAACTGTGTGGAGCCAGGCTTAGTGCGTTTTGGCCTGGCTCTGTGGGAACCCTTCTTGATTTCCTTTCAGGTGTACAGAGAACCCAGCACTATACCTGCAGAGTGCTTCCCTCCTAGAAAGGCAAGGGTTTTGACTCTCTTTGGAGAGGCTTAAGCCATAATGGCCATCTCATAATCCCTACCATTTATTGAGCACCTGCCCTCTTCCTGTCAGGAACCTAATTATGTCATCTATTTATAATCCTCAAGACACCTTTTGAGGAAAGTGTTAATGGCCTCATTGTGCAGAGGCAGAAGTTGATGCTCTGCTGGGTCTGGAGGTTTAGCACACGAGAATCGAGAATCGCCTAGCAAGCTGTTATGTGACAGATTCCCTCATGCACCGCCCTGGAGACTCAGCGTCAGTAGGTCTGGAATACCAGGAACTGGTAATTTAGTTAAGTGCCCAAGTGATTCTGGTGCAGGTGGTGCAGCGATGACACCAGGAAACCTTGGGATAAGTGACTGCACAAGACCACACATGGTGCAAGCAGGAGAAGGCAGAATTGAAGTCAGGCCTGCCAGATGCCACACACAGGCTTCACAGGATAGACGGCAAGGCCGCATGCACGGGGCCTCGCGGGGGCAGGGGTGTGCAGACACGGGTGCCCGTTGGAGGTGACCTCTAGGGTGTGTTCCCAGTCAGCAGGAGCACTGTTTCTGGAGCCTTCCCCGTCAGCTGTTCCCAGCCAGCATGTGGCTGATGGCAGTGAGTCAGTGTGCTCCATCCCCACAGCTACTCCTCTCACACGGCAGGGGGCACCCACCCGGGCTGCTTACCTCATCCCATGGCAAAAGGGATTTTAGTATCAATGAAATCCAGTTGTTCCAGAAGCAAGTGGCTCCGAGGGGCTGGTGCGCAGCCAGCTGTGTGTGCTGAGCTCCCTGCGGAATCAGCTGCTGCTTTCCCAACTCCATTTCTGCTCCAGAGATAATAAGCCTGGGGTGTGTGTGCGTGTGTGTGTGTGTGTGTGTGTGTGTGTGTGTGTGAGAGAGAGAGAGAGAGGGAAAAAGAGAAAGCAAGTAGCTATATTAACTCTACAGAAGCCCCCAGCCTATTGTTTTTTGCAGATCTAAACATGGTATGTAAAGAGGTTTTCACAGCATACCTCAAAGCATGAGTACATGTTATTGTGGAAATCCAAAAATACAGGAAGAAAAAGGTTACTCATGGGCTCATACGTATCCCACTACCCCACATCCCTGTATAATGGTAGCTATTAATTTTGAAATCTCTTTATTACTATTTATTATTCTAAATGTAGTACATATTCACTGCAAATAATCTAGGAAAAAAATATGATAAACATTTAAGTGCCCTATCGTATTTATCTTAAATTGCCTATCATAAATATTTAACTTAACTAAATGTAAGTTGTATATTTATTTTAAATATAATACTCTTTCCCACTTAGATAACTGCTTTGAAGTGTTCCATTTCGATCTTTTTTCTCGGGATAGTGATATTGCTTTTCAGGCCACGTGAGATGCAGATGTGCTGGTGCTGGGAGCTTCTTTTCACATCACTCTTAAGTGGCATAAGGGTCCCTGTCTTTCTGTTCACGTGTCTCAGTGGAGTTCAAAAGAGCAACGAACATGAGTCTTTTTTATAAATTGAATAATTAGAATTCATCACCTATCTGATGTCCTCCCAGCGTCCAGAAACTTTGAATATTGCTGTGCTGACCTACAAAGCTTTGCATTCTTGCTTCCTTCAGAAAGACAAACACCAGTAAATGCAAATAGGCATCACCTGGGAATCCAGAGAGGAAAGTTGTGTTTTTGTTAAAGGGACACTCCCTAATCCCAGGAAACGTTAGGGCCAAGTCTAATGTCTCATTAATCACCTTGTGTTCTGGTAACCAATTAGGATGCAAGACAAGTGTCCTAGCAGGTAAACCCAAAAAGCCGTTCATTACCTTGCTCTGTGGTTGGACCAGCCTAAGGGATATTTAGCTATAAGGCTGGGCAGTGCGGGGCCTTACACCTGTAATCCCAGCACTTTGGGAGTCCGAGGTGGGAGGATTGCTTGAGCCCAAGAGTTCGAGACCAGCCTGGGCAACATGGCTAAAACCTGTCAAAAGAAAGAAAAGGGCCAGGAGCGGTGGCTCAGGCCTGTAATCCCAGCACTTTGGGAGGCCGAGGCGGGTGGATCACGAGGTCAAGAGATCGAGACCATCCTGGTCAACATGGTGAAACCCCATCTCTACTAAAAATACAAAACATTAGCTGGGCATGGTCGCGTGTGCCTGTAGTCCCAGCTACTCAGGAGGCTGAGGCAGGAGAATTGCCTGAACCCAGGAGGCGGAGGTTGCGGCGAGCCGAGATCGCGCCATTGCGCTCCAGCCTGGGTAACAAGAGCGAAACTCCGTCTAAAAAAAAAAAAAAAAAAGAAAAGAAAACCTGTCAAAAGAAAGAAAAGGAAAGGAAAGAAAGAGAGATGGAAAAAAAGAGAGAGAAAGAAATAGAGAAAAGGAAGGAGAAAAAGAGAAAGGAGAGAGAGAGAGAGAGAAAGAGGAAGGAAGGAAAAGAAAAGAAAGATTAGCCTGGTGTGGTGGCATGCATCTGCAGCCCCAGCTACTTGGGAGGCTAAGGTGGGAGGATCACCTGAGGCTGGGAGGGACCTCTCCAGGCTGCAGTAAGCCGTGATCACACTGCTGCACTCCAGCCTGGGTGACAGAGTGAGACCTTGCCTCAAATTAAATATATATTTAGCTGTCTCCTCCTGGAGATGTAGCAACTACTGTCAGTGGAAGAGATAAGAATGTTGTATGACTCATTTTGCTGACCAAGTGCCTTCCCTGATAAGTGAACAGGTGTAAATTGGTTTGGGCTTGTCCACCTCATAGTATAAGTTACTGTGGTTAGACCCCTTACACTTTACGCTGTCCCATGACAATTTCCCATTGTCTCGGAATCCTTGTAGGCATCTTACAAGCTCAGACACGCTGAGAATGATGGCGGCTCTGAGCTGTGGTCAGGCTAAGCACACAGGGCGCTGTTTCTTTCCTAAAGGTCAGTCAGTGGTGTGAGGCAGGAATCTACCTGTTGGCTTCCCAAGCTGTAGACAAGTGCCAGTCTCGAGAGGGGGTTGACGTCGCCTTGAACGACATTGCGACGTTCCTGGACACAGCCAAGGAGGACCCGTTGCTCAGCCCCAAGGAGTTTTACGACGAGTTTGAATTGCTGCTCACCCTCGATGCAAAGGTAATGCTTCTGGGCTGATTCTGTGGTTGGGGAACAGAAGGGGAGGGAGGCACTGTACCTTCTTCCTGATAAAGTGCACGCAGGGTGTCCTGACCAGGCAGTATCGCGTGGGCGAACTGGTTCCGAAGCCCTCCCATGGCCTCGGCCTCCCGGCCTGAACGTCCTGGCACACTGACCCTTCGTCTGCCCAAATCAGTCATTTCTCTGTTAATGCTTATGAGCATTCCTGATTTACCGCACGCTGTGCTGCATGCCAGGCTACCACGGTGAGCAGAAACAGGCACGCTTCCAACCCTCACTGAGCTTGCAGTTTCGTGGGAGAGGCTGACGTGAACACAATAATCAGACAAAAATGTGTTACAAGCTGTAAGTGCCGTCAAGGAGGGATTAGGGTCAGGCATGTGGCAGAGGAACTTGGCCAGGACTGGGGTCAGAGAAGGCTCTCAGGAAGGGTCACTTCAGCTAAAGCCTGGAGAACGAGAAGACGCGAGAGCCTTTCCAGACAGGAGGAACAGCCCGTGCAAAGAGTCCAGGCCGGAGGGAGCCTGGCACGGTGCAGACCGAAAGGCTGGAGAGCAACGGAAGTGTGTTTGGGGAGAGGTCAGAGAGAGGCAGGCAAGGTGGGCTTTGTGGGCCACAGGAAGGAGTTTGGATTTAAGCAGGGGAATAAGTTGATTGGATTTGCGTTTGCGAAGTGCATTCTTCCGTGAAGCCAGCAGGGTTGGCCATAGGTCACCTTCCTCTGAGAGCCTCATCGCCTGGTCTGCACCTCTGGTTTAGGAGCTTCTTGTAGCTAGCTTCCTGGGCAGAGGGCAGGGGAGAGAGGATGCCGTGGAGGAGCAGGCTGCCCCAGGGAGGGTCCAGCCTGTGTTAACTGTTGATGTCATTCTGGGGAATGCTCTGAAGTCCATCCATGGACTCAGGCCAAGAGGCTTTGATCTATCTAACATGATGTAAACCGCACTGTATTCTAATTGTTTGTTTATTTATTTCTATTTTTATTTTCTAGACAGAGTCTTGCTCTGTCACCCAGGCTGGAGTGCAGTGGCACAATCTCAGCTCACTGCAACCTCTGCCTCCTGAGTTCAAGCTATTCTCCTGTCTCAGCTTCCCGAGTACCTGGGATTACAGGCGCCCGCCACCACACTTGGCAAATTTTGTGTTTTTAGTAGAGATGGGGTTTCACCGAGTTGACCAGGCTGGTCTTGAAGTCCTGTGCCAGGCTGTTCCAGGCACTGGAGACGCCATAGTGAAAGGATGCATTGCCCTCGAGGGTCTCAAGTAGGAGAGGCTGATCCTTAGAAGCACAGTTCTGAAGCATGGCAGGGCACATCTTGCATAATGATGCCTAGAGGGGAGGTCACCTGAGGGAGGTAGGGCCGTGGGGAGTAGGGGAAGGTTCGAGAAAGGAAATGCTTTGTGTCCTCAGGCTGTATGCAGAGAGACACTTTCCTCATGATCTGCTTTCGTTACTGCAGGCCAAAGCCCAGGAAGTCCTGCAGAGGCTGGGTGATGTGCAGGAAATATTTCACAAGAGGCAAGTGGGTCTGATGAAACTGGCAGCCAAACAGACTCGTCCAGTGCAACCTGTGGCCCCACATCCCGAGTCGTCACCAAAATGGGTGTCATCAAAAACCAGCCAGCCCCCCACCTCAGGTACGTTATTTCAGGAAAAGCAGCTTTGTGGCTTCTGTGTTTCATCAGCACCATGAGGACTGAGACTGGTTGTCTATGATGGGTAATGGTCGCTGTTTTAACAGACACTATTAAAACAGACAGACAGGGCATAGTGCAGACATAGATGACATGAACACTTAGATAGCACCGCATGCCTGGATGCAGGGAGAAACACACGATCTACTGAAGGAAGAGCAAAAATGCATCGTAGGCCGGGCTCGGTGGCTCACGTCTGAATCTCAGCACTTTGGGAGGCTAAGGTGGGCGGATCACCTGAGGTCAGGAGTTTGAGACCA
Organism: Cebus imitator; assembly: GCF_001604975.1. Lineage (NCBI taxonomy): Eukaryota > Metazoa > Chordata > Mammalia > Primates > Cebidae > Cebus > Cebus imitator. Next base: position 232,403 of record NW_016107426.1, on the reverse strand, counting down.
ACCCGGTCAACATCGTGAAACCCCGTCTCTACTAAAAATACAAAAATTAGCCTGGCGTGGTGGCGGACACCTGTAATCCCAGCTACTTGGGAGGCTGAGGCAGGAGAATTGCTGAACCTGAGGAAGAGTTCACAGTGAGCCGAGATCGCAATGCTGCACTCCATCCAACCTGGGCAACAGAGTGAGACTCTGTCTCAAAAAGCAAATAAAACAAAATAAAAATGCTTCATAATAATAACAACATAGTAATAACAGCCTAAAATAGACCTCATTTAGGACCTTTAGAAGGCCCGCATTTTATTAGCAATGGAGTAGTAAAATTGGTTGAGAAGATTTTAAAAAATAGGTAAGTTCTTACGTTCGTCCCACAGGGTCTTGATTACCATAGCTTATTAGTTAGCCTTTAAGACCAGGTCATGTAATGTTCCAACACTGTTCTTTTTCAACATTGTTTTGGCTAAGTCCTTTTCATTTTTCCATGAATTTTAGAATCACTTTTCAATTTCTGCCGGGATTATGATAGGGATTATACTGACTATGAGCCAATTTGGAGAGAACTATTATCTTACAAATACTGAGTTTTCCAATTCATGAATAGGTTAGAACTTGTTATTTAGGTCATCTTTAATTTCTCTCAACAATGCAGTAGTTTTGAGTTCAAAGGCCTTAGGTATTTCACATTTTTTAACCCTATAATGAATGGAATTTACCATATATAATTAGGAATAGATTTCTATGTAGAAATATGTGAATAGGGATGCTTTTATTTTTTCTGTTTCGATCTCTATACTTTTTTTGGGCCATATTAGAATGACTGGGCCCTCCGCTACAATGTCAACTAGAAATGCTGAGAGCAGACATCCTTGTCTTTTCCCAATGTTAGGGAAAGAGTTCACATTTCACCTTTAAGTATGATGTTAGCTATAGGTTTTTCACAGATGTCTTTTATCAGATTGAGGAAATTCTCTTCTATTTCTATGTTTTTGAGAGTTTTTATTGTAAACGATTATTGACTTTTTCAAATGTTTATTTGGTCCACGTATGGAGATTCTGATATGGTTTTTCTTCCTGTTTGTTAATATGGTAAATTACAATGTTTGTTTTCAAATGTTAAAACAACTTTACATTCTTGGAATAACTGGCCTCGGGCAGGATGTACATGTCATTTGTTGTGTATTGTGAAGCTCTGTCATTAAGCAAATACATATTCATGTTTTATGTCTTTTATATATATTAGCCGTTTTAGGTTTTTATGTCTTTCATATATATTAGACCTTTTATAATTATGAAATGTCTCTCCTTTCCTCTTTATCTCTAGAAATACTCTCAAAGTCTATTTTGTCTGATATTGTCACAGCCATTCCAGTTTTCTCATGCTTAGTGTTTGTACAATATATTTTTTTCATTCTTCTGTCTTTGCATTTAAAGTATATTTGTTGTAGGCAGCATATAGTTGGGCCTTACCTTTTTATACATTGTTACCTCTGCCCTGTAATTGGAGTGATGAAATTTTTATGTTTATATCCTACATAATTATAGATATAGTTGGATTTCGAGCTCCTGTGTTGATATCCTATATGTCTCATGTGCTTTTTATTCCTCGTTTCCTCCTTTCCTGCCTTTTGGGTTAGTAAATTTTTTTTTTTTTTTCTTTCTGAGATGGAGTTTCGCTCTTGTTACCCAGGCTGGAGTGCAATGGTGCAATCTCGGCTCACCGCAACCTCCGCCTCCCGGGTTCAGGCAATTCTCCTGCCTCAGCCTCCCAAGTAGCTGGGATTACAGACACGCGCCACCATGCCCAGCTAATGTTTTGTATTTTTAGTAGAGATGGGGTTTCACCATGTTGACCAGGATGGTCTCGACCTCTTGACCTCATGATCCCCCCGCCTCAGCCTCCCAAAGTGCTGGGATTACAGGCGTGAGTCACCACGCCCGGCAGTAAATATTTTTTAACATTTTGTTTTAATTCCTCTGTTGGCTTGTTGTCATATCTCTTTGCATTGTTTTTCACCCGGACTAGGGATTATCCTCTGCATCCTGAACTCGTCATGATCTGTTGAGATAGTTTCATACCACTCTATGCAAAATACAGGAAATTTACAACGTTGTACTTCCGTACGCTCTCCATCCATCCTCTGTGCTGCTCTTATCATAAATCTTACATCTATATATGTCAAACCCCCACTATGGCATTATAATTTTTGCTTTAAATAGTCATTTATCAAATTAAGAGAAATACGTGTGCGCGCGCGCGCGTGTGTGTGTGTGTGTGTGTGTGTACATACCCCCTTATTCACCATTTCTGGGGTTCTTCATTATTATAGATTTGAGTTAATACCTTGTGTCATTTCTCTTCAGAATAAAGAGCTTCTGTTAGTATTTACTGTCAGGGAGTCTATTAGTAACAAATTTTTTGTGTCTTTATTTTTTCCTTTTTGTGGACAACGGTGTCTCGCTATATTGCCCAGGCAGGTTTTGAACTCCTGGGCTCAAGCTACTCTCCCGCCTCTGTCTCCCTATGAGCTAGAATTACAGTTGTGAGCCACCATGCCTGGCCTGTTAGCAATACATTCTTTCATATTTTGCTTATCGGGAAATTCTGGGGTGTTTTGGTAGTTCTCCACTGAGTACAATTTACAGTTCCTTGTCTTCTGTCATGTATCCTAGAATCCTTAGAATGAAGCCTTGATAACATTTAGTGTATTTCTTTCCTGAACTTTTGTCTGCAAACACACACACACATCCACATACACACTGTAACACACGTGCATACATATACCACAGACACACCCAAACATGCACAGAGACATCCTCCTTAGGTGGTTGGAAACAGAGCTTGGTTCTCTTGACCTTTCACCTCTCCTGAAGCTCAACTATGTTCACGGCTGTGACTTGGCCTGGGTCATTGTTTCAAGGCACATATGTTTGTTTCAAGTAAATACAGCAGGGATTATAGATTCGTTTCTCAGCTTTTCAAATACAAGATTTCATAACAGATAATACTCCGTCCCGGAATAAACAGGTCTTCGTCAAGTCTGAACGGGTTGTCAGTGACCTAGGTCGGACAACTAGCTTGTTCAGCAGAACAATCCTGCGCTTTTGTTTTTGGCGAGTATCTACTGAGTGTGGACTCCAGCAAGCCACTAAAAGAATTTTCAGACATTTCTATCTGATTCCTTAGTAACTGAGTCTGTGCCAAGATAAGCAATGGTATTTCACAGTGTAAAGAAAGAAGATGGGCAGAGGGGCTTAGGAGCTGGAATGTCAGCTCCGACGCTTGTTAGCTGGATGCCTTGGCTACAACGTTTAACACTTCTGACGTTCATAAGGAATGTGAAAAAACTTTTTAATGCCATGTGGCTATAATAACAGCTAAAATGTGTTATGCATTGTATATGATCTACATTCGTCACATCTTATTCAAGCCTCGTAACAGCCCTTTACTGTGGGATTTCTCATTTTTCCCTGCTTTACAGATGAAGAGGGTAAGGCACAGAGCTGACTGTAGTCATGTGTGGCTTGTGCATGGAAGAACAAGGTTTGAGCCCTGGCCGTGTGGCGTGTGTGCCCCTGCCTTTCGCTCCTTCACTCTACTTACAGTGTCAAGGGCAGGCGCTTCTCAGTCATGGCATCACTGGCCATAGTGCATGCATTTCTAACATCAAGTTACTATGCCTGGAATCACGTACTTTACAGGGGTTCCACAGAGAGGGAGGAGCCCAAAGGATTGTCTATTATGACACAGCAGCATTCATGGTCATATATATAACCTGGGGTGACAGTGTACTTTTCTACAATTTTTTTTTTAGATGAAATTTTGCTCTTTTTGCCCAGGCAGGAGTCCAGTGGCTTGATCTGAGCTCCTTGCAACCTCCAGCTCCCTAGTTCAAGCAATTCTGCTGCCTCAGTCTCCCAAGTAGCTGGAATTACAGGCACCCGCCACCACACCCAGCTAATTTCTGTATTTTTGGTAGAGACGGGGTTTCACCATGTTGGCTAGGTTGGTGTTGAACTCCTGACTTCAGGGGATCCACCTGCCTTGGCCTCCCAAAGTGCTGGGATTACAGGTGTGAGCCACCGCGCTTGACCTTTTCTACAATTTTCAACATAACATCTATGAAAAACCCATAGAAAGCCCAAGCTGCTTCCAGTTGGCTCACAGAATGCGAGGGTTGGGAGGGGCCTCTGGAGTTCAGGTGGTCAACCTCCATCAAGTCTACCATATCTAACAACCAGGGTGATATCTTGATGGCATTCAATGAATGGCATTTTGGCCTTGGGACCTAGAAATCCTCAAATCCTGGGATTAACCACGTCTCCTGTGAGTTTCCCAAGGGAACAGCATATGCAAGGGTGGTGACAGTAACAAATAAGAACTCAAAGTACCGCTTATCTGTTAGCCTTGTGGCTGTCACCCTCAATGCTTGGCAAAGCCGGTAAGGTAGGCTAAGAAACCTCGAGGCCTAACAAGGGCTTCTCCTCTTCAAGTCCCACTTTTACTACCAAATGGCCATAGAGCTTGAGAAAAGATGTTTCCCAGGTGTCTGGGCTCTCGTGGGGAGGGGAGAAGGGAGATAGAGTGACCGAGAGAAAGGAGCAAGGGCAAGACAGCCCAATCTCTTCCCGACTCAGCCAACAGATTCTCACTCATAGTCCTCTCATCCCCTGGTAAGCATGGGTCCATCAGTAATGGAATCCAACAGTGATGCCGTCAGATTAGCCGCAATAGCTTCTGGCTAGGGCAGGCATGGCCATCCCCTTACAATATAATCATAGTATGATTGTGTGTGTAAACAGAGGGAGAGCATTTGAAAGAAGACTGTAAGGAAATATACCAAGTGATTATGCTTCAGTGCTAAGATTTTAGTGTTTTTCAGATTTTCTGTATTAAGCACAAATTATTACCTTTATAATGGAAAATATCTTCAATACAATGTGGTACCTAGAATTGAGGCTTCAAACCAAGAACAACATCAAGTGCCAAATTATGCTGTACACGTGATGTGTGCCAAAGCAGCGGTACATAAGAGAATCCATAACGTGTGTCGTGGGGAGGACTTCATGAGGAAAGTGCCCTTTTTTGTGTTTGTTTGAGATGGAGTCTCGCCCTGTCGCCCAGGCTGGAGTGCGGTGGTGTGATATTGGCTCACTGCAACCTCCGCCTCCCAGGTTCAAGCCATTCTCCTGCCTCAGCCTCCCAAGTAGGTAGGATTACAGGAATGTGCCACTGTGCCCAGCTAATTTTTGTATTTTTCGTAGAGATGGGGTTTCACCATGTTATCCAGGCTGGTCTCGAACTCCAGACCTCAGGTGATCTGCCTGCCTCAGCTTCCCAAAGTGCTGAGATTACAGGTGTGAGCCACCAAGCCTGGCTGAAAGTAGCCTCTTAGCTGGGCCTTAAAAATGGGAATGATGAAAACTCTACTGCTCTTTACTACCACATTGCTATATTTGCTGATTTGTCATAGTTTGATGTTTCATGTGGTGCTGGGTGTGACTTTTTTCTCTTCTGCTGAAATGTCAAGTCCCTGCAGTCAAGGATTCTGTTTCTTTTCTGGGTCTCTCCTTCACCTCCAGTTTCATCCACCACCTAGGAAACGAACGCAGCAGCTCAGCCGGGCTTGTTTTAGTTAACCACGTTGACATGGTCCAGCTAGTTGTCCAAGTCAGACAAAGTGAGTTATAATTTATAAGTCGAATAACCGAATTAATGGCAGGTTTTCTTAGTCCCTCTAGTTCCTCCCCTGAGAACGTCTGAGGAGCCTCATGCCGAGACTGAGTTGAACTCCTGGGGGAAGGAAGACCGTGAGGCTAACTCTGAAGTCAAGGTAAAATCATCTTTATTTTGCTTATAGAACTTTCTGACAAGAGAGAGGATTGCTGTCATAATTATCAATAAATCAACAAGTTGTGTTTCCTTAATGTGTATCTATTGTCACCTCCAGAAGGTGAGCCCATAAAGGCACATAGCACAGACTAATACTTTTAAGAACTGGGGTTTGTAGGTTTTGTTTCTTTTCTTCTTTTTTTTTTTTTTTTTTTTTTTTTCCTTTTACTTTTTTCCCT
>NW_016107426.1:172293-226197 GCF_001604975.1 Cebus imitator | reverse complement strand
GCCTCAGCCTCCTGAGTAGCTGGGATTACAGGCACGCACCACCATGCCCAGCTAATTTTTTGTATTTTTAGTAGAGACGGGGTTTCACCATGTTGACCAGGATGGCCCCGATCTCTTGACCTCGTGATCCACCCACCTCGGCCTCCCAAAGTGCTGGGATTACAGGCGTGAGCCACTGCGCCCGGCTTTTTTTTCTTCTTAATGGCAACTAGAAATGAAAGCTATTTGGTCGTGTATGTAATTATCGGTAGGTACTGTTGTAATAAAGGAAAAATCATTTTATTCATTCCTGTAATCTGACTTCATATTTAACATTGGTAGAACAGTGAATGGTTCATGTATAAAAAGAGCATGACAAAATTGCATAGAGCTGCACACACACGTGCACACACACGTGCACACACACACAAGTGTGTGGATAACTGGTGAACTCTGAGTGGGCTCTTTGGATTGTGCCAATGTCAATTTCTTAGATGCAGCATCGGAGGAGGTTGGGGAAAGGGCACATGAAACCTTCCATTTCTTTGCAACCTCATGTGACTTAATATAATTATTTCGAAATACAAGTTTTAAAAAAAAGCATACGCTTTGGAGTCAGGCAGGTCTGGGTTTAAGTGACATGACCTCTTTAAGCCTCAGCTTCTTGCTTGTGCAAATGGGTATGACAGCAGCTACCTCCTGAGAATACTTTGAGCATGAAATGAAAAATTTAAAATCGCTAAGCACTCATAAATTTTAAAGTAACATATGTTTAGAAACTGGAGTGTGAGTAATTGTGAATTGTGAGTATATGCTGCCGCATAGCAACCCTCGAACGGGTTTCCTTTCCCCAGCCTCACTGAAAATGAAACATTTGACTGGCCGAATGGTTCTGAAACCAGAGGCCATGGACTCAAATGAACTTCAGCCACATTTCTGATCCGTCATCAATCCCCAAAGTATCTAGAACCCTATGGGAAGGAACTCCACTGACCTTCAGAGAGTCTGGAAGAAAGCAAGTTTTAGGCTTTTCTTCTTGGAGGTAGAAACAGTGTGAGAATGAGAGTTCTCAGCAGACTTTTCTTAGAGAGAAAGCTGCGTCCTTCTGCCAATTTGTTTAGTCATCCCGTATTCAGGGCAGATTAGGACGTGGCCACTGCTGTCCACAAATCCCTCGTGGCTGGAGGAATCGCGTCGTCATGTTTTCTCAAGTTAGGAAACTGTATGAAATTTCATACTGTCTTGATCAGCCACCTAAAAAAGTAAATAGCAACTTTTAAAAATAGATTCACCTGATTTAACACCCAGGAAGCTGTGGAACCATTAAGTACTATTAAAAGGGTTCCATTGTGGTCCTCTTCAAAAGTGAACATCAGCCTATCCATTTCTGCACCCTGGACTTCTGGGAGAATGCCATCTCTGAAGTTGTGGACTGTGTTGAGCTATCAGAGCCCATATTTGGCCCCTGAACTCATATGCTGTTGCCGTTAACTCACGGTATGATTTGAACTCACTTCCTGTCTCGATGACCTACTTCGCCCATCTTCAGACAACATATTGATGACCTGCACACTGCGGAGATGCCACAGGAATTTAAGTATATGGAAGTTCTCATATAGAGGAATCCAAATTAGAGAGATTTATTTCCATAATTGTGAATAGTAAACAAGCGCTATTATTTGTTGTAAAAGGAAAAAACAGACGCATAGGAGCAGCGGTGGGGATAGAATCAGAGGCCTGTAGGCATGGGAAGTGTTGAGTAGAATCCCAGAAACCCCAGTCACCCAGCTGTTGGGTTCTCCCTTCTTCTGCCAAGTCATTTATTTAATTCAGACCCCAAACCCATCCTGTAAAGATGCTGTCTCCCTCTGTATTTAGACAGCTCACCAGATAGTGTGATTACCGTTCAACACGCGTAAGTCCAGGCTAAAATAGTCCTTCTGTGCTTCAGCTGTTTTCTTCCTTATTGTTGAATTGTTTGTGTGTTTAATGAAAAGCTTCCCCACAACAGCATATGTGTTAACAGTCAAGGTGGTGGAGGAGGCAGAGTGGGAACAGAGGCTGGTCAGATTTCTGTTTAGAAAGACCAAGGCTTTGGGGGGAAATGTAAGCAGAATCCCTAAAGTCATGAACAACATGAGCAGAAACAAAGTGGATCTGTGCACAGAGTCCCCAAATCCTAGACTTAGGAATGTATTTAGGACCCATAAATGCAATTAATGTTTCACACACTGGGTATCATAACCAGGGGACGTGTTACTCCAAAATATGTAAGAAAACTAGTGAGAAAAAGGTAGGTTCGAAAAAAAGGTTTAGATTCGTGTCTGTGCGGATCATGGATTATTAAAAGGGGACCAGTCAGTTGGCTGGCATCAACAGTCATTACTGCAGCTGTGTTTAGCTGCCACTGGTAGTCCTGCCATCCTGGTAATTCCAGGATGAACTACCAGGAGGTGTAGAGCATGCCTCTGACTCCGGGTGTCTAACTCTGACATCCTTTTGACCTTAGTTCTAGCACTGAAAGATGAAATGACATCATAGCCAATCTAGTAGAGTGAATCATAATGTTGTGATAAACGCTACCCCTTTGCCCTTGAGAGTAAATACACAGAGAAAAAAATAGCAGCGAACCAAAACCATTTATAGTACAGTCACTGAGACTCACCACCTGCAGCTAAAATCATGACACGGCTTGATCCTGATCAGAGAAATCATTTTCTTTTCTGGCGGGGTGATCCTTGCCATGCTGGTTCTGGGGAACTTGAGAAGCTAAACTTGGCAAGGCAGCTGAGAGTCTCCCAGGGCCATCTGGTGAGGGTGATGCTCTGAGCTCGGCTCATTGACGTCACCTGGGAAAGCCCTGCGGTGGAAGAGACTCGCGGTGGTTGTTGGCAATAGCGATATGACTATTTCCTGTTCTTCACTGGCTGGAAGCATGACTCACGGGAGGGAGCTGCTTTTCCCAGGCTGCCAACACCACACCTTTTTGTAAGCTGGAAAGAAGTCAGAGGCTGACAATTTCTTTTTCCTAAATGTGAACCTACAGAATTAACAAAGAGTTAACAGTGTTCCTTGGCACCTGTCAAAGTTATTTAAAGGAGCAGAAGCCTGTTCTGTGCTTGCAGAAGTTGAAAAATAAATAAATAAAGTATTGTCCGGGTGCAGTAGCTCACGTCTATAATCCCAGCACTCCGCAGGCCGAGGCGAGCGGATCACGATGTCAGGAGTTTGAGACCAGCCTGGCCAACAAAGTGATATCCCATCTCTACTAAAAATACAAAAATTAGCCAGGCATGGTGGAGGGTGCCTGTAATCCCAGCTACTCGGGAGGCTGAGGCAGGAGAATCATTTGAACCTGGGAGGCGGAGGTTGTGGTGAGCTGAGATTGCGCCACTGCACTCCAGCCTGAGCAACAAAGCAAGACTCCATCTCAAAATAAATAAATAAATAAAGTAACAGAAGGCTTTTCAGGTTTCTAAGCAAAGAGGCTCCTAAATTTAAAAAAAAAAAAAAAAGTTTTGAATGCAGGGGCTGGAAGGGAGTGGGGAGGAGAGTGGAGACTCACCACCGCTGATGAAGGCCAGGCTCCGTCCGGGTGCTCTGTGTGCCTGGGTCCACCTCGAGTCCTCAGAACCTTGTGAGATGACGTTTTCTATTTGATCAACAGTGCCGTGAGACTCAGAGGTTGAGTTTCCCCAAGGGTCATGCAACATGCAGATCCCAGTTGGAGCTGGGATTTGAAACTAGCAGTTTACCAGTCTGGCAGCTTTCATAACTACCTAACTTACCTATCTGATTATTTATTTACACTCTTCTGCCCTGAATGTCCTCTTCCACCAGATGGTGGTAAATCACATCAATTTCGTAGGTGGCTGGTTAAATGAGAGGTTTGTGTGGAAGGTACCCAGCACTGTGCCCGGCACCTAGCAGGTTCTTGGTGAATTTTAGCTCCTCATTTAATCCTGTGTTTATGGACAAAGTGGTCAGTGTGAAGGATGAAAGAAGGTCAGATTCAGGGCTTACATGGGATTATCCTAATGTTGAATATGTACCTTACTGCCAAATGATAACAGATCAGGGGCCAAATTCAGTTCCTCTCTTCTCTTTAACTCTGAATCCCAAAAGGTTTTATTAATATTTCTGAGAACTATAAACACATTTCAATGCTTGCCTTCTATGATATTTGAAGTGTTGTCAGTGTCAGAGCTAATAGGAGATTCAGGGACTCCACCAAATCCTGGGGTAGCCCCCAGCCAAGCTCTCTGAAGTTTCCAGAACAAAGATTCTCGTGGTTTCCTGTATACCACAGCTCTGAGAAGCTTATGAATTATGCAGATTCCCAGGGCCCACCCTCTGAGATTCTAATTAGGGAGGTGTAGGGTCAGCTCCTGGAATCTGAATTTTTTTTTTTTTTTTTTTCAGACAGAGTCTCATTTTGTCGCCCAGGTTGGAGTGCAATGGTGTGATCTCGGCTCACTGCAGCCTCCACCTCCTGGGTTCAAGTGATTCTCCTGCCTCAGCCAGGATTGCAGGTGCCTGTCATCATGCCCGGCTAATTTTTGTAGTTTTAGTAGAGACAGGGTTTCACCATGTTGGCCAGGCTGGTCTCAAACTCCTGACCTCAGTGCTGGGTTCACAGGTGTGAGCTACCGTGCTCGGAATCTGAATTTTTTTTTTTTTTTTTTTTGAGTCGGAGTTTCACTCATGTTACCCAGGCTGGAGTGCAATGGCGTGATCTCGGCTCACCACAACCTCCACCTCCCGGGTTCAGGCAATTCTCCTGCCTCAGCCTCCTGAGTCGCTGGGATTACAGGCACGTGCCACCACGCCCAGCTAATGTTTTGTATTTTTAGTAGAGACGGGGTGTCACCATGTTGACCAGGATGGTCTCGATCTCTTGACCTCGTGATCCACCCACCTCGGCCTCCTAAAGTGCTGGGATTACAGGCTTCAGCCACCGCGCCCGGCTGGAATCTGAATTTTTAACTTACACGTTTGGTGACAAGAATGCAGGTGGTATAAAGATACCACTCTTTGTAACACTGTCCTCGAGGTCACATTGATGGGCCACGAGGACTTGGAATGGAGAGCTCACTGGGCTGGATCCGGATTTCTCAGGCTAATATTGAGTCTGAAGTTTAGGGGAGTGAGGTGGTGATTACCTTAAGCTATGAGAATGTATTTTTGTTGAGTGAGCTGAATAAGATAAAAGAGAATAACATTAAAATCGCTGTTGGCCTTGCTCTTTCACCAATAAAAAATGACAACACTAAAATATTTGGTGGGTTCAACAGGGTACATGGCTAATTCTGCTCAACGTAATATATATTAAGGCAGCTGCTCTGGCTTATATGAAAATGATTATATCATCAGGCCTAAACTCAGGAAGCCTGAAGCTTTCATGGGGGGAACAACTTATTTCCAATAATTAATAAAATGACGTTTCTACCATAAAAGGAATATATAGTGTGGTAGAGAGAGCAGTTCCTCACAAGGACATCAGGGATGACTTTAAAGGAGGTGGCATTTGAATTCAACTCTAAAGAATAAATAGGACCGGGTGCAGTGGCTCATGCCTGTAATCCCAGCACTTTGGGAGGCTGAGGCGGGCAAATCACGAGGTCAGGAGTTTGAGACCAGCCTGTCCAACATGGTGAAACCCCATCTCTTCTAAAAATACAAAAATTAGCTGGGCTTGGTGGCAGGCACCCGTAATCCCAGCTACTTGGAGGCTGGAATTGGGAGGCTGAGGCAGGAGAATTGCTTGAACCCAGGAGGCAGACGTTGCAGTGAGCCGAGATGGCGCCATGCTCCCCAGCCTCCGTGACAGAGCAAGACTTCATCTCAAAGGGAAGGTAGATGAGAGAGAGTTTACTGAGGCTTTGGTTGAGGAATGTTGACAGGAGGTAGGGCACCTGTGTATCAGGAAGCTGACTGTGAGACAGTGAAGAGCAGGTTAGGTGAAGGCAGGTAGGCTGACCAGCGTCACAGTCAGCTGAGACATCAGTGGCGAGAGCTTGCTAGTAGCCATGGCAAAAAGAGATGAGCAGAAATCATACTCATTGACTGAAATGTTCTCCCTAGAACACGACTGTCCGAGAAAATGCGTAGAATGAAAGAATGAATCAAAGCAGGAAAGGTAGGGAGAGGGAGCGTGATACCGAAGATACCTTCGAGACGCCTTCTTGGATTCCTCATGGGATGAATTTGTTGGCCCAGATAAAGTACTTAGGGGGAGCAGTAGAAAGGAAAGGCTTATGACAGCCGAGTCCAGGCTCGGGGGTCTCATAGACTGGTAAGACCACCCTATACCCTCTGTCAGTGGGGCAAATGCTGCCCCAGGGGCTGCAGCCCTCCCACACCATTGACGCTAGGATAGTCCCCCCACTGGCCTTGTAGCTGTGTGGCAATTATTTGTAAACTAGCTTTGGGAGCAAATTTGCTCGGACAGAGCCTGGTCTAATAAAGTACTTTTCTGATTTGTGACTTTTATGGGTTAAGATTTACAGACATAAAAATTGTTACAATGAAATTTATCCATGAAGATTAAAATCAGATGAAACCAAACAGCCTGAGAAGACTCAAGCTGTCCGGCAGCCCCTTTCCAGCGCCCTGGCACACTACGGACAGCCTCTTCAGTGCCCTGGCGCACTTCCTTCCATTACGTTGTCTTGGTTTGGGAATGTGAAAAGTTGCCATATAACATGTTTCTCACCTCCTGATATTTTAAACAGACTTACATATCTGCAAATCATTGTTAAAACATTTGCAGTCAGTTTTATAAGATGTTTTTCCTGGAAACAAAACATTACCAATAGTGTTTAGAGTATCAACCCAGAGCATAAAAGCCAATTTGACCAATCAGCAAATTGAACTAATTACTGACAATACTAGCTGGGAAATTTAAGATCTTAGATTAAAAAGGCTCTGAGGCTGGGCGTGGTGCCTCATGCCTGCAATCCCAGTGCTTCGGGAGGCTGAAGCAGGATGATTGCTTGAGCTCAGGAGTTCGAGGCTGCAGGCTGCAGTGAGCTATTATGACACCACTGCACTTCAGCTTGGATGACAGAGCAAGACCTTGTCTCAAAAAAACAAAAACACCCTGTGAAAACTTTGAAATAGGCAAAATTGACCTCGTGTGGTGGCTCATGCCTGTAATCCCCGCACTTTGGGAGGCCGGGGTGGGCGTATTATGAGGTTAGGAGTTCAAGACCAGCGTGACCAACATGGTGAAACTCGGTCTCTACTAAAAATACAAAAATTGGCCAAGTGTGGTGGCACATGCCTGCAGTCCCAGCTACTCAGGAAGCTGAGGCAGAAGGCTTGAACCTGGGAGGCAGAGGTTGCAGTGAGCCAAGATCGCGCCACTGCCCTCCAACCTGGGCGACAAAGCAAAACGCTGTCTCAAACAAAGAAACAAACAAGAAATAGGCAAAATTGCATTTAGGACCCAGTCTCTTCTCTTTCTTCATTTCCCATTTCCACAAAGCCTCGGGACCACGTAGGCTTGTTCCTCAGGCCTGCCCTTCCCCTCCAAAGGGGCTTCAGTCTATACGATGTCCCAAAACCTTCCTCTCTCCATCCCTTCCTCCAGGACGCCCCTGCCAAGGCAGCTGATCTGGACTAGAGGTAGAGGCAGTCTGAGTGAGTTCACCGCAGTGCAGGGGTGACGGGCAGTCCGAAAGCCCTTTAACGCTCCTGGAAATAGTTGCAGTTTTAAAAAGGGGACAGACTGCCCAGTTTTCCAAAGGAATATTTAAGTGACCTTTGCAGGCAATGAAATGGAAAGGAGGAAAAGAAGTGCTAGGAAGAGCCAGGGAGGTGGAGCACGCAGTGCGGACACACCCGCTGTAGTCACGGCTGGGCAGCATTCTCCTCCTGCTCTCCGCAGCAAGACCCAGCGGGCCTCAAAAAAGGAAAAAGGTGAGGGTTCCCCCTTTGGCATCGGTTCTGGAGAGGAGGACAGAGCCACTCATTCCTGAGGCTGGCATTTTTCCCTCTGGGACGGTGTCTTGTGGACGCCCTGGCCCGGCTGTGGGTACACGCCTGTGCCGCCCGAGGCTGTGGGCACACGCCTGTGCCGCCCGAGGCTGTGGGTACACGCCTTTGCCTGCTCCCCCTCTCCCTTTCTTGCTCACTATCCTCCCCTACGTCCCATTTAGTAGAGACACTTTGATAACTATTGAGTCTTGGCATACCTTTTCATTTTATTTCCCAGTTCCATAATTAATTTACATAATTCATTAATTTTACAACAGCAGAAAATGCTGAGCTTTTAACACTTTCTTATCACCCTTTAAACAAAGAGGGTGGCACGGGCCCTTGAAGTCTGCTTTTTTTTTTCTCTCTCCTCAGAATTGGGCCTAATAGCGCCTGTTTCTAAGAAAAGTGATTATAATAGTAAATAATACTTTCACCTTAAATTACCAGATACCCTTGCTTTTTTATTATTATTATTTTTTAAGACAGAGTCTCTCTCTGTCACCCAGGCTGTAGTACAGTGGCGTGATCTCAGCTCACTGCAACCTCCACCTCCCGGGTTCAAGCAGTTCTCCTGCCTCAGCCTCCCAAGTAGCTGGAAGTACAGGCGCGCACCGCTAATTCTGTATTTTTTTTTTTTTTTTTTTAGACGGAGTTTCACTCATGTTACCCAGGCTGGGGTGCAATGGCGCGATCTCGGCTCACCGCAACCTCCGCCTCCTGGGTTCAGGCAATTCTCCTGCCTCAGCCTCCTGAGTAGCTGGGATTACAGGCACACGCCACCATGCCCAGCTAATTTTTTGTATTTTTAGTAGAGACGGGGTTTCACCATGTTGACCAGGACGGTCTCGATCTCTTGACCTCGTGATCCACCCGCCTCGGCCTCCCAAAGTGCTGGGATTACAGGCTTGAGCCACCGCGCCCGGCCTTAATTCTGTACTTTTAATAGAGACGTGGTTTCAGCATGTTGGCCAGGCTGATCTCAAACCCCTGACCTCAGGTGATCCGCCCCCCTCGACCTCCCAAAGTGATGGGATTATAGTCATGAGCCACCGTGCCCAGCCCAGACCCTGGCTTTAAAATGGTTGGAACTGAAATCGCTTTCTACACATTCCTAAAACCATGAAGTAAAATCATTTAACTTTGGGGAAAAGCAAATTTAATTCCACTCAAAGTTGCTATCTCCGCTTTAGGGAAGAAAAAAACAATTTCAAAAATCAATTGAAAATGAGCTATTGGGACTTTTCAAAATATAAGTTTAAAAAAGATTTATATATCCTTTAGAGAAACTGAAAAAAATTTCTGTTTACAAAATTCCTCCAGGCTAGGAACTTAGCCTGTGTTTTGTTTGTTTGTTTCCGATTTTGAGAGCATGTGTTTCCTCAAAATATAGGGGAGAAGGAACAATTAATTAGAAGTGTGTTGAGAAAATGTAAGAAGTTACCATTCAAGGTGCCCCTGGAGAGCCTGTGTGTTGGTTGGCGTCACTTTGGAACTGGAGCGAGGCTCGAACTGGGAGGTGGAGGTTTGTGGGTGGATATGGGGGTTCGGGCCGTGAGGGGAGCTGCACCCAGAGCTCCATTCCTGCCTTCATTGCCACCCTTTTTCTTCAGGATAAAATGACCATTAGGGGAGAGGGGCTGTTCCGCCTGACTGGCCTCCCGACAGGGCAGGCATGAGTGACTGTCCTTTGATAGCACCTGCTGGCTGCCAGCCCGCCCTCTCCTAGGGATACCCTAGGGGCAACTCAGGGTGAATGGAGGCAGGAAAAAGGATGCAATGTCACAAGAAAGGACTGTTGCTCTGCTTGAGAAGAGCTGCCTTCAGCCATTCAGTGGAGCTCCTAAGGAATCCCTCACTAAGAAACATGGCAGCAATTGCTGAGTTGGTCTGGGGTCATTATTTTTGTCTACTCTTTGAATAAAAGAAAGCTTTTACTTGAATGTGCCCTCTTCCTCCTAGAGCTTTCAAAATGTGTCATTTAAAATTTTCCCAAAAGTACTTTGGCTACAATTCAGATTTCATCTCAAAATCAGAACCAGTCTTGGCGTGTGTGTGTGTGTGTGTGTGTGTGTGTGTGTGTGTGTGTGTGTTGATATATATATCAACACACCAAGGTATACCAAGGCACATTTTGTGTGTATATATATAAATATATACATACGCACACATATATACATATATATGTATATACATACATATATAGACACATATATATACACCAAGATTATCTATATTAATCTACTTTTCAATGGCAAAAACCTCAATTACTTTTGCACCAACATACAGAGGTGAGGTTTCCTAGCAAATCACACATCTCCCTCATTTTGCGCAGAAGAGAATAAATGCACAGGAGGTTGGGTGACTTAGCTAACGTCTCACAGCTAGTGAGAAACAGGAGTCTATATTATTGCTCAGTACCTGCTGGAGGTCAGGCAGTACCTCCTTGAGTCCCCAAAAGGTAGACATCAAAGAGCCAACCATAAGTGCCATTTATTGAGCCTTTCCTTGTGCTAAGACATTATCTTTCTTTGTGCTAAGACATTATCTCTAATTGCCACATCAATCCTCTGATAAAGATGTAATTATCGCAGTTTTACAGATGAGGGAACTAAGGTACAGAATTCTTGCCCAAGGTCACTTTTAAATAAAAAGTAAGCCAGAAACTCCCATCTAGAAGTGCTTCTCACATCCAAATGTGTGCTCTTTCGCTCTTGATGAGGCTTCCAAATTGCAGGTCACAGTGGTGATAGTGAACTCAGTTTGGTGGATTCACTAGCACTTAAAAAGAAATCAGTAAGAGCAGAAAGAAAACAGGTAACATTTAAAAATAGGCTGGGAGCAGTGGCTCACACCTGTAATCCCAACACTTTGGGAGTCCAAGTCGGGCAGACACCTTGGGAGTTCGAGACCAACCTGGCCAACATGGTGAAACCCTGTCTCTACTAAAAATACAAAAATTAACCAGGCATGGTGACAAGTGCCTGTGATCCCAGCTACTCGAGAGGCTGAAGCAGGAGAATCGCTTGAACCCAGGAGGCAGAGGTTGCAGTGAGCTGAGATCACACCACTGCACTCCAGCCTGGGCAACGGGAGCGAAATTCCATCAAAATAAATAAAATAATTTAAAAAATAAAAATAGAAGATACCACATCAGTTATGCCGTAAATGGAAAAAATGTGTGTGTGTGTGTGTGTGTGTGTGTGTGTGTGTGTGTGTGTAATGATGTACTTCTTATGAGTTGTGGTAGACTTTGAAAGCCACTATGCTAGAACACAGCTAATCTGTCTACACCTTAATAAAACATTGGTGTACAGTGCAGCTTTCATGAATGTAGCCTCCGGATCTGCTGTGGGTCCTTCCCATTCCCTCAATGGCACCAGTGTTCTATTCCACTGGACTTGCTTGGCAGAGGACACTTTCTCTACCCGCATGCCAACTGTCTGCACATGTCAGCGAGAGCCAGGGTTGATGCAGCCGAGTCTGTGCCAAAGCATTTCTGCAAGCTCCTGAGGGCACCTCATGCATGACAAGATCTATACATTAGGGAGACATCAGCATTCAGTGTTAAAGATGACAAAGTCCATTACCTACACCTGAGTCATTACTTTTCTATCACTAGGTTATTAGGAAATAAGATTATGTAATCCACTCTGCATACAAGAGATCAGTAGAGTTCCAAAGAGCACACTGCATCTTATAACCCAGAGCAGGTTTCACAGTGAGAGGAAGTTTTGTCAGTAATAATGGTCACTCTTTCTGAAGGGCCTGGGGATCCAAAGATGAGTTCAAAGTCTAGTGGGGGAATTGGGGCATAGTACTGTCATAGACGAGAAACTGCAAAAGGATACAATGTAACATTCACTGCCTTATGAGTTAGTTCAACTTTACATAGAAAATGTGAGAAAAGACTTGTGGTAGTGTGGTGAAAATAATTAGACTGAATTTGAATCCTGGGACTAGTTTGAATGTGAATCCTGGGACTGGTATTTACTCATAAATAAATAAATAAATATATGTAATTATATTAAATTATATTTATATAATATTTAATATATTTATATATTTTTATATTATATATTACATATTTAAAATATAAAAATATATTTATATATAAGTATATCGATATACATAAATATAAAATTTTAAAAATATAAATAAAATAGAAATCTATTATATTTTAATATATAAAGTATATAACCTATATAAAATTACATATAAATATAAAATATATAAAATATAAATATAAGATATAATAAAATATATTAGTATTTATATTTATATATTAAATATATGTTAAATATGATATATATTTCATTATATTAAATATATTTGATTAATCATTATATATATATATTTTTTTTTATATATATATATATATATATATATATATATTTTTTTATATATATATATATATATATATATTTATATATATATATATATATATATATATATATATATATATATATATATTTTTTTTTTTTTTTTTTTTGAGACAGGGTTTCACTCTGTCACCCAGACTGGACTGCAGTGGCATGGTACCAGCTCACCACAACCTCCACCTCCCAGGCTCAAGTGATTGTCCTGCCTTAGTCTCGCGAATAGCTGGGATTACAGGCGCATGCCACTACTGCCGAGCTAATTTTTGTACTTGTAGTAGAGACAGGGTTTCATCATGTTGGCCAGGCTGGTCTTGAACTCCTGACCTCAAATAATCCACTGACCTCAACCTCCCAAAGTGCTGGGATTGTAGGTGTGAGCCACTGCACCTGGCCAACTTCCATATATTGACTCGTGAAAAATATTATCTGGTCCCTGGTCAGATATATATGGATATACATATGGAGATATATATATGGATATGGATATATATATATATATAGTAGAGGGAACTAAAATTTAGATTCTTATTGGACTGACATTCTATTTTAAAAAGAAAACGTGTGTGTGTGTATGGACCTGGAATATAAGATCGCCATATTGTTTTAGAGCTGAATTGGCAAAACTAGTATCCCAGATGCTTCTTTAGTTAGCTTGCTTTCTGGATATGATACCAGAATTGGGAAGACAACCTGCAAAAAAATGAAAGATCCGCAATTTTCTTTAGTACACTCAACATTTTAAATTGCGGACCCCATGATCCGCATTGTGGATGCTGGAGCCTTGCCTGGACTGCTTTCTGGGAGCCAGGAAGCGTACTCTCTAGCTGCAGTGTCAGTCACTCGCTGAGCAGCGGGCTGTCCCTCTCACCTCCTTTGCAAGGAGATTTCCCATCTATCTTCCTCAGTCAGGGGAGAGCTCATCCTTCAACTTGTGGTTCGAATTTACACGGAACCTTTGTGTTTACTCATTAAATTGCCCTTAACAATACTTTTGCAAGAGGGCCTTTTCTGAATCTATACTACCTTTTTTGAGAATGTAAATTAATACATATAAACAGAACTGTAACCTGATTTATAAAGCATAAATGATGTTTCCCCAGTGTGTGTTGTAAAATATTGACTGCAAAGGGTAAACAAACTGTGGTACCTTCAAACAATATAAAATAGTCATTAAAAAGCCACTGAGTACTGATAGAGGCAGCACAAGGGATGTATCACAAAAGCATTTTGCTACGTGAAAGAAGCCAGACTCAGAAGGCTGTGTACACTCTACTCCGTGATGCTATTTACATGACGTTCTGGGAAGGGCCAAGCATGTGGACAGAAATCAGAGCAGTGGCTGCCAGAAGCTGGAGGTGGAGGGACAGGAGTGACTGCAAAGGGAATTTGGGATAGGGAAGATGTTCTATATTTTCACTGTGGTGGTTTCGTAGCTTGTACATGTATGAAAATGGAACCAACTCTACATGTAAAAAGGTTAATTTTTTGGTATGTAACTTATACCTCAATAAAACTAAATAAACCTCAATAAAACTAAAAACAAGACTTTAATAAAATGGATTGAAATGGAAGTGCCTGGCCCTGCTCTATCGCCTGCCACCGCTGCCCGGGCCCGAGTGGTCCACTGCACCGTGAAGACAGACAGATTCCAGACGCGATGCCGGGAACTCGCGCCTCCAATCCCAGATGCTGTGTCCTGCAAACGCTCCGTGGTTCTGGCCTACAGTGGCGGTCCAGACACCTCCTGCATCCTCGTGTGGCTGAAGGATCAAGGCTATGACATCACTGTGTACCTGGCCAACAATGGCCAGAAGGAAGACTTTGAGGGAGCCAGGAAGAAGGCACTGAAGCTTGGGGCCAAAGAGGTATTCAAGGGGGTTTGTGGAGTTGTTCATCTGGCCGGCCATCCAGTCCAGCGCGCTGTATGAGGACCGCTACCTCCTGGGCACCTCTCTCACCAGGCCCTGCGTCGCCTGCAAACAAGTGGAAATTGCCCAGCAGGAGGGGTCCAAGTATGTGTCCCACAGCGCCACAGGAAAGGGTAACAATCAGGTCCGGTTTGAGCTCCCCTGCTACTCGCTGGCCCCCAAGATAAAGGTCATTCTTCCTGAGGATGCCTGAGTTCTACAACTGGCTCAAAGGCTGCAATGACCTGATGGAATATGCAGAGCAGCACGAGATTCCCATCCCGGTCACTTGCAAGAACCCGTGGAGCACGGACGAGAACCGCATGCACATCAGCTACGAGGCTCGAGTCCTGAAGAACCCCAAGAACCAAAGCACCTCCAGGTCTCTAAACGAAGACCCAGGGCCTGGCCAGAGCCCCCAACACCTCTGATATTCTTGAGATCCAGTTCAAAAAAGGGGTCCTGTGAAGGTGACCAACGTCAAGGATGGCACCACCCACCAGACCTCCTTGGAGCTCTTCAGGTACCTGAACAAAGTCGCAGGCAAGCATGACGTGGGCCGTATTGACATCATGGAGAACTGCTTCATTGGAATGAAGTCCCAAGGTATCGGCGAGACCCCAGCAGGCACCGTCCTTTACCACGCTCATTAAGGCATCGAGGCCTTCACCATGGATCGGGAAGTGTGCAAAATCAAACAAGGCCTGGTCCTGAAATTTCTGAGCTGGTGTACACCGGTTTCTGGCACAGCCCTGAGTGTGAATTTGTCTACCACTGCATCGCCAAGTCCCAGGAGTGAGTGGAAGGGAAAGTGCAGGTGTCCGTCTTCAAGGGCTAGGTGTCCATCCTAGGCTGTGAGTCCCCACTGTCTCTCTATGACGAGGAGCTGATGAGTGTGAAGGTGCAGGGCGATTATGGGCCAATTGATGCGGCCAGGTTCATCAACATCGCTTCCCTCAGGCTGACGGAATATCATCGTCTCCAGAGCAAGGTCACTGCCAAATAGACCCCTGTACAGTGAAGAGCTGGGGCCTCCTCACTTTGTAGATCCCCCAAGTACAGGCACTAATTGCTGTGATAATCTGTTAATTTTGACGTGTTCTCCCCAGCAGGCAGGATAGTGGGGCTTCCAGGCCCCAGCTTTTTTCCCTGGTCCCCTTGAAGGCTGCAAATGCATCAGAGGCAAAGGTGGGGGGCAGTTGCAGTGAGGAGCTATAAAATAACAAAAGATTTTTAAAAATGGAAGTGCTTTTTCAGAATAAGGACAATTCACCATCTAATCTCTGTTCACTCACTAATTTGTATTTTGATTCTGGATAAATTTAGCTGACTTTCAGGAATTTGTTTGCCGTAAATAGGAAAATAAAGAATTGCTTCATAGAAATTGAATCTCTAAATCTAAAATATCTAAATCTTGCCTGTAATCCCAGCACTTTGGGAGGCCAAGGCGGGCAGATCACCTGAGGTCAGGAGTTCAAGACCAGCCTGGCCAACATGGTGAAAGCCCATCTCTACTAAAAATACAAAAATTAGCCAGGTTTGGTGGTGCATGCCTGTAATCTCAGCGTCTTGGGAGGCTGAGGCATGAAAATCACTTGAACCTGGGAGGAGGAGGTTGCAGTTTTTTGTTTTTGTTTTTGTTTTTTTTTTGAGATGGACTTCCAAGGCTGGAGTGCAGTGGTGAGACCTTGGCTCACTACAACCTCGGCCTCCCGGGTTCAAGCGATTCTCCTGCCTCAGCCTCCTGAGTAGTGGGATTACAGGCACCCACCACCAAGCCTGGCTAATTTTTTTGTATTTTTGGCAGAGACGGGGTTTCACTATGGTGGCCAGGCTGGCCTTGAACTCCTGACCTCAGGTGATCTGCCTGCCTTGGCCTCCCAAAGTGCTGGAATTACTGGTATTAGCCACTGCACCCAGCCGATACCTGCTTTTCAGAATGAGTTTTTAGTATGCCTAATGGATGCTAAAAAGGGCAAACCGTAGTGGATCCACAGAGTGGTTGGGGAAAGCCCAATAAAGAGCAGCATGAGAAACTGGATCTTTTGCTCATTGAGAGAATCAAAACCAAAATCAAACACAGAAATTAGGAGAGAGAAAAATATAGATTAGGAGGTCCCCACAGTATCAAATCTTACCAAAATTTCTTTCACTTCAGAATGAAGCCTTTGAAAGCCATCGTGAGAGAGGGAACCCTCAGCTGGAGCAGCTGGCCAGGCTTGGAGACCTCTCCCCCTGCAGGTAAGACTGCAGACTCATGGGTGCGGGCGGGGTACGGGCGGCGAGGATCCCCTTTTACATCTCAGCACCGTCTTTCCCAGGTAAGAATCATAATATTTATCATACCTACTAACTTTCATTTATGTACCCGAGAACGAAACTTGTGAATCTCACGAAAGCCACAAGCAAAAGAGCGTAGACACCTTAGAAACCAAACTTCTAAGAATACACTGTTTTAAAAAACGGACTATGAAGAGACTATTCCATGTCAGCTTATGTTGCTATTGACTGGATTATTGGTTTAAACACATTTAAAGTCTCTTGGTTCCCCAAAGACACAATTTATACAAATGCTGTTTTTGCTCTGTAGAAAGGTGTTTGCATCCATACAAATGCCGTGCAGTTCAGAAAGCCTAAATTAGGGAGGTAAAAGCCAAAAATACAAGGGAAATTTATTTTTTAAAAATATTTATACTCAGAATCCCCATCATGACACCTGTGCTAGCGCCGGTCACCTGTTTGACTTGTAAGCTGCTGTTATCTGTGGGGTCTATCATCATGCTTCTCTCGGCAGGCCTCTGAAAAATGTCTGTAGAATGAATGAACAGACATCTTTAGAAACTTGCTCCTTGATTAAAGATAATATTAATTAGACTACTTTGTATTTTTTCACTTAAGTTGTATTCAAAGAAACATCTGTGGGCTCTTACTGACTGAAGTGTGTGCCTGAGTTATAATGAATGGCTCAATTCAACGTATCAGAATGTGAGTGTTGAATGGTGTAATTGCTGAAAAATACCATTTGGCAATGGTATGTCCTATAGTTTTCCTTAAGTGACAGTTTATCTTTTGAGACTTTTACTAAAACTTATACCTACTGTTATAAGAATCTTAGTTAAAAGCATTAAGTTAGTTGATGAATTATTGTATTAACTTATAGCAGGCCGGGTTTGGTGGCTCATGCCTGTAATCCTAACGTTTTCCAACTCTTTGGGAGGCTGTGGTAGGAGGATTACTCGAGCCCAGGAGTTCAAGACCAGCCTGGGCAACATAGTGAGACCCCCATCTCCACAAAAAATTTAAAACATTAGCTGGGTGTGGTGGTGTACACCTGTAGTCTCAGCTAACAGGAGACTGGGAAGATTGCTTGAGCCCAGGAGGCTGAGGCTGCGGTAAGCTAAGCTGTGAGCACACAGCTGCACTGCAGTCTGGGTGACAGAGCGAGACCCTGTCTCAACGAAAAAAACAAAAGAAAAAACTTATTGTAGACTGCTAGATCACACTTCTTATGAGAAACACAAAGGAAAAAAGTTACAGCTCTTAACTAATAAAAATATCTTTATGTTCTTGCAAAAGGACTTTTTGAGAAAAGGCAAACTTAGCCACTGAGTTAATCAAGAGGTAGAATCTGTAAGACTGCTGTTTTTGTTCTACCACCAGCTTTTGAATAAGCACTTAAGATCACTAGTCTTTGCTGCAACTGTTTAATCTGTATTTCCTTACTCCTTTTTAATTTTGTAGAGTTGAGTTTTGCTGTGTAACTAATGCAAACCTGCTTGGCATATAGAAGGCATTCAGATTTTGGGGGATTAATTATTCAGAACCCTAAGTGGACACTACACAAGGCATGGTTGCCTTCAAAACTTACAGCTAAGTAAAAAAAAACATGGAATGATTAGTAGGTAGTACAATAATGTATGTGTCTAAGCATCAATCTGGGGAGGAGGGAAGGAAGAGATGGTTATGGAAAGAGAGAAAGTAGGATTGGATTTCCAGAATTTTAACAGGTACAGAAAAGAAGGTGTTCTTGGCAAGGAAAACCAACTTAAGCAAGGTATGGTCATGAATGGCAATTATCATAGATAAGAGTGGCAGTGGTAAAAACCAAGCTATAGGGATGCAGGTGGAAAAGATTATTACATAGGGCCTTGAAAACCAGGTTGAAGAGTTTAGATTTGATGCTGGAGGCAGGAAGGAGTCTTTGAAGTCTGGAGTAAAGGAGTACTGTAATGAAAGCTATGATTAAGGATTTTGTCACTGCAGAATGCAGAAGTGACTGAAAGGAAAACTGACTCAAAGAGACATTGAATAGCCCTCTCATTGTTACAGCAGAATGAATAACCTTGCATGTCAAGAGTTCTCTGGTTCTATTCTTATTGCAGCTATAGGATCCAATTAAAGTCCCCAAATGTAGGTCGTTAATTCTTCCAAGTAATCACATTTTAGCACCAACTACCAACAACTACCAACACGCCTACCATGGCTGGCAAGTAAAAAGTTCTACCATAACCAAATAATTCAGATGCTTACGTTTTAAATATGGATTGAGTTACACAATATACTATGTGAAGAATTGAGCAGGCATTGGGTAAAAAACAGATGAGAGCACAGTGCATGCAAATATACTGAAGTACCAAACACTCCAAAGTATAAGGGCATTCCTGATAGTAGGAGATTACGGCTAAAATCAACTATATTTTGGACAGCTAACAAAATCAAAGAAAAGGAAAATGTAACCTTTGCAAATGGTATCTTAAGGTGCTACAGCTGTGGGTGATTTCATCCCTTTCTGAACAGAATATAGCCATGCATTGCTTAATGAGGATAAGTTCTGAGAAATGCATCTCTTTTATTTATTTATTTTTTTAAGACAGAGTCTTGCTCTGTCGCCTAGGCTGGAGCGTAGTGGCGCGATCTTGGCTCACTGCAACCTCCATCTCCCAGGTGCAGTGATTCTCATACCTCAGCCTCCCAAGTAGCTGGGGTTACTGGTGTTTGCCATCACACCCAGCTAATTTTTATATTTTTCGTAGAGTTGGGGTTTCAGCATGTTGGCCAGGCTGGTCTCAAACTCCTGACCTCAGGTGGTCTGCCCGCCTTGGTCCCCCAAAGTGCTGGGATTACAGGCGTGAACCACCACACCTGGCCAAGAAAGGCATCTTTAGGTGAGCATATTGACATGCAAACATCGCAGGGTATACATGCGAGCACCTAGATGGAACAGCCTACTAGACGCCTAGCTATATGGTAGAGCCTGTTGCTCCTGGGCTACAAACTCGTGTAGCATGTTACTGTACTGAATACTGCAGGCAACTGTACGACAGTGGAAAGTATCTGCATATCCAAACACATCTAAATATACAAAAGGTACAGCAAAAATATGGTATAAAAGATTAAAAATGGTACACCTATATAGGGCGGCTCCGTTACTATTTCATGGGACTGTCGTTATGTCTGTGGTCTACTGTTAACCGAAACGTCACTTTGTGGCACAGGACCATCTGAGGAAAGAACATCTCCCCATCTAGACATTCTAGCATGAGTCATTTAAGAACAGTAACATCTTAGATGGCCCTACAATGCAGAGAACATGAAAATCCTACAGGAACCAGGCTAAGATCATGTAGTACATTAAAACAGAATGAATGATTATATAAACAATGTTCATGAAAAAGTTTAAATACATATCTCCAGATAATTTTTCAGTTGTTTATTGGAAATCATAGATTTTTTTTAAAACTCACTAATTAGTTTGCCATATGAGAGCAAAATTCAAATAATACAAATATTTAACATTTTGGTACAAAATTAACAATATGGAAAAAAGATGCAAACCAACCAAAAGGTAAAAAAAATTTTAACAATAACACTGTGTATAACCATCTTCTATTCAAGTGACTGTCCAAGCTGATAGTTTATTTTCCCTTTGTTGAGATAGTCCTGCATTGGAGCACCAAAAAGTTTTTTCCTTCTTTTTTAAAAGGTTGAAACCCTTTTATTTACAAATACGCTTTCTAGTGTGTGATGAAGGAATCATCTAGCAACTTGCTTCTTAGAAAAAAAAAAGGAAGTGCCTTCATATTTCCTTGAAATTTAAACCTGCTCCATTCTATTCTAAGCAAAATTAAAAAGGACACGGTTCAGAAGAGCTCTTTCAGCAAATAAATAATTGTTTCACAAAAGCATTGCTGTAAACAAGATCACTCTGATGGCCAGAGACACGGATGTTTTCAACCAATGGTAACTCTGAACACTTCCAAGTACAGATACACAGGGTATATATGGCCAAAAGGCAAAACATTATTAAAGAATCAACTAATACAAATTAATTATAAGCCTGTTGCTTGGTCAAATATGCTTTTGTTCTCTATGTTTTTTTTTTTAATTGGTCAGAAAACTTAAACTGTAATGATCTAAAACCCTGTATCTACTCTGAAAGTAACGACAACCTAGAATGTTTGACACTGTAGTTTTGGCATTAGTTAAAAATGCTAAATTAAGCAATGTAAACAAGCCTCAAATTTCAAAATAGAAAAAAAATTAAAGTTTCTGTAAACATTAAAATGCTACCTGCTAAAAACTGTAAAAATCATCATCCAGTTGTGTATATTGAGACTTTTTTTTAGTTTTGTTTTGCATGTTTCAGACATCACCTCATTATATGAGACATCTTATTTTCCCTAACAGGTCCCTCCTGCAGGCAAAGGTCTTTGAGTCAGTTCAGCCACTTTTGCTGATGTCATCATTTTGGCCTTCATACAATCTCCCTAGCAGTAGACACCACCTTGTTCTTTCTGTAGTGAGGGGAGGTAGTGTGTATTATAGCCACATTTTTATCCTGCTTTATAAAATAAACGTGACTTACTTTATTAGATCTCAGATACAACTCTTTGATTACAAGGAACATGCAGCTTTAAAAACGCTTTAAACCTCAAACTGACAACTTTTCTATCACGTTTTTACTCTGTTTTCAAGTTTGAAATATTTAGAAAATAAAGATCGCCTCTGAGAGCTATTTGATGAAAATAGATTGTTTTAGATATTATAACTTTGATGTTTAATGCTCTCAATTTAAAACTCTAAACTTGGAACAAAGCACTGTGTTTATAAGACCTTCTGGGGAGGGGTGGATTAATTTTAGGAAACAGTACAATGATTTAGACACTCAGATTTCATCTTATAAAATTATGGAGAAATTAGGCTTTTAACGTTCTGTCTTTCCATTTGAAGTCTGTCCATTATTATATTCCTCTATGGAAACTACATTCAAATAACAACCTTAGACACAGGCCAATACTGAATACTTTAAAACCAGTTGAAAAATTCATTAAAACGAGCTTATTTGAATTAAAAATGGTTTCTCATGGCCGGGCGCGGTGGCTCAAGCCTGTAATCCCAGCACTTTGGGAGGCCGAGCCGGGTGGATCACGAGGTCAAGAGATCGAGACCATCCTGGTCAACATGGTGAAACCCCGTCTCTACCAAAAATACAAAAAATCAGCTGGGCATGGTGGCACGTGCCTATAATCCCAGCTACTCAGGAGGCTGAGGCAGGAGAATTGCCTGAACCCAGGAGGCGGAGGTTGCGGTGAGCCGAGATCGCGCCATTGCACTCCAGCCTGGGTAACAAGAGCGAAACTCCGTCTCAAAAAAAAAAATGGTTTCTCCCTAGAGAAGGCCCCTGTGAGCAACTAGCTGCCCATTTTATGAGTCATTTTCTAATATTTTTAAAAATCCATTAAAAACATATATAAAGTATTAGCTAGGGCAGTGTTAATGACTTTTCTCAAAATTTGGATTAAACTTTGATAAAAGATACAAATATATTTTAATGACTCTAACACCGTCTAGGTAAAATAGCTATATGGATGTGATAATAAGGGATTTGTCTGTGTATAATAAAATTGTACACATTTTCCTACATCTCCTTTTAACAAGAGACTTTCTTTTACCAGATTTATGTATTTTCTCTCCTATGCTGACCTTTCCCTGTCCCTATCACCTCCACCAAGTGCTCTTTAACAAAAATAAACTGGTTTACCTGGTCTAACAATATATTCATTTCCTTGAAATGCTGTACTATACATTCATTTGGTATTTTACAAAAGCAATTATTCTAACACCAAGCCTTCTTAAGAACATCTCTACACCTCAAGTATATTTGTGACATTAAATGAGAACGTGAGCTTCCCTTTTGTTTCGTTTTCATTAAGAATATAAACCTTTTCTAAATACAAATTCCTTAAAATGAATTAGGCAATGAAGTAGATAAGTTATATTAAACAGCTTCTAGAATCAAAGAAACATTCTGATGGCCTAGGCTATCAAAATATTTCTTTGTCTTTCATGTTCATTTTACTTGGGGTACAGACAAACATTTAAAGGATTTTTTCAACCAGGTTTGACTCAGTGACAGTGAAAACATACAACATTCAAGTACTGCTATTAGACAAATGCGGCCCTGCAAGGATATGTGTCCACATAGCTAATTTTACAAAGGAGAACTATCTTAATTAACCTGCAGTATATTTGACCCAAAAAACCTTTTGAAATGGTTTTGACTTTTGGGTCTATAGCGTTCGTCCAAAGGTCCTGGAGATCTTGTAAATGTCCGTGAGATGTCATCATTTTATCATAGATACAGGGATGATAAGGAGTTTTACCCTCTCCAGAAAAAAATACATGGTACTGTGGTACTATTCCCATTTTATTGGCACACAGGCCCATGAACACATCGTCTATGTAAAGACTAGAATTAAGTGTCTGTGAAGCCTCATAGACTTTGGCAGCTACATCACCAGAGATGACATAGGCAGCTCCAGCTGTATAGTCAGGGTAAGCTGGCCACTGGTACATTTCATAGGACACGTAATATTTGCTGTTTTTATCCCTAATGGGAGGAGCACCACGATGAACACGACCAATCCAAAAGTCCTGAACACCAATCTGTGCTAAACTTTGAAGGTATTCAATCAGATTTGGCATGTGAATAAATATGTCATCATCAGCAGTCATAAGAAATTTGGCATGTGGACAATACGTGTTTGCCCAACTGAACTGCAGAAGTAATTTCAGAGTAAGATTGTGGAAAGAATCAACAAAGTCTTGCTGAATTATATCATTGTACTTTTGATCTTCCAAAACCAGTTTTCTCTGCAGTTCTTTTCCCTCCAGTGGATTAGGAGTTCCTAAGGCAAACAGAGTTTTGATGTTGGCTTTCAGCTGAGACCGAGCATAATTCTCGTTGCCCCACGTCTTTCTAATTGCAGAACGTCGATCATAGTTTTCAGGAGCAGTTTTTACAAACAGTAAAAGGAGGACATCTTGAGCTTGACACTTTTCCTTGTGGTTAATCAAGTATTGGTAGCGAGGTCCAGCTGAGATGTGCTTAAGAGACAGGGTATCATTCACAAAGTCATAGCTATTTATGAGGTATCTGTAAGAATATGACTTCATATGGCTCACAATGTGATTATCGATCGGTTCCCAAAAAAACATGAGGCTCAGTATAAAACAAGCGGCAAATAACCGAATAATAAACTGCCATTTTTTGACTCTTCTGCCACTAATCAACATTCTCATATCCACTCCGGTGTTTTTAGTTAGGATCAGTTTTAAACAGGCACCTGCTGCTTCGCCACCGTAGAGCTTCGTATTGCGTGGAGTAGATGTCCATCTTAATACATGCTGGCCGTTAAAAATGGAAAACAGTCTTCTTCTTTTACAAAATAGTTTATTTTAATCCCATTTTTCTGAGATTGCAAAGGAATGGAACACCCTGTAGAACGAGGACACTGGCACGTCGAAATTCTTCCACATGGGCATCCTTCAGGAAGCATGGTGAGCGGCCTCAGGCGGCAATTCCATGTGAGCATTCCATGCCACCTAGCAAAGTCAAGAAGAGAATCACAATTGCGTGGGTTATCGAGGGGCTGGAAAGAAACATATTCCTAATTCCTTAAAACCAAATGTAACCTGCCTGATCTAGACAAAAGGTGATGAGGCAGTTAGTATTTAGCAGAGGCAAACGGCTGTTTATTTTTTTTTAAAGGACAGGAAAAGGGAAAAAATTGCTTTACACCGTCTTCCCATTCAGAATACAGAGACCTTTTTCTACTCCTACTCTTAAAAAAAAAAAAAAAAAGCCTCCCAAATGGCTATAATCTTGTATACTTAAATTCAAATTTCACACCAAATGGGCATATTCATGAATATATTGACTTGAATACAGTCGGGATGAAAGTAGATACACAGATCAAGGCAAAATCTTAAATGAAAAGAAAATTCACAGCAGTAAAAATCCAGCAAGGCTTGCCCCAGACAAGGCAGGAATAAGAGTGAGATTTTTTTTTAATTAAAGTTCATAATCAAGGAGTCACAACTTGCTCCTTGAAAGCAAACTCTCCATAATCAAAATTACATTGTGAGCTCCAGATTCATATAGCCACCTTCTTTCTCTACTTTTTTATTTGGAAACGCAACAGGCGCCTCAGTGAAACATGTTCTAAACTGGGAAGCAACAGAATGTAGCCAACAAGCACTCTTTGTAGTCAGGCAATTTTAACGCCAGTGCTGCCTCAGCCACTTACCGTTCCTTGTACAGTATGATGCATCTAAGGCAGACATCTGACAAATTGAGATATGACAGTTTCACTCAAAGTCTTTATGCAGATTAAATGGGAATATACATGATAAATAGAGGGAAGTAGATAATTACCTAGCGCACTAGGGTACTCAAGCGCCATTTCTTCTGACCCATTCTGTTATCTTCTCCCCTAAAACCTGCTGTTCCTATTTCCCTTTATTTGTGCCTAACTGCCCTTCTTTCATCTATACCTGAAATCTGGAAACTCCCCTTTTCCTCCACTTCCGTATCTCAGTGTTTAATCCTGCGAATCACTTCTTCTAAATCTCTCACCTCTTCATGTTATCATCACTTTTCACTCAGACTAGATGATCCCCCAGCCAACCCGTCTTCCACTGTACAGTCGGAGAGCGACCTTTGTAAAACTTGGATTTAATCACGAGGCTGACTGAGCTTTCTTCACTCCTTTCAGTGCCTCTCCGTTAGTTAGTGACAAGATGAAGTCTAGCCTGGCACACAGGACCCTTTAGGGTCTGCCTCTCCAGCTGTCTGATCAATCACTTGACAATACCAAATGACTGGATGAAAGCACAGTCACACCTGCCATTTCACAGGCTGGTCATTACACTAGGCGTCCTGTGGCCTGGCTACCCTGCCTCCCTTGCTAATACGACGTCTACGGGCATCCTTCTCTGGGAAGCCTGAACTGGGATCAACCCGTTTCCTGAAAGATGCTTCTCATCTGTATTGTCCCAGCACCTTCTTAGACCCTGTACAGACTTTTTAGGCACAATGTTGTAGACACCCTACACTCAGCATCCAGGACAGGGTGTGACCCCTGGGAGGCATTCACCAAATGTTGGTGCAAAGAACCATGCTGGGGGTGGAGCCACCATTCAATCAAAGTGATGGTTACTGGGGAAGGACTGGGGGTCAGGACATCGAGTCAAGTGCCACCTCGGACGAGGTCCATGCCATGGCTGCCTACCGCAGGTCCTCTCTTTTCTTCTACCCCTGGGACGAAGCACCCTCCTTCCTCAAGGATTCTCTCCCTAGTGTTTGCCACAAGCACAACTCTTTCTTGGCTGGAGAAGTAGGCTCTCTTCCTCAGGGGTGGTACACTAGTTTCCTGGGCTTTGGACAGGACTGACAGGGAGAGAGCCATATAGGCTTAGCCACACAGCAAGCCCAGGGCCAAGGCCCTGCTTTGTGCCAGAGATCTAGCCTCAAGTCCCTCCACCACTGACCCGACAGAAAACCAACTGCACATACTGAGCGCCCTACAGAATGGGCCCAGCCTCAGCTGTGATACCTCCTTCCCGACTTTAGAGCTTTGGGATCAGCTGTATTTCCCACCCCCATCAGCACTCCACATCAGGGTGGAGGCAAAGGCCAGGCATGTAAAATGTCCAAGGAAGACTAGAGATTAGAGCCAAGCCCCATTCAGACTTCATCCAGAGATAATCAGTATAAGGCACACTTTACCCCCAGTGGCATTGATTTAAAAACTGCATGCGCCACTTAGGAGGCCACACCAGCACTGCTTTTGCTTTCATTGTTAAGTGCAGGGTGTACTGAAAGTAGCAAGAGCAAAAGTCATTTTGTGAAACTTCTGGGGTTTATGTGTGTGAACGAGATTCAGGGGTGTGATGGGAAATGTGTTACTGTGCTCTACCATCAAAAAGGCTGAAGGGTAGGCGTGGTGGCTCACGCCTATAATCCCAGCAGTTTGGGGGGCCAAGGCAGGTGAATCGCTTGAGGTCAGGAGTTCAAGACCGGCCTGGCAAAATGGTGAAACCCATCTCTATTAAAAATACAAAAGTTAGCCGGGTGTGGTGGCACACACCTGTAATTCCAGCTACTTGGCAGACTGAGGCAGGAGAATCACTTGAACCAGGAAGGTGGAGGCTGCAATAAGCTGAGATCATGCCACCACACTCCATTCCAGCCTGGGTGACAGAATGAGATTCTGTCTCAAAAAAAAAAAAAAAAAGCTGAAACACTGCTCTAAGAAACAGATCAATAGCAGTCATTTCCCCCTTGGATAGGCCGCTCATTTCTGGACTGGATGCTCTAGAAGAAGGTGAGAAAGACGGCAGAAAATATCAGTTTCTGCTGGTAGCATCTGCCTAAACTGTGCAAAATCACTTTCATTCAGGGGGCACTCCCTCTCAGTCTTTCCATAGTGCTCATCCACATTAGGACCATCCTCTGAAGCCCCAAGGCAAGGGCCCTCTGGCCTCCTCTACAATACACCCTGAAGCAACTGAAGGCTTAAAGCAAGGTAACAGAATTCTTGATGGCAGATTGTAAGCCAGTATACATTTTAATAATTCTAGGAATATTCTCGGTTGAAATGCCTCTGCAGCTTCTACTCTAATTGACCCTGGGATGGAAATCAAGAGGAAAGTAACCTTTGGAATCTCAGGGATCAAAGGCAAAACCAGCTGCCTAGTCCTGAGCAGCTGCGCCCAGCAAGCTCCAATGCCAGCGTGCTCTGCAGGTACCACGGTTGTTTGTAAGTCTGAGCTTCGTGCTAGACTTTCTGCCTACAAGTCCAGCTGCTCCTGTGCCCAGCATGCACCTGACTCATTCGAGGTGCTGGTGACTCTCCAGTGAATCAGGCCTAGTATTTACCACGTTGGTGCGTGGCTGCTGCTGTTTACATGGCTACTGTAAGCCGGCAGCTGGTTCAAAACATTCATTTTATCCCCACCCTCAGTATGTATGTAGTTACCTTATTTTCCTATATTTTTTCAACTGTTCCAAATTGACATCACAAGTCAAAATGCTTTCTGAATAATGAGAGAAGACCTGTCACAAAGCCAACATCCTATGTAGATACTTAGTTCAGCACAGCATGTGAAGTTCTAAAGTGAGAATTCTCTCCCTCAGCAGTCTGAATTTTTTAGCCATCCTTTACATAAATCATAACCAGATCTCACTGATAATACTAGACTGATAAGGGGAAGATTTATTTAGGAAAGGTAAACTCATTTGTATCACACAGCTTCACTTGTATAACAAAAGAACATCTGAATTCCTCCAAATTGAACATAGTCACTAGGAGGCCTTTCCCAGCCTAAATCAAAAGCACTGCCCTCCCCCGGCCTGCCCTTCACCCACCCCCATCTAAATTCATCAATTACAAGTCAACAGTGTGGCACTCAGCTCCAGCATTGTGGGTGGAGACCACGAACAGACAACTGGCGCTCACTCTTCTGGTTTCCTACAGCGTCTTAAAGCTTCTCTAAAGCACAGCTTCCAGCTTTCCTATCCAGAGTGCAGGAGAGGGCCCTGGGAAGAAGCCCACAAGCCTGCCGATCTGGTGGAAGAAAATGCTGGGCCTGGCAGGAAACAAAGCCAGCGCAATGCCGAATGCGAAGCTCAGCAACCGTGCACAACAGAGTGCTGTGGGTGCAGCTCCTTTGTGTGCCTGCCGCACGGGTCAGTGGCCAATCAACAGGCTGGAAACTCAGGGGTTCCCCCTGTTTGGGGCCAGATTTATTGTGTAACCTCAGGCAACTCCCGCCTCACTCTGATTCAGTGCTTTAATCTGCAAATCAGGGATGAATATCCATGTAATGGTACTGAGGAGCAGTAAAAAGCATAGATGACTTCAGAGCCTGCTGCAAGTAGGAAATACAGCATGGGAGAGAAGAGGACAAAGAATTGCTTAGAAGAAAATATGCAAATATCTCAAATACAACTTGGGTTTGCTTCTGTTCGGACTGAGAAGAAGGAACAGGTATTCTTAGAATTATCTTTTCTAATAGAGGTAGTCAGAAGAAAAATAGAAGTAGGAACATCAGAAAAGAGGTGACAGACCCCAAATACTTTTCAGTCTGGGAGCCGTGCCCTCAGTTACTCCTAAGAATATTCTCTCACAAGAGAGCTTTTTAAACTTTTTGGGAAAATAACTAGTTAGCACACCCAGAGGCTACCAGTTTCCCTGTAATAATCCCTGATTTTTTTAAACCTTATCCCTGTGTCAACTCCTTTCTTTGTTGAGTCTATTTTTGTGATCCTGAGATAATATGGAAAACCTGTTATCCATTTTGAAGTTTTAATCAAGATGGGGAGGTCTGCACTTTTCAGTTCAAGTTTAACACTTCCGTCTCCAGTGTTTCAATTAATCCTACAAGTATACGAGTATTTACTCTGTGGGTTCTTCCACCAGACACAGTGGGAGATCATAAAGAAGATTTTACAGTCTCCAGTCTCAAAGCATTTACACTGTTATTTGTGACAAGACTCCTAGTTCCCACATGAAAGCATAGTTCCCACAGACAACAATGGGCAAACCGTGGTAAGGTACAGTCTGTCAGCACTAATTTGCATG
Source organism: Cebus imitator (assembly GCF_001604975.1). NCBI lineage: Eukaryota > Metazoa > Chordata > Mammalia > Primates > Cebidae > Cebus > Cebus imitator. The sequence continues at coordinate 197,022 of NW_016107426.1, read as the reverse complement.
ATACCAACCTGAGGCACAAGAGGAAAGTCTCTGGGAGTGGAGAGATCAGTGGGGGTTGGATGAGTCAGGATTTTAGGAGGGCCTGGGGATGACTAGGATTTAGGTGGCTGTGGGAGTAGGAACAATCTTTGTTTCAGACAAGAAACGAAAGAATTACATATGGCAGATATTCGAGAAACAGGCATAGATTTGAAAGCAGGCAGGTGGGAACCTGCTTATGGAGAACCTTGAAAATCAGGTAGAGGAGTCTTAAGGGTAGAGAAAGCAGCAAGAAGTCATAGGAATGTCTGCTTTTGTTTGTAATGGTAACTCCCTTGTTCAGTATTTATTAAGTTTGAGCAAGAGGGATTCCACTGGCAATGGTGTGCACGGTGAAAGGCAGAATGCCTGGACATCAGGATGCTGGTTTCTCAGGGCTCATACTGAGGCTGGATGAGGTGAGGAAGGCCTAGTCGAGGGTGGTGAAAGTGGGGAGGGAAGGAAGGTATAAAGATGACCTTTTTCAAGAAAAATATCTAGTGGGACCTGATGAATGACCTGAGATGGGAAGTAACTGAGGAAGAGGAGGAGTGAGCAGTGAGAGGGGGGAGGGACAACTGGCCTCCTGAGTTAGTAGTGAAGGGGATCGCCATTTGATTTTAGACTTGTGTTGAGCTCAAGGTAGTAGAGAGTAATAGACAAAAAGGTACAAATGTCCAGGGGGTAATTTCAGGTGAGTTAGACAGGACTGGAGAGATCCAGGTGGGTACTCTGAGCTTGAAGATGACTCATTTCATGAATGTGGATGAGCTCTCCACGGGGAGAGAGAGCAATGCGCCTGGAGGAAAAATAAACTCCAGAGAAGGAGAAAAAGGAGGAGTCAATGAAAAAAGGGCTTGTTCATCAGAAAGTTAAGGCGGGGTTAACGAGTGGGTAGAGTGGCAAAGCAGGACGAACAAGGCTCTGGTCTTGGAGTGCTAAGTGGGGAAGAGAGACATTGACCATATAGGTAGGTTGGGTGCCACAGGAGGGTCTAAAGATGGACCCTGCCCCACCTGGGGGTGGGTTTGAGGTTGAGGATGGCAGTTTCCGGGAAGAGAAGCAACAGTGAACTGTATTTCTGCATTCTATTTAGTAGACATACAACACACTGACATCTAAGGGAACCTTATGATGTGTGACCATCTTGATCACGTTATCTCCCAACACTCAAGACAGCTTATCAGCCAGGAAGTTGTTTACGTGGCTTCACTGAGAACTGCACTTCTTCCGAGACCTCAAATTCCAGGACACTCACTCTACAGTACACTCACTCCTCCACTGCAACTTCTAAATATTCATCGAAAACCTTCTGCCACCCCACCCCACCCAGCAGTCTCCTGACCTTTCTTCCTCACACGCCTCCCCTATGTTAGATGCAGAATCACCAGACACCTTTGCCCTCCCACCCCAGTAACCCTAGACCCCAGCGCCCGCCCATCTTCCTACTCCCACGACACCTCCAGGGCTGCTGGGGAAATGGAACTTACCAGGCAGGCAGCGTCACCACAAATGGCGCTCCCTAGCTTTGGGCAGAGTTTTCAGTGCTGCATGACTGTTCTCATACTTGTCCCAGACCTTCTCCCTTTCCCAGTCTCTTCGGGGGCCATGCTAACTTCCCCTCCCAGGGTCAGTCCCCTCACTCTTAAGGCTTCACCTCCTGCCTGCTTCGTAGAGAAAGGAGAAGACATCAGACACACCAGCCACTCCGCCTCCCAGGCTCCCAGTACACCAACGGTCACCATCCCCTGTACAACATACTGATCAGGACCCGGACTAGGGGGAGACAAGGGAGCCATGTACTTTAGGAGCAAAATTTAAGGGGTACCAAAAACTCAGCATAATACTTTGATTTAATAAAAAAAATTTTAAAAATTAAAGTTAAGGCAAAAAATCCACAATAAACAAAATGTCCAAACTGTAAACCAAGACAGGATCCAGCCCTGCGCTTGCACAGCACTGCCTCACCTGACTCCCCTAACCCTGTCCTGCTGACTGGGGCCTACTGTGGGCTGAATACTGCTGACTTCCATGGACATGTCTGCATTCTTAGTATATGTATATATACCAAGTTAAAGTACCAGAAAACAATACTAACCCTTACTGTATACAACGAAGTATCATAAAACAATGATACTTTATGTACAGAATGTATATGTGTGTGTGTACATATATGTATATATAGACATGAAACCTCCTAAAATGGCTGTATGAACCATAAATGGATTATGTTCCACACAGCCGAAACCCCCAATCTAGAATGGAATCCAACCCCTACCATAAAACCATCCTCTTACTTCAACTGCTGCCAAAACAAGAACCCAGAAATTCTATGTAAGAAGGCAGTATAATTTCATGGAAAGACTAACCAATTAGAAGAAAACTAAGAAATTTAATCATTCCATTCTAGCTCTGGTTTTTTCCTTGCTGGGGAAATAAAATATTGTAGTGAAACCTACATAGAAAATAAGACTGAATTGATGATTTTCTTCATTTTAACAATCAATTTAATATTTGGAGTATCTCTGTGAGTCATGAAAATATAATGATCCCTTTAAAAGTGACATGCTTATAAAGTAGGACTATATAAGACTCCTCCAGTGAGTCACAATTTAAAAAAGAAATTCCTTTGTATCCTCATTCTTTTCTACCTTTTACATTTAAACTTTTATTACTTAATAAAGTCCCATGTGAGAGGGTTTTCAGCTCCTGCCCAGACATATCTAAAGGAAAGAAAGAGAAAGTTTCCTGTACCATCTTCACGCTGCATTTTGCGCTACATTCCAAGTTTTCTTCCTGGCTCCTTCTCATCATCTGTGTCCTGTTAAGTATAGCTAAGACCAATCTTCAGATCAGGAAGAATAAGCCCCAGATTTACTGGAAAAGCTATAATTTTATCTTCATAGATTTTTTTACTTAATAAATTAGTTACAATAAATAATTGGTGTTAAGAAATGTAACTCGTTACTATTTGGTACTAATTGCCTATTCTGTTTGCTCAAGAAGGAAGGGGACAATGTGAAATTTGAATTTATAACTCACATTTTAAGATGAAACATTAGATATCTTTATAACTGTTATATTTCCAATATAAGACCTGTAAAAAAGAAAAATCTACCTAATGGCTGTCTTCAAGTGTTTCTGTGGCCTGGGACTTTAGCTATATGAAACTTTATTTCAAGCCATGGGCAGAAGTTAGAAGCCATTTGGAGTTCTTATCCTTCTGCAGAGAATACATTTATAGAGTTAGTTAGTTCTTGATTCAGTGTTAGTCCAAAGACTTTACATTCCACTTTAGCAATCATGGCTTTGGGACAGAAGTGAGAAGTGGGTAATAAAACCTACAATGTGAATCCAGGTTCACGATCTCCACCTACATAAACTAAGTTACATCTTTCTTTATAATGTAAGGTAAACATGGGTATACATTTCTGTTTGCTGGTTATGGGGGAAATAAAGACAGGGAAATATCAAATGAACAAATGGGTAAAGACAGACCCAAAGTCGTGGCATGGGATTATATTCTTTTAGAGAAGTTATATTAAACCAATAATAATTCCCAGTAACCAGTTTGATTATGCAAAATTTGAAACAATAAAAAAGCTGTCATATAAAGGAGGTCTCAGAGAGGTCAAACACTTGCTTTTCTAAGCTTGAACCTCTGTGTTCATTCTTGCAACACAGTTGTTTGGGTTGACAGGGGTGCTTGCTCTTTTAAATACAATTCTTGTCTGTTCTTTTCTTGCCTACTTAAGAAACAACTTTTTGTTACCCAATCTAGCAACAGTTGCTACCATGGGTATGTTTACCATACACCAGGCCCTGCTGCAAATGCTTTATAAATACGGTAGCTCTTTAAGCCTTACAACCACCTTTGTGGGAGAAAGGATCTCCCCATTTTGCAGACGATACTGAGGCTCCAAGATACTGAGTTAACCATGTCATGTCTACAAGTTCCAGACCCCATAGCAGCTTAGAGTAGCTGGCCAGCCCCAGCCCCACCCCTGTGCTCTTCACCTGCTCCTTCTCCCTGGCGTGGGCACAGGATTTCCTGCACTTCTCATCAGGAGGGGAGGGCAGGGGAGCAGGTAGGCAGGGTCCAGAGAAGCAACCCAAGATGGAAGAGAATTTGCTTCACTGCCAGAAGTTTGGAGTCCTTTATGTTTTGCTGCATTTCGTTAGCACTTGTTCTTATTTTCTTTACTAACATCCTCTTTTTCAAAACTTCCATTTCAGTTTTCCCTCCTTCTTCTTGGTCTCAATAGTACTAGGCAGTGGGCAGAGGTGACTTCATCAGTCTGTGTCCTTTGGGTATAATCTTTCAACCACAAAAAAGATTCAGGGACTCTAAGGACAGAGATGCAAAGTTGCAGAAGGGGGAAAAAGAGGTGAGGAGGAAGGAAGGAGAGGAGGCAAAAAAAGTACAGGACTCAAGGAGGATGTTTTAAGCAAGTATTGGGTAAAATGAGAGATGAGGAGTCAGACAGACACCCGCGCCTGGAAAAGCTGTCATTCTCTAATGAAAAAGCTGTATCAAAATTGTTTCAACATGTAAAGGCAGGGGAAATCTGAAGACATATTCGAAGTCAGCTGATAAAATGACACATAAGAAGTAAACCTGATGAACAGCTGTAAACCGGTTATCCATCATAAGGTAGATGAATCAAAAATACAAGTTCACCTATCAATAAGAGTAAGAATTATTGCCTAAAATGCATGCCCATCCCCTCAAAGTGATACAAAACATACTGCAAATAGCTGCCACGCCCAACCCCACCCCTGCCACACCCCACTAGGACTCCCCAGACACAATGACTGCTTTATTTGAGTCACTAGAAGAGCAACGTTGACTCCAGCTAGAATTTTTCAAACATTCTTGAGATTTTTTAGGATGGCTTTGCCCCAGAAAAACTAAGATGTATTTGAAATGTGGCATTACGTTTGGTAGCCTTCCTCCACGAATCTGAATTGGAAACCCATATCCAGTTGGCCCTGGTACATTCATGGGTTCCATATCCTCAGATTCAACCGTGGATCAAAAATATTCGGAAAAAAAAAAAAGTATGGTTGTGTCTATACTGAACATGTACAGACATTTTTTTCTTGTCATTACTGTGTAACGACTGTGTACATAGCATTTACATTGCAGTAGGTATTATAAGTAATTTAGAGATGATTTAAAATACATGGGCCAGGCATGGTGGCTCATACTTATAATCTCACTACTTGGGAGGCTGAGGCAGGAGGATCAGTTGAGCTCAGGAATTCAAGGCTACATGCTTCTAGACTCCAGCCTGGGCAACAGAGTGAGACCGCATCTCCAAAAACATAAAAATAAAAAATAAAATGTATATGGGAATATTGCACAGGTTATAATGCAAATGCTACACCATTTTATATAAGGGATTTGAGCATGTGTGGATATGGGGGTGTCCTGGGACTAATTCCCAAAGTATACCAAGGGACAACAAACCATGGACCCCAAATCAGGTGCTCTGTGAATGAGAGCTCTCCTCTGAGATGAGGGAAGGGGGGAGAAGATGGAAATGGGGGAAGGCTTTGTGGGAGAGATGGCAAATGAGCAGTAGCTAGAACAGAATTCAAATGTGGGATTGGGGAGGAAAGGAGGAAGACACAGGTCAGAAAGAGAAGGAGAAGTCTATGGTCATACCACCAGGAATGCGCCCAATCTTGGCTGATCTCAGAAGCTAAGCAGGGTTGGGCCTGGTTAGTATTTGGATGGGAGAAAGAAAAAGAGGAGTGGGGCAGGGAGCATTTCAGCTGGCTTAAATGGGTAAAGTAGGCCAGACACAGTGGCTCATGCCTATAATCCCAGCACTTTGGGAGGCCAAGGAGGGTGGATCACAAGGTCAGGAGATTGAAACCATCCTGGCCAACATGGTGAAACCCTGTCTCTACTAAAAATACAAAAATTAGCTGGGTGTGGTGGCATACACCTGTAATCCCAGCTACTCAGGAGGCTGAGGCACAAAAATCGCTTGAACCTGGGAGGCAGAGGTTGCAGTGAGCCAAGATCATCGTACCACTGTACTCCAGCCTGGTGACAGAGAGAGATTCTGTCTCCAAAAAAAAAAGGGTGAAGTAGAGGGATCAAGGAATAAGACATTCCAAAAAAGACTATGCAGGAATTTTTTTTAAAGCACATAAGAGAAAAAGTTGTGGCTTGAGCGGGTAAATGTCAAATCACTTAGTTTGGCTAGAAGTTAGGGTAAAGCGAAAAGAGGGAAAAAAAGAGATCAGAAGGGTTAGCTGTGGTCAAATCATAGTAAGAAAAACCATGATTCAGAAACAGGGTGACGATCCAACCCAGTGTCTGCCTGTTATCCAACGGCAGTTCCTGTGTCCCATTCTGGACACCGTATTTAGAAGCAGCCCTTGATAGAGGGTTTGTAACACAGAGGTACCAAAAGTAGATGATGGTGTAAAACAAGAGGTACATGTCACATGTTTCTGTCTTGGTTGATCAACATTTAGTGTAAGTTAACTACCCTTTATTAAGTGCCCGCCCTGTTCTAGGCGTTACAGTGGGCAGCCCTGAAAGTAGGCTAATACCAATTTAACTAATTCAACAAATATTAACTTGTCACATACTGTGTAGTAGGCCATGGGCAGGATGCTAAAAAGACCTCAGAGATGTTTCAGGTGTACAACTTCTACCAAAGAGTCAGTGAAAATTCCAGTGCAAGCTGGAATCTGGACCTGAATGGAGGTGAAAGAGAGTCAAAAAGCTGAGAGTGTTTAAATGCAAACAAAAGGAGATGTGCGCTGTGCCTCCATTTACTGGTCACATGAGCTTGACTTGTCTCTAAACTATGTACCAGACAGTGTTTTCTGAGGATCACTTGAGATAACTTATTGACAATGTCCGTCCAGATGAGATGGTCCATATCTGTAAATTTCCTTTCTCCAGAACCTGTTTATGTAGGTTTACCAGGATGGGTTAGTGAGTGGATGGCTGATTTTTTTTTTCAGGAGGTTTTCTCTTTTCAGAATGCTGAGCTATACTCATAATATACTTCTTCTCAAAAAACATTAATTAGGTAGGAGTTTTTAAAAATACTGATCTGATTGCTAAGAACCATTTAACACTTTGCAAATACTGTTGAAGCAGAAGTATCGTCCCTAATTGACTGAATATGGTCTTCCCATGTTTCCCATTATTCCATTCATGGAATAATGGTCTTCCATTATTCTTGGCAGGAAAGAACATGGTTCCCATAAGCACTTAAAATATATTTCAATTAGGATGACACAAGTATAAGATCATACGGTCCTCTAAAGTAAGAGAAGGAAATCTGAGGTGAGTCCATCTTTTAACTTATTTTGCTTAGAGCACTGTGAAAAAGTTATAGAAAGTTATAGGAAAGGAGCAAAAGAAATCCAGTCTGAAATATTAGGTGGATCTTAGGCTGTGGGCCACTATTGTGAACTTGAACTTTTGGGCTTTGTTGTCTACACACTGGGTAGAACATTTTCTTCTGTAGAGGGCTTCTAGTGTAAAAGCCTTCTATGGAAGAGAAATCTTAATACGTTACATATCAAAGCCAGCATCTGAATTTGTAGAACTAAGAAGTTTTAAAAAATTGCTTTTTTATTCAAATCTCATATCTCACCTGATCAAGTTGCTTATCCTTTAAATATAAAGATTCTTACATCCCCTGTATATAAACTAATACATAATAGATATTGCATACTGTAAGGAAAGTATATAATTCCAGATTTACACTGTTGTGGCTACATCTTTGCTCACAGAGATTTGATGTCAAAGGGCAGAGCTCTTGTAATAATTTACCATGCCTCAGTTTCTGGAACACAGATACAATGAATTCCTCTCTTTACACGGTTATTATAACAATGAATTAAAATAATGGCGATGGAAATATTTCAGAAAAGGCATAATGTATTATAAAATGCAAAGCTGAGATCTATTTACTTCAGCATACATAAAATTCCCCCCAAACAGGGTACATTTGTTATTATGTGAAGAGACAATTTCCTTCTGAATTTCTCCCAGTTTCTTCCTGACACCTCCTGTGTTCTGAAATGCAGATTCTAGTGCAGTTGGGCCTCAGAAGGCACTTGACCCTTCACAATGTGAAAGTCACCAAGTGCAACGATTCTAGCCAAAGTGACCCATTTTAAAAGATGACCCATTTCAAAACCCATGAGTTATTACTCAAGCTGTTCTATTTTTGAGAACTAGAAAGTTATTTTCTTTTTTTTTTTTTTTTTACAATCTCACCATTTGAATGTCTTTTATGAAAAGAGGTAAGTAATCTCCACTTTAATGAAATACAATGTTTCATTTTTTATTTGATAGAGCCTGCACTTTATTTTGAAAATTCTGCACCTTCTTCTGAGTTTTCTCTGGGCAGGGCAATGATAAGCATCTCTACCTCCTACTCATCTTCATCTCCCACTTTCTGGGGAACAGCTGCTCTGGGCTCTGGCTTGGACTTTTCCTGTAATAACACTGGTTCTACCTTAGGTGCCACAGGGAGCCTTGCAGGGCCCGGAAGGGTCAGCCTGAGTCAGCCTCCTCCTCAGGCTCAGAGCGTGTCCGGGAGGAGAAGGAAGCTGAGAAGGGGCAAGAGAGAGGACAAGCAGGTTAAACACAAAACGGAAACATTTTGGTTTTGCGTTTAGCTTGCTTTAAAAGCAAAGAGTTGGCCCCAAAAAGCAGCTTTCACCTCCTCACTTGTGACCAGATAGAAAATCTACCATACATTTTTTTTGAGAAAGTTAAAAGGTCAGCTGCTGACCACTAATCACCCTTTCAGAAAGTTGAGGGTGGGATCATTTCGGTGCCACCGCTTAACACAACTACCTTCAATCATCCTTTTCTGGGTCAACTTCAGCTTTTCACAGTCCTCTCCCTTCCCCCGCAGGGACCAGGCAAGGTTTCCCAAAATACAGGCACAGAGGAACAAATCCAATTCTGATGGATGTACTTTCATCAGACAATTACCGTAAATACGAGCTACAGGCCACCGCCAGCCACGGTGCGGTTACCACGGTGTCCCTGTGACAGGACCACAAAAACCAACACTGGCCGAGAACGTAGTGTGCAGAGTCGAGTTGAAAACGGTTACTTTTCCCTGCATGTATCCAAGCAAGCAACTGCCTCTGCCACACTGGGACTCGAAATGAAATTCGGCAGAGTCGGAGGCAAGAGCGGCCCGACCTCCCCGCTGCCCGATTCCCGGTCCCCAGTTCCCCCACCACAACCCCCCGAAAGCGCCCAGGCCGGCGGTTTCCTCTTTCCAGCCCCAATGCGGGCTTTCGACTCGAATTCCCTCCAGCCGGGGCGGGGTGCCGCCAGCCTGGGGCCCTCGGCCGGAAACCCAACCGGTGGGCGCGGCGTTCGCCTCGTGGCTCCCGCGCCCGGGCCGGTCCCGCCGCCGCCGAGGAGCCGGAGCTCCCCAGGGAGGGGCCCCCGCCAGCCCCGGGAAGCGCCCCCAGCCGGAGCCGCCCGCCCGAGCCTACCTGCCGCACCTGGGCGAGGACCCGGCCCGGGTCACAGCCGCTGGGCGCCCTCGCGGCCGGGCGGGAGGAAACAAAGGCGCTCCGAGAGGGCACGAGCCTCCGTCCCCGCCGCGCCTCCGGAGGGCGGCGGGCCCGGGCCGCGGTGGGAGGGCCTCCCCAGCTCCCCGGCACTGGGCCGCGCGGTGCGGGCCAGGGCGGCGGGCCCCCGGCCTGAAGTCCTGGCGCCACCCGCCGGGCGAGGGCTGCGGCGCTCTCACCTCCTCGCCTCCCTTCCCTACGAGCCCTGGCCCGGCCCGGAGCGGCACACTCGGAGCCTCCCGCGCCGGAGGCCGCCAGCCGCCGAGACGAGGAGGCGCGGCGGGGCGGGGCGGGGCGGAGGGGGCGGCGCGCGGCCCCAAAGCCTGGACCGTGCGGGGGACCCAGGGAGCCCGGCTTGGGGCCGCGGCACGGAGGAAAACCGTCCGAGGCCTGGGGACGTATCCCGCCGAGCCGCCACAACGTCCCCACTTAGGGATCCGGCAGGGGAGCCACATTCCCACCCTCAGAGGGGCCTCGGCGCGCGGCGAGATGCGGCACCGCGGTGTCACCGCGTAACTGACCCCAGACGGCCTCCGCGCGGAACCTCCGGCCCGGGGAACCTCCGGGCCGGGGCGCCGCGCCAGGTGGCGGACTGTGTGGCCGGGGGCACGCCGCTCCCCTCACGAGGGACCCCGGCTCTGCGCGCCGCGGAGTAGGAAGGACGGGCTTCTCGTCTCCGAGCGACGGCTCCCGGGCGGGTCTGGCGAAAAGGGTTCTGCTCACGGCACTTCTGCCGGGAGCTTCAGGGGGCCCGAGTAACAAAGGAAGGGAGCTCACTCCAGCGGGCGAGGGCTGCCCCGCGCGCTCCGTGTTTAAAACACGAGCGGACCGGAGGCCCCGCCCCCGGCCAGCTTCCCAGCGACTTTGCTCCGTTCGGCTTCCACGGCCAGGGCGGTTTAGCGCGAAACTCACCGAGTCCAAGCCCCGCTCTTTAAACGTCCCAGTCGGAGGTCGGCTTTTCTCCCCGCACGGGAGCGAAAGTCACTGGTCCCAGGAGCAAAACTTGCGGCTTTAAATCTCGGGCGAGGGCTGGACGGGCCGCGCAGGACCGGGCTCGCTTCCCCGGCGGGATGCGGGCGGGATGCGGGCGGGAAGGGGCGGACCCGGGGCGAGGAGGGGACCACGAGACTCCCAGCCCGGCGCCCTGCACCTCTCGGCGGCGTCACGGCCCGAGCCCGGCCCCGCCCGCCAGGCCGTCACCCTCCCGGCGCCCAGGTGAAGGGGACGGCCCCGCCCCAGTTTGTTCTCGTCCGTGGGTGAGAATTCCAGGAAGTGTCTCCCTGCGGCTCTTCAGTCAACTGCGGTCACTCACCCAGATGACCAGCTGGAGGCCGGCGTGCACACGAACGTCCTCTTTGAGCTGCTTTCCTCCGTCGGAATACTTCATGCAGGTAACTAGACCAGGTCGAGAGATGCGGACTTCTGCTCAAGGAGAGGCATTGGAAAGGGATCCATTATGCGCTTGGTTTCTTGTTCCCCACGGGAACCTCTCCCTAAAGCCACAGAACAGTTAACAGAGATAATATTTCGAGAGATTCTGTTATTGCACATATTTCAGAACATGACAGAGAAGCAAAAGATGAACCCAAACACTTCCGTAAAATGAAAAGTTTGAGTTTGTCGTAAAAGGAATAAATTCGACAGGTAATGAGTTCAATGTATAATTGTCGAATCAGAGTTGAAAACAGTGAGGCCGGGCACGGTGGCTCACGCCTGTAATCCCAGCACTTTGGGAGGCTGAGCAGCAGGAGGATTGCTTGATCCCAGAAGTTAGAGACCAGCCAGGCCTACGTGACAAGACCCCGTCTCTAAAAGAAAACCACACACAAAAAATGAAACCTGTAAACATTGTACTTGTTAATTCAAACTAGATTTTTAGGAAGTTTTGTAATTGCTTTCCTTAAGCCGGTGGGCATCTTTTCAGTCATGCAGTTCTTTTCATATGCTGCCTACAGAGGGCATGGCTCAGCACCTCCTAGGCCACAGGCAGAAATATTTACATATGTGATTTGCAAAGGAGTCACCGACAGTGACCCACAAATAGGCTGATTCATTGTTAATACAGCACTAATCACAAACGTTATCTAATAAAATGCTAGCTGAAACCCCACCTGCATTTCCCCCCCATCACATGTATGTTGTATTTATATGCAAGTATTCAATTACAGTTATATTCCTTTCAGATCGTTTGGAACTAGGCCCATGTGTCGGTATGCATATGTTCCACATACATGAGCACATAGAACTTGTATCCACAAGAAATACACGCTGACCAAAACAGTGATAGACACACATAAAAATCATATATTCATGTCATGCTAGATGCAGATGAAGACACCAGATAGAGAAATGGTTTCAAAAGTATATCTGGAGAATGGAGAGATGATGTAAATTTTTGGTGGTAGGAGGAAGAGGTGAGAGGGTGTGAAGGAGAGATGGGCAAGGTCAGGTAGTCCAGAATGCCGACCCCGAGATCCACACAAGGTCAGGTCACACATCGGAGGGGACAGGGAAGTCCCCTTTGCTTGTTTGGGAAGATTTCCTAAAGCAGCCCAGCTTCCTGTCCCACCCAGAGAGCGGGGAAGAGAATGACAGATTTGATGTCCTGATGGTGTTACACTCAGTTACTTTTATCGAGAGGGAGTACATGAAGATGTTGAGATATGTTAGAAATAAACTTAGGTAATAGTAATGATGCTGACTTGTCGGCATGAAGAAAGAGGACCATGCGGGCGTGCTTCCCTTATCCAAGCAGCTGCCGGAAGCAGAGTCCTGTGATTATATCTATACACAACTTTGGAATGACCAAAATCTGCATGTTAGACTGGGCAGGGACAGATAAGGCACAGAAAACACAGGAGCAGCAGATGTAGGAGAGGATCAGAGAATAAGGCAACACATACATCATTAGTTGTAGGGAGGGAAGATTAAACCCTGAGTGCAAGAGAACCTAGGAGAATGCGGGAGCCACATGGCCCGAGGAAGAGGCCAGTGTTACTGAAATGATGAAAGGAGATGCAGGTCTGTTAAACGAGTGGCTTAACACAACTCACGCGTAGCAGCATAGTGGCAGGCTTGACCTGTTCAGCTACATTTGTCTTTCTGCATTCTGTTAGACCAGATTTCCTCACAGGCCCCATAGGGAAGCTGTCCGGTGAATTCGCACACACCCCAGGCCCAATATTCTGAAGCAGGTCAGTGTTCATTTAACGCCTAGGCTGTTAGAGAGGCTGGTTGGATCCTGACCTGGTTTCCTACATAGGATCTCTGACAAGTTATCAAACTTCCCTGTGCCCACAGTAATACCTGCCTGCAAGAGTGGGTGAGGATGAGTGCAATTGCAATGACGGGTGGAGCGTGAGCTCAGCCTGGGCTATCCCAGTGAATGCTCCGCATCCTGGAGCCCACCACAGGCTGCAAAAAGCTCCTCTCACCTGGCAGAGGTGGGCTCCTGCTGTGTCCCATCATCACGCTGTAAAGAATCTGCTGTGTTTCACACCTCTGGGAATTTCATTTCTGTTGATACAGCATCACCATTCAAACAATGCCCCATCTCCTTGGCTCGGCCTCTTTCACTGCCCACCGGCCACCTCCCACCACACCTAGACTCCCTTGGTGTTCTTTTCTCTCCACACTTGCCCCTTGCTGATATCACCCATTGTCTTTAATCCTGACTGAGCCACTGCTCCTTGCCAATCCCGATTTATATTTCTAGCCTAGATTCTCAGCTTCAAACTTAAGTGTCTTCATTTGGGTATGTCACATCAATCTTCAGCTTAATTTGTCTAAAATGGGATGTATAAATCTGGCATTGGGAAATGGTTAATGGACAGGACTTGAATGCCCCGAAGGCCAGAATCCTCTTCCTTCTCACCGGTGACCCAGCCCAGGGTGTTAGGTGTCAGTAACAATCAGTAGTATTTTGTCACTGTATAAGTTATATGTGTTTTGCCTCACCTAGCTGCGGGGAGGAAAAAACAGTTATATGTCTCTTTTCCCAACTATTTTGAAAGTCTTCAGACCTGTTGAGGGTGAAGACCATATCCTGCTCTTTTCTGATTCCCTCAAAGACCCCCCATCTCCCTGCCACCCCAACAATGCTGCCACAGAATGAATGCCTGGGAACGCAAGTGGAGTGGAATTTTGGGGTAGCACTTCCACATTCATCAGTTATTCAAACTTCTGTTCCAAGAATCCCGTGCGTAGTACAGTGGCTCTGTGTACTTCTCCCTTGATGCCACCAAGGCCCAAAAGCTGACCCTGGAGGCACACTAGCCCTTTCCTGCAGCTCCCGCTACTGCTTCTGTGGCCTGGCACCATTCAGCATCCTCCCTCGATTCCAAGACCTCAGCAGTTTGATGAGACTATACTAGGTATACCCAGAACTGGAAGATGAAGGGAACTGACAGCACAAGGAGGCACTCACCCACAGGCCATTCTGAGAACCCGGTTTGTTCCATTTTCTTCTCTGCATGGTGGAGGGGCCCCCTGTAACTGATCATCTCCTTCACACCAACACATAAGGAAATCTCTTCTGTGCCATCTAATACTCAATGGGGCCTCTCAGGGACAGGGGCCGTCTGCAGGGACAGGCCCTGCTGACTGGGACCCTCGCTGGTCCAGTAGAGCAGTGCTGTCAATAGATCGACAGCCCCGGTGAAAATGACCTGATTCCAGTCCCTGGCAGTGAGCCTCTCGGCACTTCTCCTTTTCCCACCAGCAGATCAGACACACACACCACACCCCCAGGAGCACGCGGGGTTCTGTGCAGGTTCCAAAGGGCTTTCTCTCCTATTCAGGAGGGCACATGTAAACTGAGTGAGGGAGGGACATTTTCATAGGAACAATCTTGAGTGCTGTCTGATTAGCACATATTTAAAAAGACAATTGGCACTTTTAGTTAGCTGTTAGTCTAGTCACAGTTATCTATACTGAGCAAAATAATTTGCGTACTGTGATGGGGAGGTACAGGGGAAGCCCCTGGAGATGTTCAGAAAATGGTTATTGACAAGGCTACATGCCTGGCCCAGAGGCAATCATTAGCATTGGGATATTTGCACTTAGGTTTAGTTGTACTGATCTTTAAGGAACAACTAAAATGTAATTTTCTTTTTGAAAAAAATAGACATTTTTTTGAGACAGGGTCTGTGGCTCAGGCTGGAATGCAATGGCCAATCACAGTTCACTGCAGCCTTGACCTCCTAGGCTCAAGCAGTCTTCCTGCCCGAGTCCTTCCTTCTTGAGTAGTGGGGACTACACCGCAGGTGCACACCATCATGCCCAGCTAATTTTTTTTTATATTTAGTAGAATGGAGTTGCTCACTATGTTGCCCAGGCTGGTCTTGTACTCCTGGGCTCAAGTGACCCACCCGCCTCCACCTGCCAAAGTGTTAGGATTACAGGTGTGAGCCACTGCACCAGGTCTAAAATGTGATTTTTTGTTTCCCATTTTGAAATACTAAGTAATTACTAAGTGCTAATTTCCTGCTTTACAGAGAGTACCTGGTTCAAATCCCACTCATTTTCAAAAGACAGTTAAAAGCCTTCCTGGGGTTTATATTGAGTACTATTTAATACAAGTAGACTATTAGATAAAACTTACTATACTGAGATTTTCCTTATAGCAGTACTTCTAAAAGGCCAGTTCTAAAGTCCATGATAAATTCGTGTGATCTGAAACCATATACATTTCATGAATCCGTCTCGGTTGGTCTGATAGTCCAAAGTTGTAAAGCCCAATGTTAATACCCAATTGGCTCTACATATTTAGGGCTAAGGAATCGTAGGAAGAGAGAGCAATATCTCTGAGAGAGATGTCTGCATCATACTTAATAAATAAGTAAACTCTCTTGGGAAAGAAGAGATCTATTAGAATAATAGAATATCTGCTGGTAGTTAGATAATGATTCAAATAGATCTGCAAAAAGGGGCACAGGGCAGGGAAAGCAGAGTGTGTCTGTTAACATTTTTAGCTCTTTGACTATTTCATAGACATATTTTTTATCTTTGGAAATTTCCTTTTTGCACTAGATTTCCTTTTGTTTTCATGAGGTAGAAGCTCTTGGTACCGTTGACCCTCAGAATCCACGGGGAATTGGTTCCAGGACCCTGGTAGATAATGTGGTCCACAGATGCTCAAGTCTTTTATGTAAAATGGTGTAGCATTTGCATGTAACCTATGCACACTCTCCCATATACTTCAAATAATTTCTAGATTACTCATGATACCTGATACAATAGAAACACTATGTAAATAGTTGTTACACTGTATTGCTTTTAAAATTTGCATTATTTTAATTGTTATAGTGTTATTATTTATTAATATTTTTAATACGAGGTTCCTTGAATCCACAGATATGGAAACTACACAGACAGAGGACTGACTGTAATTGTTTCACAGTTTATTTTGTTGACTGAAGATTACTGAGTTACCTGGATACTCCTGTTGGGATTATTTCCAGTACTGCTTTGCTGGGATGGGAGTAATGAGGCTTTCCTGTCAGCCGTATTCTGGGAATCTCCTTGGTATACTGGGCATCTCTCACACTGTGTGTTGTTATATTTGATATTAGATGTGCCTCTGCACCAGAGTGTTGAGATTTCAGCCACATTCCTTGAATCCCAGGCATACAAGGATAATGGTCTGAGCCAGCCCTTTTTCTGTAACCTGCTTCTCTATGTCCTTGCTGTATAGGCCCTGTCTCTTCTGGAGCAGAGTCAGAAAAGTGGGTGCTATTTCAATGGACTGACATTCATGCTCGACACATCAGCTCCCTTGTCACTGGGCTTGGGTCTGGAAGGCAGTTTGACCTCAGCCAAGTCACTTAGTGCCCAGAGTCCTCATCTGCTTTTCTGTGAGATGAAAATCACAGTTAATACCTATTCTTGTCCACAGAATTGGCCTGCGTCCAATAAATCTATCAACCATCCATTCAATTGACACTTATTAAGAATTTACTTGCTTGCAAGGCACTGGGGCTAAGGATGAATAAGATAGGACACCTGCCCTGGAGGAGCTGTTTGTTAGGGAGGCAATGGATCAAGTGAGACGATGCACACATTAAAAACAAGAACAACCTTACTTCACTCCCATTGGGTTAGCTGTTTTCAAAAAAAAGAATAATCATCTAAATGTTGACCAGATTGTGGAGAAATTAGAACCTGTGTGCACTGTTATTGGTAATATAAAAGGTGCAGCTGCTGTGGAGGGTGGTATGGCAATTGCTCAAAAAAGTTAAAAATAGAATGATCCTATGATCCAGCAATTCCACTTCTAGGTATATGCTCAAAATTGAAGGTAGAGACTCAGATACTTCCACATCAGTGTTCATAACAGCATTATCCACAAGAGCCAAAAGGTGAAAACAACCCAGGTATTCATCGACAGAAGAATGGATAAGCCAAATGTGGTAGATACAGAAAATGGAAGATATTCAGCCTTAAAAACGCTTCAAATTCTGATACATGCTACAACGTGGGTGAACCTTGAAAATATTACGCTACGTGAAATAAGCCAGACACCAAAGGATGAATATTGTATAATTCCACTGATATGAGATACCTGGAATAGGAAAATTCATACAGAAAGTAGAATAGAGGTTCCCAGGAGGGGTAGGGAGGTAGAGAATGGGGTCACGTTTAATAGGTACAGAGCTTCGATTTGGGATGATGAAAAAGCCTGGAAATGGTAGCAGTGTTGGTTACACAACATTGTGAATGTACTTAACACTACTGAACTTAAGAAAGGTTTAAATAGGAAATTTTATGCATATCTTACCACAACTTTTTTTTTAACTTTGTAATACCTAAAACGCCATGCAAATACAAGGATTGTTAACTTGAATTAAGATTAATGGGATTGTATTTATAGTCAGTCTCTTAAAGTGCTATATGCACAAAATTACATTGTCACTATTTATTGTGTGATATCGAAGAACATCTGTCCAGATAAACTTTAATAATAATTTATATCTCATCTTCTTTCAAAAAGAATTCAAGGTAGTTTACCATAAAATCATAGGGGTAATGAGACCAAATCCCATTAATATAGGATAAGATATAATTATGTGAAACTAAGACACAAAGCAGAGAGGAAGGAAGAGAAAGCAGGTCTACTGAACAAAACTCAACTATTCTCCTAGGAACCAGGGAAATGTTCATATTAATCAGATATTTTATTCTTAAAATGTCATTAGTTTCAATATGATCCTTGTATGGCTCTATAGTGCTTTGTGTTGTTACCAAGAACAGTTCTGGGAATTTATTTTGTAATCAGGGAACACCTAATCAAAGCAAACGAAGGATGTAAAATCAAGAACACGTTTTCCTGAGACTGAGCCCTCAGGACCATATTCTGTGTTTAAGGGAACAGGTTCCCTTGGAAGGGTATCTGCCCTGCTTGCCACGGCCCCGTCAATCTCGTATATCTTCTCTGGCCTGTACTCGTCCACACTCGTGCCCTGTCATGACAACCATATCCTCAGCTGGCTCCCCCAGCCTTCCAGCTCCCTTCCAAACCCTGCTCTGGCAGCCTAGATCCTGTAAGGCCCCATGTGTGGCCGTAACTCCAGCCCCTGCTGGAGTTTTCTCCTCCTGATGCTCCTGTCTTCCTGGACAAGCCCTGTACCTCTTGCAGAGGATAGGTCAGACCGCACTTTCTCCAACCCAATCCATTCCCCTTCTCCATGTTGTTCCCATGTAGTGCTCCAATTACACATTAACTGGGTTGCAAATAAATAGAAAGTCTTGTGACCTTTGTTTCATTTCTTGTGAAAAATGAAAAGCAGGGGCCATTAGACCAAAGATCACATCATACATCCTATTAGAAATAATAACATTTATAGAATGATATATGAGGGCCAAGAAGGGAAATCAGGTTTATCTAATCCAGCCCTTTGACAATAGAAAAACAGACTCTGAGAAAGGAAGTGACTTACCCTATATGCTAGAGGTAGAAATAGACTTGGAACCCTAGTTTCTTAAAACCCTGTATTTTTATAACACCATGCTGATTTCATTCTAATTTGCATTCTATTTAATAATCAGCAAACAGTTCTTTAGATGCACCCCAAACATAGGCCAAGAGCAACGAGGTAAAGTAGCAGGAAGAGTACTTGCTTTGCCAAAGCCATAGACCTTGGCCAAGTTGTTTCATGGCCCTGGACCTCTGCTGGAACTGTTTCCTGATTATTAAATAAAACACAAATTAGAATGAAATTAGCATGGTGTTATACAAACACTGAGTTTCAAGAACGTGGGGTTCCAATTCTGTTTCTACTTCTGTTTTCTCATCTGTAAAATGAAGAGATGAGCTGAATCGGCCTTAAGTTTATATCTGCTTATAGCATTTTATGATCTTACTAGACGATTGGCTTAACCCACTGTATTGGTCAGGGTTCTCTAAAGGCACAGAACTAATAGGTTAGATGAATATATGAAGGGGAGTTGACTAAGACTGAGTCACACGATCACAAGGTGAAGTCCCACAATAGACATCTGCAAGCTGAGGAGCCAGCAAGCCAGTCTGAGTCCCAAAACCTCAAAAGTAGGGAAGCTGACAGTGCAGTCTTCAGGCTGTGGCTGATTGCTTGAAAGCCCCTGGCAAACCAGTGGTGTAAGTCCAAGAGTCCAAAAGCTGAGAACTTGGAGTCTGATGTTCCAGGGTTGGAAGCATCCAGCACCAAAGCAAGATCTAGTCCTTCCACCTTCCTCTGCCTGCTTTTTTTTTTTTTTTTTTTTTTTCTTAATCAGATCTTGGTACTGGGAATGGTTCTAGAGGAACAGAGTTTTAAGGATGGATTTCTTTAGTTGGTTTTGGGGTTTCTAGAGTTGGCTGCCTAATATGATTTGCCTCAAAAATGCTAAGAACTCTACTTCTAATTGTGTGGAGAACACTGAGAATCCTTGTCACGAACTGTTTAAAGAGTTACACAAAAGAAATGCATTCATTACTCCTGATTCACCACTCATGAGAGGCAAGGAGTTTAATAACTGTGTACGTAATACCTTTGATCATTTGTAGACAACCAAGGAATATAATGAAGTTGGTTGGTTGCTCTAAGTTCACTGGACAGAGTGATGGAAGAAAACAATGAACTCAGGGATTTTAACTCCTGGCTCCAGAAGCATACTCTGAGCCTCAAATCTTCTAAGATTGCCTGGAGTGAGCGTCTTATCTCCTGTAGGAAAAGTGCTGAAATTGTGGAAAGTCAGACACAAGCTCTTATCATGGGAGTGGCTGACCTGCAATGAAAGGTGCATGCACAGCCTCACCAGGTGTCTACTGTTAAAATGAGGGCATTGATTGGAAAAGAATGGGACTCTGCAACTTAGAATTGGGATGTGTGAGAGGATCATGATGAAGCTGGGGACATAGAGACAAACCATATCATTCCACCCTTGGCCCCTCCCAAATCTCATGTCTTCACGTTTCAAAATAAATCGTGCCTTCCCAACAGTCCCCTGAAGTCTTAACTCATTTCAGCATTAATTGAAAAGTACACAGTCCAAAGTTTGGGCTATGAGCCTGTAAAATCAAAAGCAAAGTTAGCTATTTCCCAGATAAAATGGAGGTACAGACATTGGGTAAATATACCTATTCCAAACAGGAGAAGTTGTCCAACACAAAGGGGCTATCAGCCTCATGCAAGTCTGAAATCCAATAAAGCAGTCATTAAACCTTAAAGTTCCAAAATGATCACCTTTGACTCTGTGTCTCATATCCATGAGATATGCTGATGCGAGAGGTAGGTTCCCACGGCCTTGGGCAGCTCTGCCTCTGTGGCTTTGCAGTATACAGCCTCCCTCCTGGTTGCTTTCATGGGCCAGCATTGAGGGTCTGCAGCTTCTCCAAGTGCATCTTGCAAGCTGTCAGTGGATCTACCATTCTGCAGTCTGGAGGATGGTGTCTCTCTTCTCACAGCTCCTCCAGGCAATGCCCCAGTGGGCACTCTGTATGGGAACTCCAACCCCATATTTCCCTCCCATACTGCCCTAGCAGAGATTCTCCATGAGGGCCCTGCCCCTGCAGCAAACTTCTGCCTGGATATCCAGGCATTTCTGTACATTCTCTGAAGTCTAGGTGGAGGTTCCCAAACCTTAATTCCTGACTTCTGTGAACCCGCAGGCCCAACACCACATGTAAGCCACCAAGGTTTGGGGCCTGCACCTCTGAAGCAATGGTCCAAGCTCTACCTTGGGCCCTTTCAGCCGTTACTGGAGCAACTGGGACACAGGATACCAAATCCCTAGACTGCACAGAGCAGGGACTGGCCCACGAAACTATTTTTTCCTCCTAGGTTTGGGCCTATGATGAGAAGGGTTGCTGCAGAGATCTCTGACTTGCCCTGAAGACATTTTCCCCATTGTCTTGGCGATTAACATTTGACTCCTCATTACTTATGCAAATTTCTGCAGCCAACTTGACTTTCTCCTCAGAAAATCAGTTTTTCTTTTCTAACACATCATCAGGCTGCACATTTTCTGAACTTTTATGCTCTTCTTCTTCTCTTTTAAACATAAGTTTCAATTCCAAACCATATCTTTGTGAATACATAGAACTGAATGCCATTAACACCACTCAAGTCACCTCTGAATGCTCTGCTGCTTAGAAATTTCTTCTGCCAGATGCCCTGAATCATTTCTCTCAAGTTCAAATTCCCACAGATCTCTAGGGCAGGAGAAAAATGCTGCCAGGCTCTTTGCTAAAACATAACAAGAGTCTTCTTTGCTCCAGTTCCCACCAAGTTTCTCATCTCTATCTGAGACCACCTCAGCCTGGACTTTATTGCCCATATCACTATCAGCATTTTGGTCAAAGCCATTCAACAAGTCTCTAGGAAGTTCCAAACTTTCCCATATCTTCCTGTCTTCTGAACCCTCCACACTGTTTCATCCTCTGCCTGTTACCCAGTTCCAAAGCCGCTTCCACATTTTCAGGGACTGCAGCATCCCACTCTGCCAGTACCAATTTACTGCATTAGTCCATTCTCATGCTCCTAATAAAGACATACCTGAGACTGGGTGATTTATAAAGGAAAGAGGTTCACAGTTCCACATGGCTGGGGAGGCCTGACAATCATGGCGGAACGCAAAGGAGGAGTAGAGGCATGTTTTCCATGGCGTCAGCAAGAGAGCGTGTGCAGAGGAACTGCTCTTTATAAAATCATCACGTCTCCTGAGATGTATTCACTATCATGAGATCAGCACAGGAAAAACCTGCCCCTATGATTCAGTTACCTTCCATCAGGTCCCTCCTATGACACATGGGGACTATTAAATTCAAGGTGAGATATGGGTGGGGACACAGAGCCAAACCCTGTCACTGTGAATTTGCCAGTACACAGAACAGCATACACTTTCACCTCCTCTCCTCCTCCACACTGTTCCCCTTAGTCTGGGAAAAACATCCTTCTTCTTTCCCCCTTAGTTTTTAAAAAAACTTTTTATTTTAAAAAACTGATTTTTCACTTAAAGAAAAATCTCTGCTTAAACTTCACTCAACACAGAGTTGGCAGTGTCTCCCCCAACCCCTAGTTTAATTAGTTGCCCCTCCTCTGCACCTGACTTTCTGACTACCCTCACTTTATCACACTCATTAGAATCATTGATTTTCTGATCTCTTCCATTCGACTGAATTTATTAAAGTCGGGATTATGGTACATTTCTCTATCTCAGGTGCCTGTCAAGAAGCCAGCCTCATCATAGGGTGTCAATACGTGTCTGGTCAATGAATGTAATGGCTTTTGGGAGTGAAACAAGGACGAGAGTGTGGTTGGAGTTTTTAAGGATGATTAGAACTTGGAAGATACTGGAAAATAGTGATAACACTGGCTTAACAAAAGTGGGGGGCTAAAAGGAGTGGGTCAGATGAGTGTTCTTTAGTCGAATAGGGACCATCCGCAGTAGAATCATCCAGGGCATTTGTGAAAATTAGATTCCATCTTCATTTCCACCCACTACTCCCCATCCTGGGTGTGCAAATCTGGTTTTACCTTTAAAGCAAGCTCCTTTAAGAAGATTCTTATCATGTGAACAGAGAGTCTTAAACTCCTGGAAGGAACTCTGGCAGCTGTGGGCAAATTCTTGAAGAGAGAGAATGATGACAGGTTAAAAATGGAGCTTTGGGGGGCCGGGCATGGTGGCTCACACCTGCAATCCCAGCACCTTGGGAGGCCTAGGTGGGTGGATCACCTGAGGTCAGGAGTTCGAGACCAGCCTGGCCAACATGATGAAACCCTGTCTCTACTAGAAATACAAAAATTAGCCTGGTGTGGTGGCAGGCATCTGTAATCCCAGCTACTGGGGAGGCTGAGGCACAAGAGTCGCTTGAACCTGAGAGGCAGAGATTGCAGTGAGCTGAGATCACACCATTGCACTCCAGCCTGGGTGACAAGAGTGAAACTCCATCTCAAATTAAAAAAAAAAAAAAGGGAGCTTTTGGAAGGGCGTAGCCTGGTGGTCTGCAAAATAGATTGGTGAGAGAGAGATCTCAGAAGCAAGGGTAAGCTTCTAGGAGTGCACCAAAATGTTCAAATGACAGGAATTGAGAGCTTGCTCTGCAGGGTGTCACCAGAAGTGGAGAGTCAGCAGTCACCCAGGAAGCATGTTGAGGGACGAAAGAAGGAGCCTGAGTGACAGATAGAGTATAAGGGATGTTGGGGGGGCGTCTGAAACAACTATGTTTTAGGGACCCTAGAAAAATGTCAGTCCACTGATAAACATGCTACTTCTAATTATTTCTATTTCAATTTGTGATTGAGGTGTATGGGAGGCATCCAAGTGAAAATGATGTAGCCATTGGCAATGTGGGCACGAGAACAAAGGTCTAGGAGGAAGAAAAAGATGTGGGACAGTCAGCAGCATGAGGCAGGAGCGACGGGAGCCTGGAAACCTGAGCTTAGGTTCTTAGAAAGCAAAAGTCTGTAATACTTCCTGACATGCATAATGTGAGAGGATAGCAGGAGTAAATGAAAACTCTGGATGGCAGATTGTGCTGACAGTAATGAGCAAAAGCAGACGTCTGGCAGACCGGACCCCCCAGAGGATACTCTTCTGTTGGAGAGCTGAGAAATGAGGGGTGACAGGGGCAGTAGTTCAAAGTGGGAGCAGAGGAGGGCACATGAACAAAGAAGAAACTTATCAGGAAATCCTAACACGTATCTGCATTAATGATCTGTCTTGCTAAACAGGATTGCTTTTTTTTTTTTTTTTTTGAAATGGAATCTCACTGTTGCTCAGGCAGGAGTACAGTGGTATGATCTCGGCTCACTACAACTTCCGCCTCCCAGGTTCAAGTGATTCCCCTGCCTCAGGCTTCCGCGTAGCTGGGATTGCAGGAGCCTGCCACCATGCCTGGCTAATTTTTTGTATTTCTAGGAGAGACGGGGTGTCACCATGTAAGCCAGGATGGTCTCGATCTCCTGACCTCATGATCCGCTCGCCTCAGCCTCCCAAAGTGCTGGGATTGCAGGGATGAGCTACTGCACCCGGCCAATTGCACTTTTTTAAGGCATATTCTTTTCGTTCTTGCTCCTCGGTTATGGTGTCATTTGAAACAAGCACGAGATGTCATGTAGAATGGAAACAGATATCCAGAGCTCTGTTCTCGTGCTACTGTGAAATGTGGCTTCAGAGAAGAAACATTCCTTTCAAACTCATTATGCCTCCATTTCCCCTTTATTGTGCTAAGGGGGGCGTCTGTGTTGAAATGTCAAACCAAGTGCCCAGATGTAGACTAACACAGAGAACATTAGTGCAGGCTGCCCTTGCATCAGAAGCCCCATTTGGTATCCTAAGTGCGGTCCTCTGCCTCTGAGTAGATTGTCATCAGGAGAGAAATCGCTGTCAGTGCTGAAAGGTTTTTTAATGACTTGAATACTCCCAGTGTTTTCTGTTGTTCATCTGCATTATATACACTTGATTTTAGATGGTAAATCCTTGAAAGTCTTTTCTGTGAATAACGTTACATGCTTTGGAAAAGGAGTGTCCAATCTTTTGGCTTCCCTGGGCCACACTGGAAAAAGAAGAATTTCTTGGGCCACACAAAAAATACATTAACACTAATGATAGCTGATGGGCTTTTAAAAAAAAAAATCACAAAAAAAGTCTCATAATTTTTTTTTTTTT
>NW_016107426.1:170590-172208 GCF_001604975.1 Cebus imitator | reverse complement strand
TTTTTGAGATGGAGTCTTACTCTGTAGCCCAGGCTGGAGTGCAGTGGCTCAATCTCGGCTCACTGCAACCTCTGCCTCCCGGGTCCTGGTTCAAGCAATTCTCCTACCTCAGCCTCCCAAGTAGCTGGGATTATGGGGACGAGTCACCACACCCAGCTAATTTTTGTATTTTTTAGTAGAGACGGGGTTTCACCATGTTGGCCAGTCTGGTGTTGAGCTCCTGACCTTGTGATCCACCCGCCTTGGCTTCCCAAAGTGCTAGGATTACAGGCATGAGCCACCGCGCCCGGCCTCTCATAAAGTTTTAAGAGGTTGGACAAGCTTGCTTTGGAATAATAAAGCAGGGAATCATGAGTAAGAGTCATACATTTTCTCCTATTTTATAAAGGCATTTGAAAGGAAAAACTATGGCCTAACAGTGGTGTGAGGGCTATTTTTATGTTATGTATTAATTTGAATGTATATTAATTTGCCTACATTCTTCAGTGGAATTCTTATCATTGGCGTTTTATCCGTCGCACTCCAACAGGTAAAATGAAGCAGGTGGATGAGATTTCTAGACTATTTTCCAGACTGTAATCCAGGACACGACCAAGTGATTTCTTTTTCTTCAGAGCTGTGAATATTTTCCTGAATTAGACCCTAAAAGATCCTAAGAGTCTCTTAAGCTCATAAATGATTTTGATAATGAACTTGACTTCTGCCCCGCTCCTGGTTATTTCTGCCTTCTGACTTTCTTTAATCGCTGACACATCCTGAAGCCAACTTGCCAAGTTGCTTAAGCCCAATGATTCATGAGGGCGTAGGAGGCTGATTGTACGCAGGTTCTCAAGGCATGCTTACCTGCTGGTATGGTCCCACTTGATGCCATGCTCATAGAAACATACTGGCATTGAGGCCTGTATCACCTCCTGCCATAGAAACTGTCACTTCAGGGTGATTTATAAGAGGCATAGGGACTTCCTTCTCAGTGACTTAGTGAAGTATGATCTTATACCAATTTTTTGGGAGTTTTAGACTTCTGGAAATTGCATCCTCTGTGGTGCATCTTGCTTATTAGTCTTGTCTTATAATAAACATTTATAAATAGACACAAAAATGATCATTATAAGAAGGAATAATGAGGTATAAAATATGTTAATTGCATTATTTACTTATATCTATCAAATAGGGTTTACTTATCATTACCTGTAGTAACATTCATTTAAAAATATTATATAAACCATATTTTTTCCATTATAAATGCAGTAAATGTTTCGCTTAAAAAAATATTGTAGAAGGGTATAGGGTAAGATATAGCTTACTTTTTTTAGCTCTCAGTGCAACTCTCCAAAAGCAGTCACTTTTAACAATGTGTTAAGTTTCTTTGCACAAATTTTCTAAGCATATACAATTTTACATATATTTATACATACACACTCATTTTTACACAAATAGTTATATTATGCTTACTTGTCTATATCTTGCTTGTTTTTTCACTCTTGTGGCTCTGACTTCTGACAGGCTGGAGTGCAATGGTGTGATCTTGGCTCACTGCAACCTCCGCCTCCTGGGTTCAAGTCATTCTCCTGCCTCGGCCTCCCAAGTAGCTAGGATTACAAGCATGTATCACCACACC
>NW_016107426.1:167551-169275 GCF_001604975.1 Cebus imitator | reverse complement strand
TTTTTTGAGACAGAGTCTTGCCCTGTCGCCCAGGCTGGAGTGCAGTGGCACAATCTCAGCTCACTGTAAACTCCGCCTCCCAGGTTCAGGTGATTCTCCTGCTTCAGCCTCCCAAGTAGCTGGGACTACAGCGCCTGCTACCACACCTGGCTAATTTTTGTATTTTTAGTAGAGACAAGGTTTCACTATTAGCTAGGCTGGTCTCAAACTCCTGACCTTGTGATCCACCTCCTCAGCCTCCCAAAGTACTGGAGTTGTAGGTGTGAGCCACTGCACCTGGCCTAATTTTTGTATTTTTAATACAGACAGGATTTCACCATGTTGGCCAGGCTGGTCCAGTTTATATGTGGTTGTTGTTGAAGTTATATTGTCCTGAACAATGAACATTCCTAGAAGTGAAATTACTGAACCCAGGAGCATGTGTTTTACATTTCAATGAGATGTTTCCAAATTACCTTCCAAAGAGCTTGCACAAATTTACACTTTTACCAATATTGTCTGAGGGGTTTTCCACATCCTCTTTTACTAGTCTTTCTTTGGTAATTTTTAATATTCTAATAGATGAAAATTGTTGCTCTTTTAAAATACGCCTTTGTCGAATGTATGTAGAGTGTTTTTTCCACAAGTCTGATAGCCATTTGAGTGTTTGTGTGAATCTCCTATTTTGTGTCCTTTCCCCATTTTTTTTTCTATTAGATCATTTGTCTCTTGCCAAATCCATTTTTATGAGAGAAAAACAAATCATTTTCTAGGAGAGACTGCCATTAATAGATAATCCATCAATAGTTAACAGGAATAAATATATATACCCTACACAAGGACACATGTAAACATTCACCTACTTGGACCCCTAAACAAAATAATAAATATGGCCACATAGCCTAAAGAGAAAAATAAGGTCTCTCTGGGATAGATGTGGGGACTGGCCTCACTCTTTCTACTGGTTTTCTATTGCTCCATAAAAACAGACCACAAACTTAGGAGACTGACAGTTTCCCTGGAACAGGAGTCCCACAAGGCTAAGGTCGAGGTGTTGGCTGGCTGTGTTTTTACGTGGAGCTGTGGATCCTCTTCTGAGTTCACGTGGTTATGGGAGGACTTGGTTCCTTGCAACTGTAGGACTGACTTCCCTGCTTCCTTGCTGGCTGTCAGCTGGGGGCCACTCGCAGTTCCTACAGGCTGCCCACATTCCATGCCATCTGGCCCCCTCCATCTCAGAAGTCAGCAAAGGGGAATCTCCTTTGTGTTGAATCCTTTTTATGCTTCCAATCTCTGTCCTCTTTACCCAGACCTGAGTTCATGTAATGAGGACAGGCCCAACTGTATTCCCTATCTTAATGTCAACTGAACAGGAAAATCCTGTGTTTGATTAGAAGAGGCGTATGTCCAGTGGGGCCAGAAGTCTTGGAGACCATCTTAAATTCTGCCCACCACATCTTCCATCTGACTTCCTTGATGGAAGAGGACAGAACTCATATCTTTTGCTTTAGGAAATCACAGTGAAACGTCCAATGCCAGAGGAAGGAGCTAGCATCCCTCTAACCCTATGTACAACAAAATACATCCATATGGGTCGAAGATCTGGATGTGACGAGCTGGTGCAGTGGCTCCCACCTGTAATCCCAGCAGTCGGCAGTTTGGGAGGCCAAGGCAGGAGGATTGCTTGAAGGTGGCATGTTTGAGAACAGCCTAGGCAACATAACAAGAACTCATCTCTACCAAAA
>NW_016107426.1:143673-166836 GCF_001604975.1 Cebus imitator | reverse complement strand
TCTAAAAGAACACTCTCCCCTCCCTCTGTCTCTCTCTCTTTCACCCTCCCACCTGCTGCTGTGATTCAGGCGCATTATATGTGACTTGCTGGAGACGGAAGAGATTTATATAAAAGAGATTAAAAGCATAATTGATGTAAGTAGATTTGGGGAGAGGGTATCACGCATGTATTCAAACTGCAGACGTGTTGTACAAAGAGACTCAAAATGGTTGCCATAAGTCTCCAGAATTCCCACCAGGCTTCAGGTTTTATAATACGACAATTGTCACTGGTAGGAATAACAGCCTTCCTGTGATTTCTTGATCCACGTAGCCAAATAGTTTCCAAAGAATTACGTCAGTTCGCCCTGATTCCAGCAGTGCCCAAATAGGTTTACCATATTCTTGCCAACAAAGGATATTATAAATTGTTTTTGATACTTTAATAAGGGAAGATTATTTCTTGGTTTGTTTTTGTTTTTGTTTTGAGACAGAGTTTCACTCTTGTTACCCAGGCTGAAGTGCGGTCTCACCACAACCTCCACTTCCCAGATTCAAGCAATTCTCCTGCCTCAGCCTCCCAAGTAGCTGGGATTACAGGCATGCACCACCACGCTCAGCTAATTTTGTATTTTTTTAGCAGAGACTGGGTTTCTCCATGTTGGTCGGGGTGGTCTTGAACTCCCAACCTCAGGTAATCTACCCACCTCAGCCTCCCAAAGTTCTGGGATCACAGGCATGAGCCACCCATGCCTGGCCTAGTTCTTGTTTTTTTAAAGTAGCCTTTTTTCTTAAGAGTAAAACTGCTCATTTTCCCTCATTTCTAAGGGAATAATCTTAAGGAAAAAATTGTAAGTACACAATTATTTATAATCACATTTTTAACCATAAAATATTAGAAGCAACCCAAATGTCCACTAAAAAGGGAATGTTTAATAAATTATGATATACATGCTGAATAAACACTATTCAGCTATTAAAAAATAATTATTTTGGATATGTAAAAATTTCATATCCAAAATAATTATTTTTTAATAGCTGAATAATGTTGAAAATTTATTTCAACATTGAAAATTTTAAACTTAGATATAAGTTTAAATTAAAAACAACATATATATTTACAAGCTGATTCTGAAATTTATGTGGAAAAACAATACAAAATTATATATGTACTATGATTATAACCATATAAAATGAACGTTTTTAAATTCATGAAGGAAATATAATAAAACATAATAGTGACTGGGCACAGTGGCTCACACCTGTAATCCCAGCATTGTGGAAGCCTGAAGTGGGCAGATTGCCTGAGGTCAGGAGTTCGAGACCAGCCTGGCCAACATGGTGAAACCCCATCTCTAATAAAAGTACAAACATTAGCCAGGTGTGGTGGTACGTGCCTATAATCCCAGCTACTTGGGAGGCTGAAACAGGAGAATCACTTGAACCCAGGAGGCGGAGGTTGCAGTGAGCTGAGATCACACCATTGCACTCCAGCCTGGGCAAGAAAAGCAAAACTCCCTCTCAAAAATAATAATTATGATAATATTAGTAATTGTATCGGGTCATGAAACAATGGGTACATTTTCCCTTCTTTTACATTAAACCTGCATAACATAAACATTTTTAAATATACTTGCTCTTCCCACAAAAATGCCATTTTATTATCATTGTCACTAAGCCCTCTCCTTCTGAAAGTGGGCACAAGAGAAAAATGAAATCAAAAGGAAGTATTTGATACAGTAACTTTCAAGAAACAAGTGTATCGGATTCTCCCGTGATTTCGCTCAGGTTGTGGTTTTGGGAGTAGCTGATTCAGATGGTCTCTGGCATGTTTCTGTCTGTAAAACTTACCTTGTTCCCACTTCTGCAGGGATACATCACTCCAATGGATTTTATGTGGCTAAAGCATCTAATTCCAGACGTCCTTCAGAATAACAAGGACCTTCTCTTTGGGAATATTAGAGAACTTTACGAATTTCACAGCAGGTATACAGTTATTCACATTGTCAGAGGGAATGGAGAGTAAGAGAAGGGTAGAAATGAGACTGATGGAATTGGGGGATGAAACGCTTAGATGTTTTCAGGTGTAAGCAAGCAGCTTGGAGTCAGTGGATTGGATTGGGGTGGGTTGGCTTGAAAGGAGGGGAGAAGCCCCACAGGCTCCGGGGGAGAAAGGGAAGAGACATCAAAGGAACGTGCACCCAGCGTCAGAAATCCGTGTTGGATACAGTTGAGTGTTCCTTTGCTTATTTATTCATGCATCAGCATTTTTTGAGCACCTGTTCTGTGCCAGGCACTGCGCTCAGCATAGGGAATAGAAACACACATCTACATACCATTATCATAAGGGGATGCTGGGAACTAGGGTGTTTGTTAGGAAATGCTGACTCTCAAACAAGTTGTACTTTGAACCCAAGGCTGCTTGGATATTGAGTTCTAGAGAACTGCAGGAGTGGCTCACACCTGTAGTCCCAGCACTGTGGAAGGCTGAGGTGGGCAGATCGCCTGAGGTCAGGAGTTCGAGACCCACCTGGCCAATGTGGTGAAACCCCCTCCCTACTAAAAATACAAAAATTAGCCACATGTGGTGGTGCGTGCCTGTAATTCCAGCTACTTGGGACACTGAAACAGGAGAATCACTTGAACCTGGGAGGTTCTTGGAGGAACCTGGGAGGTTCTTGGAGGAACCTGGGAGGACTTTGGAAATCATCTTCAAACCCTTTCCACATGTGGGAATGGTAACTTGTTGACTCTCTTTATTCACTATGATGACCCAAAGATTGCACACCTAATTCACAGAGGGAGAAAAACTGCTTGGTAAATTCAACCACAGATGTTCCTAACCCCATCCCTCGTCCATTGGTCAGACACAAAACTGAAATGGAAACCCATTTCTGCTGCTTCCCCTAGAGAAGTTATATAGCCTCTTTGGGCCTCAGGTTTTATATTTATGAAACCCTATCTCGCAGCGTTTGGTGGAGGATTAAATGAGATATTATTTGTGGAGCACCTAGCTTATGCCTGGCGTGCAGTAAGCGCTCAATGATATTAGTGATAGCAACAGCAGCAGCTCCTGTAAATGTTATTTTCATGTAACAGGGAGCATCAGCGAGTGTATCCAGGCTGTCTATGACTAGTGCTTAGAATTATCAGAACAGCTGTGAGGGATTTCAGGGTAATCAGGGTAATGCCTCAGAATACGGCTTTTTTTCCTGAGTCAATGTGTAGAAGATAAGGCAAGAGCAAGAAGGCCTGGAGAATATTTTTCTAGGCACCTCTTAAAACCTTATATGATTGTACTTTAAAAAATTAATTATCAGCTTTGCACAGTGGCAATATTGTAGCCAATGAGGTTTGCTAACTGAAAACTTTTCCCAATACCCTGCCATGACGACTTGCAATGTAGTCGGCACTGACAATTTTTGACAGTCTCTACGGAGACTGAAAAAAAAATTAATTCCTGCCAGGTATGGTAGCTCACGCTTGTAATCCCAGCACTTTGGGAGGCCGAGGCAGGCCTCACAAGGCCGTTGACCTTGATCACAATGTCAGGAGTTTGAGACCAGCCTGGCCAATGGTGAAACCCCATCTCTACTAAAAATACAAAACTTACCTGGGCTTGGTGGGATACCTGTAGTCCCAGCTATTCAGGAGGCTGTGGCAGGAGAATCACTTGAACCCAAAAGGCAGACGCTGAGGCAGGAGGATCACTTGAACCCGGGAGACGGAGGTTGCAGTGAGCCAAGATCACAACACTGCACTCCAGCCTGGGCCACAGGACAAAACTCTGTGTCAAAAAAATATTACTTATCTACATGTAAAAATCAAAACATTGTTACTTGTGTACTTTTATTTTTCCAGGACTTTTCTGAAAGAGTTGGAAAAGTGTGCTGAGAACCCTGAACTTCTGGCACGTTGCTTTCTCAAGAGAGTAAGTCTGTGCTCCTAGTAAATCAGAATCAACATAGCCATGTTAAAGTCAGCCCTTGCTTTTCTGTGTAAATGGCAAGCACAAATGGAAACACCAATGGTCTAAAAACATACCTGCTTCCCTCCACTCCAAGCTTTACTAAAGTATAACTGGCAAATAAAAATCACATATATTCAAACTATACAACATGATGGTTTGATATACTTACACCCTGAACTTCTGGCACATTGTGTTCTCGAGAGAGTAGGTCTGTGCTCCCACTAAATTAAAATAATCATGTTAAAGTCAGCCCTTACTTTCCTGTGTAAATGGCAAGCACAAATGAATACATTTATTACCGTGTGTGTGTGTGTGTGTGTGTGTGTTTGTGTGTGTGTGTGTAATCTAAAAAGTTGAGCTCATTGAAGTAGAAGGGTGATTGCCAGGAGCCGGAGGCTAGTGGAAATAGGGAGACGTTGGTCACAGGGTACAAACTTGCAGTTACGAGATGAATAGGTTCTGGAGATGTCATGCACAGCATGGTGACTATGATGAATAATACTGTCCTGTATACTTGAAATTTCCCAAGACGGTAGATCTTGTATCTGCCCTTTGAATGGCAAACATGAGTCGGCCTCCCAACTTTACCTGACTTTATGTTGCTGGTTAGTGGACATCCTTTCTCCAAAGAACTTTGGACTGTTAGCCTTTAGAAGAGCAATTTAGGTCAATAGTATACTGTTGTCAAGCTCTGAGTTATTATTCTAGCTCCTTAACCAGTCTGAACATTTCTCAGGGGCCATCTGTCTTGTGTGTGTGTGTGTGTGTGTGTGTGTGTGTGTGTGTGTGTGTGATATTTTTCCTGGAGGGAATAGCAAATGACAGAGTTGCTGTAGTTCTTATGCTGAAATGACCACTTAGAACCTACTGGGAGAGAGGAAGAGCCACAGAAATGGAAGTCATCCACTATAGCCATGTATTTGGAAGCAGAATAGGCATCGTTGAAGCTGTGAGGGAAGAAGTAGTCTGTGTTGCGTGAAAGAAATCCACAGTTGGCCTGAGCAGGAGGATAGGGACACAGACTTCTGTAAGGAGGTGGCTGCCTGGGCTTCTCCACCAGAGCAGCATGGGGTCTGTGGCCAGCACAGCCACTGTGGGCCAGGCTCCCTGATAGAGCGAGTGAAGCTGGCAAGCTGACGCCAGAGGCTTGGAGCGTCCTTCCTCTCCGGGGTATTGCAGATGTGTGCCCACGTCTCAGTGTCTTTGATACCACGAGAATACAGGTTGAACAGTGTGTCGAGTCCTCCTTGCTCTCCAGCTCTGCAATAGTCACATCACTTTTCCTGTCTCAGAGTCTTGTGCTACAGGTTGAAGGTGGTGTTTGAGGCAGAGCTTGGCACTGTGAGTGTTGCCCAAATGACTGAGAGATGAGTTGGTTGCCCAGTGTGCCACATCTCCCCTCTGAGTGTTTCCATCTTTCGGTCGTTTCTTGGCTTCTTTGCAGGGTTGACGTCACGTTGACCACAAGAAGCTTGAGGGTGGGGAGAGAGAAGAGGGGGGCCGTCAACCACCAGCCTTTTTTCTGCCTGTTTTATCGCTCATTGCAGATCTGTTGTGGGAGATGTCGGCGTCCTGGGCAAAGAGCAGGAAAAGAATGGTTTTCATTTTAGATAAAAACCAGCTCCTGTTTGTGGGTCTACTTGCTTATTTACCAATAGCTCTTGTAGATGCCCCCACAGCATTCTGTGCCTGTCTGTGTCTCGTAGTTATGGTTGTTCATCGCCTTCTGTCTATCTCTCCATCACACACACCCCCCAACATAAGATTACTTATCGTGCACTCCCAGCTCCTTACGCATTAGAGTACTCTGGCTTGTTGAATGAATGAATAAACTGTATTATCCTGTCCACTTACCGAAAAATGCTACCTGAGTCATTTGTTCTAATTTTTTCCCACCTAGAGAGAAGATCTTCAGATATATTTTAAATACCACAAGAATCTGCCCCGAGCTAGGGCAATATGGCAAGAGTGTCAAGACTGTGCCTACTTTGGGGTAATGTTGAGAAGACAAAGTCTCCCACAGATTGTTCCTGGAAAATGTTTCTGTGCATCAAATAGTTAAAGAGATCAAAAGTGGGACCAGGCAGAGGAATTTGGCATTGGGATTTCTGTTCGTTTATGGTGTTCCCATACTTTTAAATGATGCATGAAAATTTTTGACACTGCCTTTGGTCTCTGTGGGATCGGGCTGTGAGGAGCACCCGTAGTCTGGTGAGGAAACCAGTGTCCTCTTCTAGGATGGGTTTTAAAAATGAAACTGAGTCCAAAAGGTCACACTTTGGGCTCCCTGGAGTGATATCTAGCTCCAAATGGCCCAAAGAGACTCTGCCAGCCCCCAGCTTGAAGACAGGCCGCCTCCTTTTCAGAAGGACTTGAAATGCCCCACTGTCTTCTAGCGAGCTTGGTTACTAAAAGGAATAAGTGGTTCTGCTTCCCTAGATGCCTGTAAAAATATTAGCCAAGCCGTCTCTTCCCTCTTTCTCTTGTTTCACACACTGTCCCGAGGAGACAGAACAGCCCCACCGCCTCAGGGAGCTGCTCAGCACAGCTGCCCCTGTTGGCCATGAAAAGCAGTCGTCTTTCCTACCTAAATGCTGCCACCTTTGTTCTGTGTGTGTTGTTTGTTTTATGTTGTTTCTTTTGGCTTTTAAAGGTATGCCAGCGCCAACTGGATCACAAGCTCCCTCTTTTTAAGTATCTTAGAGGACCAAGCCAGAGGCTTCTAAAATACCAGATGCTGTTGAAGGTAAATCAACGAGACAGTGCTTTTCTGTGCTGGGAAAGCAGATGCCTGCACCAGGCTGCTCTTCTGTTAGATGTGTAGAGCTGTGCCTTGGTCTTCTAAGGCTGAAGATACGTCCATCTGCAGGTTTTTTCTTTCCTCCAGCCCTAAATCAGCTCCTCTTTGTGGAGTAAGACCAGAGAATCACAGAGTCTAGGGGACCTGAGGCCCTCACAAGTCCAATGTCTAGCCCAGGGCATGAGTCACTAAGGAGTTTGGGTTGGGGAGGAGAGCTCTTTGGGAGCAAGAGTGTGATTTTCCCCACAGTTACTGTTTTGTGGGCATTTTCATTTACGGAAGGGAGAAGACAAAGCTGGAGTCTTCTCTCCTTTTGCAGCACTGATCTCCATTCTAGATTTAGGGTCTTACCCTGAGAGCAGCCTAACAGAGTGGACTTTGGTATATATCTGAACCCTGAATGCCTAAGTGGTTCCCCCCCACCTCTCTGTCTCTCCCCCTGTCTCTAATCCTTACCCCTCCTTAGTGGTAAGTCATTGACACTAGCACATCTGCAGGCACACATTCTCAGACACCCCAAACAGGATATAAGGGCCTATCATGGCTGGTTTCCTATGTGTGAGCTTGAGGGAAAGGTTTAGGTCATCACTATAATTTGTCTGTTGAATTAACCTCTATGAGGCATTCAGGTAGCTCTTGCCCAGTGGCTGCTGTCTCTTAATTAAAAACAAACAAACAAACAAAAATAAGCCCCTACTGTTCACTGGTTAATTTCCCACGTGTATGTCTTATTTGATCCCCACAACCAGACATACCAGCAAAGCTCTGGCCTGCAAAGAAACTGGGACTCAGGAAGGTTAAGCTCATTGCCCAACAATCTGGCTCAGAAAAAGTTACTCCTTTCAGGCCCAGCATGATGACACACCTGCAGCCCCAGCTACTCAGGAGGCAGAGACGGGGCCTCCCTTGAGTCCAGGAGTTCAAGGCCAGCCTGGGCAGCATAGCAAGACCTCATCTGTAAAAATAATTGTAAAAAAAATTTTTTTTCAAAATTATTCCTTTCAAGCTTTCCATGAACAGTTTCAGCCTTGGTGTACTCTGCCATTTGCCTGTGATGAGACCTTGACCTCTTGGGCCTTAGTTTTCCTCTGTGTAAAATGAGGGAACTAGAAGCTCCTCTGTAAGAGGGTTGTGGAGCAGATGATGGGCACACACAGTGCCCCAGGAAGCTCTGCGTGCTGCGTAGCTGTCATCTCAGGTGTTGAGACTGTCACGCCACCATAGAGCTGAGGATAATGATCTGCTTGCTCCAGCGAGCAGCACCTCTGAGCATGTTTGACACAGCTCTCACTCAGGGCCTCATGCTCCTCTGCCCGGCCCATTGTCACTGTCATTCCCATTCTAGAAGTCCGACGTCTGGGCCCAGTGAGGAGTGAGCAGGACATAAGTGACGGTCTTCCCTCCCACAGCCCAGACTCCGGCCTTCCCATAGAGGTGACCTTTACACACCAGCCAGGTTCAGTAGCAGACACAGAGGACTGTGGGGCGTAGTAACTGGAAACCCAGACTCGAGAGTTTAGCAGCCCTGCTCTGGCCCCAGGCCCTGACTCTTCCAGGCTGCATGAACTCAGATGAGTTACTTAACCTCTCAGCCTCAGATTTCTCACCTGTAGAATTAAGACAATAATAGCACTTTCCTGGTATGATTGTTAGCATTAAATGAGATAATACAGGTTAAAAGCACTTAGAAGGTTTTGTTAGCTGCCTATCACTGAAGAAACGAGATAGAATTACTACAAAATATTCCTTGGGGGATCTGTGGGGAGCTGTGGGGGCTACCCACAGCAGACCAGAGCAGCGTCCCCGCAGCTAAGCTTGACAGTGCCTGTGAAGCCAGCTCAAGCCATCACATGCCCGCGGAGAAAGGAAGGACCTTGTATTCCTCTGTAGGACTGTCTCTATCCGAGGGCGGAGCTTCTTTTGCATCTCCCACACAGGAGCTGTCTTGAAAGAGCATGAATGTTGGATGGATTGCCTCGTGATTCAGAAAGGATCATGGGATCTTGGTGTGGGGAAGCCTGTCTAAATATAAGAGAGGGGGTGATGGGTGGTAGCTTATACCATTAAAGACAAAGAGTCATGAAGCCGTGAGGAAAATGTAAACAAAATGTATAACAGACGGTCAGTATGCTTAATGAATCATGAGCTCTTGGAAATTATAATAAAAAGATGCACAAAAAGATGCACCAGTTTGCAAAAGAATAAATACTAATAGCAAACTTTAAAAAAGAAAAAAAAACTTCTACACCTCTGGTTATCTGAGGAATTCAGGTAACAGTGAGGTGGATTTCTCTTTTCATTCAGTTGGCAAAGATGTTTGATTAAATGGTATTACCCCTTGTAGGCTAGGGGCTGCTGAAACAGTCTTTCCTATATAGCTGGCAGGGACACAGTCCTTCTCTAAAGAACCTGGAAGTATGCCCCAGATTCTTAACATTTACGATTCCATTCTAGGAATTTGGCTTTAGGAAAAATGCACAAAAGTTATTATCATTATTATAGTAAAAAAAATTGTTGAACCTAAGTGTTTAATGATAAGGGAGACTATAATTCAATTGTGGTTATCTATAAGATACAACACTCTACCACAATCAAAGCTCATGTTTTAGAAAAATATAATATCATGGGAAAATACTCATTACATATTGTTGAATGAGAAAAAGCAATCTACAAAATAGTGTGTCCAGTATGATTCTAAGTTTGTAGAAAGAGCTCGTGCCAAGTACATCATTTATTCTTTCCCTCTTACAAATTGACGCGTTCTCAGTCAGCTTAGCACTGGTTGCAGGTAGTTTGCACAGTGGATTTTGTTGGCAATCTGCATTTTGATTTTCAACAAGGCTTTTGGGTTAATGCAGGGTCTGCTGGATTTCAAGTCTCCTGAAGATACAGAGATAGACCCAAGTGAACTAGGAGGCTCGGCTAAGGTACTGGATATTATATATTATGTTTTACATAACTAGCTGTTAAGGGTGTTTATGGGTCAAAGGATTTACAGCAATTTTACTTTATGATCTTTATTATCTAGATTTTTAAAAATAGTCTGTATCCTATAACTTACAGTCAAGAAAAAAAAACAGAAAAGTTAAAGACAATTTTAAAGTAGGGATTTGCAGCCCAAAGGGAAGTGGTGTTATATTTTCTTCCTTCTACATAATTTTTTTTTTTTTTTTTTTTTTTTTTAGACAAAGTCTCACTCTGTCACCCAGGCTAGAGTGCAATGGTGTGATCTCGGCTCACTGCAACCTCGCCTCCTGGGTTCAAGCAATTCTCCCTGCCTTAGCCTCCAAAGTAGCTGGAATTACAGGTGCCCACCACCATGCCCAGCTAATTTTTGTGTTTTTAGTAGAGACGGGGTTTCACCAAGTTGACCAGGCTGGTCTCAAACTCCTGACCTCAGGTGATCTGCCCGCCTCGGCCTCTCAAAGTGCTGGGATTACAGGTGTGAGCCATCTCGCCCAGCCAAAAGAATTTTAATGGAAACAAAATTAAGTGATAAAATGCATACATAAAAGCCTGGAAGTAAATAAATATGATAAAATGTCTGCTGTGGCTTTCCCGAATGGTAGGATTATGTATGATTTATGTTTCCTTCTTTGTACCTCTTAGTATATCTAATTTGTATATGTTATGCCTTGTTATCCGGGGTGTGTGTGTGTGTGTGTGTGTGTGTGTGTGTGTGAGAGAGAGAGAGAGAGAGAGAGAGAGAGAGAGAACTCTAAGAGTCTTCCAAAGATCCCTTAGAAGAAGTGGTGACCGTGACCAAACCAGGTTAGGAAGAAATCTGTGGCTTAGCAGTGGGGTTTCTTTTCCATTTCCTATAGAATATTCTGGTTTTAACAAGAAATGCTTGAGACATGTCTCATGGGGCAGTCATTTGCATGCCCTTTCTGCTCAGAATGGATGACAAGGACCCCTTGAAAACAGAAGCAGCTCAGGACACAGGTAATATTTTTATAGCCTGGAGCAAGAGAAGCTAGCCCTAGTCAGAGGAGTTTAATAATGTTTTTAAGGATTTTTCTGAGCCCTACATCACCCAGTGTAAAACAAACCACCTTGTGTTTGGTGAATGGGGGCTCGCGGAAGAGGGAGGGATAGGAGCAGATGAGTATCTGAAAGGAAACTGAGCATTCAGTGTTAGGTAAGGAGGAAGACGATAGAAGAACTTTTAATCCCGTAGTGATGATGTTAAAATAAATCCAGGTGAGAGTCTGTTGTCTTTTACCAGGAAGCGAAGCTTCTTTATTATGAATGAGAAGCTACAAATCCCTGGCACGTTGTCCAGAGGTGGCAGTGTGATCTCTTCCATTCATCAGCCCTGTCACCCATGTCTCTCATCCAAAGATGCAAATGCCCAGTGCTTCTGCATAGATTAAGAAAACTGGAAACGCTTTGACTATGTTGTGCTGTAGAGGACAAAAAGAGTCAGGGCTGGATGGGGAGCAGCAAAGGGCTAGCTGTTCCTCATTGTAAAAATTGAATTGAGATGTTAAAAAAAATACATAGAATAAACCAAAACCATTTTGTGTGCATTTACCAGATAACAGATAAATACAGCATGTAGGCGGCAGGGTGATAAAATACCACCAGCCCATGCTAAGGCCTTTTGACCTGAAACAGTCATCCCAGTCGCATCCTAAATGTCACTGCGGTTAGAACTGGAACATTGGTCTCTTTCATTAGTTACTGCTTTTCCACTGAATGCTGTGTTTTTATGTTTGGGAGGTACAGAGCACTGGCGCATCTCTTAGGTATCTTCAATGGTGGTGCAATGTGGGGAGGGCCGGGGACAAGCAGAGGAAGGAAGGGCAGAGTTGGCGGACATCAGCATGCAAATGTTACGTTATGGGCTTATGAGGAAATCATTAGTAAATCTCCACATAGCAGCCTCTGTGGAGTTCTTTGTCTCTGGAGGAGTTTACAGATGTCTTCCTCTGGGATGGTTTTAAGTATAATTTTACCGTTAGGAATAAGGCTTTCACATTAAGTAGAGGAATATGATGCTCAGATTGTATTTTTTTTTTCTTTTTTTTTTTTTTTTTTTTTTTTTTTTTTTTTTTTTTTTTTTTTTAGACAACTCTCACTTTGTTGCCCGGGGTGGTGTGCAGTGGTGCAATCTCAGCTCACTGCAACTTCTACCTCCTGGGTTCAAGCAATTCTCCTGCCTCGGCCTCTTGAGCAGCTGGGATTACAGGAGCGTGCAGCCACACCTGGCTAATTTTTGTGAGTTGGTTTTTTTTGTTTTTTGAATTGGGATTTCACTTTTGTTACCCAGGCTGGAGTGCAATTGCGTGATCTCAGCTCACTGTAGCCTCCGCCTCCTGGATTCAAGCAATTCTCCTGCCTCAGCCTCCCAAGTAGCTGGGATTACAGGTGTGTGCCACTATGCCTAGCTAATTTTTGTATTTTTAGTAGGGATGGGGTTTCACTATGTTTGCCAGGCTGGTCTCGAACTCCTGACCTCAGACGATCCACCCACCTTGGCCTCCCAAAGTGCTGGGAATGTAGATGTGAGCCACTGCACCTGGCCAGATCGTATTTTTTTCAACAAGTCCCAGGGAATAGGGGTATAAAAGAGTGAGAAGCCAATTTGAAAGGAGCTAGGATTTTCCATGTTTTAAAAAGGCTGAGTTCTGGCTGGGTGTGGTGGCTCACACCTATAATCCCAGCACTTTGGGAGGCCTAGGTGGACAGACCACCTGAGGTTTGGACTTCGAGACCAGCCTGGCCAACATGGCGAAACCCTGTCTCTACTAAAAATACAAAAAGTGGCCGGGCATGGTGGCACACACCTGTAATCCCAGCTACTCGGGAAGCTGAGACAGGAGAATTGCTTGAATCCATGAGGCAGAGGTTGCAGTTTGCTGAGATCACACCACTGTACTCTAGCCTGGGTGACAAAGTGAAACTCTGTCTCAAAAAAAAAAAAAAAGCTGAGTTCTATATATTTCTTATATGGCAGGAATATAATGTCCATGATTTATGAACTTCATTCTTCACTAATACAATGCACAGACGTAGACGATTTTGCTTGTCTCTCTATCAGAACCTAAACTGGCAAGTATCTTTAGCCACCATGCTTTGGGAGCAGGGAGACAGGTCAATATCCACCTTCTCGGTCGGTGTTGGCTGGATCCCCGGCTCCTCACCTCTCTCCTGCTTTCCTTTGTCACTTTGCAGATGGCAGACGTTTGATTTGTAGATGGCAGAGGTTTGATTTGTAGATGGCGCACTTTTGATTTCCAATAAGGCATTTGTTTTCCACAGGATGGGCCAAAGAGAACCAAGGATTCAGCATTCTCAACTGAACTACAGCAAGCTTTGGCAGTGATAGAGGATTTGATCCAGTCCTGTGAGTTGGCTGTGGACCTAGCAGCAGTGACTGAATATCCGGTATGTTCCATAGCAAGCCTTAGAGCATCTCACTCAAAAGGCAGGTGCGATACTCCATAGGGAGGAAACGCCCTGGCAAAGTCAGCGCGACTGTCTCCGGTAAAGGAACCGGACTCTGAGGAAGGCCCACCTAAATCGCTCAGGAAACCTGGGCTACAAGATTCCAAGCAGCACCTTGGCGTCTTTAGGAATCTTAGGTTTATTCCTCAGAGTTCTGAATGTGGGACTGACCCACTATCTGGACAAACCAGAAGGTCAAGGGCCAGAACATATAGGGGCAGGGGGAAGGTCCTGAAGAAGTAATTCATTTTCTAACTCGTGACGCTATTAAAATAGTAAAAGATGTTTCTTCTTGCTTTAGAGTTTCTCTGAGAAAAGTATTTTGGAAACAAGTCCTATATTCTTGCCCCAGTTTTATATCACAGATCCCAGAAGAGGCCCCAAAAGTATATAATATACATGCTTTAATCCAAATAGTCTAAAGAAAAACAAGAGATGCATTTAGAGGCTCACGCTGGGGAGTTGAGCCCCAGCATCTGCGCCAGTCCAGCAGGCTGGTCCCAGGCACTGCAGGCGAAATATCCCGTGTAACTGTGTGGGCTCTGGGGGCCTGGGGCAGAGGCAATACTCAACTTCTTTTGTTTTTTACTTTGAAGTACTCTAGATTTTGATTCAGATGTATTTGTTTTCTTTCACTGTCATAATAAATTAGCATAAACTTGGTGGCTACAGCAACACAAATTTTTTATTATTATTGTTATCTTGCAGTTCCAGGGTTAGAAGTTCAACACAGGCTCATAGGCTAAAATCAAGGTGTTTCCTTTCCTTTCTGGAGACTACAAATGCATCTGTCTCCTTGAGTTTTCCAGCTTAAAAAGGCCACCCACACTGCGTGGCTCACGCCGTCTTTCTTCAGCTTCAAAGCCAGTAACGGCAGGTTGGATTCTTCTTACACCACATCACCGTGACCCCCTTCTGCCTTTTTGTCACTTGTGATTACATTGCACTTTTTCCTTCCTTTTTTTTTTTCTTACCTGGTTTTGAACATACCTTGTACTGAGGTCTTGGTAGAGGAAACGACTTTTCTTTCCTTGTCATAAATCAAACCCTGCAAGTTATCAGGGGCTGAAAAAGGAGATACTTTTACTTCCTGCCTGGTATTTCTTGGCCCTGGATCTCAGAAACTTAGCCCCATGAGGTCTGCTGTGATCCCAGCCATGATGCTGTTACTGTCCCCTGGGACACCAGGGTGTCTCTGCTGATGACCGATACATGATTCAAGAGAGTATTCTTAAGCTGCAGAGTAAGGTTAGGGTGTGCGTAAGGATCATTTTCTTGGTAGTGCTTCCTTCTTCAGCTAAGAAAGTCAAGGGAACAATTTGTTAGATCAATTTGGGGCATCTATCTGTTCTTTTTTTTTTTTTTTTTAATCTGGAATCATGTTAGCCACCCCTATTAAACGTTCATTTCCCTGAATCTAATGAATGTCTTGGAAACAATACGCAGAGCAGGACACTCTTAGTGTAGAAAATGTAGGAGGAGGAGGCTGTGAGAAAAGAATGGTTAAAACATGAGGAAATAACAATCTGCCCTAATTTCATTCCCAGCCAGTTTGCATGCAGATAGGATGAATCAGCTTATAGAATTTGGATATTTTACACCCAAAGCAAAGGACCTTTTCTGACCATGTGTCCTCAGAATTGTGCCTTTGCCAGATACTTTTTGGTACCTTTTCTTCTAAGACTTAACTTACTTTGACATCTAATACGTTAGCTAATTTCTCCTGACAGTTTTGTTAATAATCCTGTTAATAATAATCCCGTTGAATTATGGAGGAGTAGGCATTGGAATTTTCAACGTTCTGATTCAAAAGAAGATCCATGGAAAGAAGAGTTAACTCACTCAAGATTCCATGGCTGTCACCTTGGACTATTTCTTGTTCATCCCCTATCCAGGGTGCTACCCCACTCTTGATCTGACTCTGACTAGAGTTGACTAACAACTGCCTCTAACTCAGATCGAATGATCCTGAGACTCTTTGTCCCCATTTTGTAGCGTTGTGTTCTAGGTGTTTATAATCACATGCTGTATGCAGGGCTGAATCCAGAGTTGAACCACTTAGTTTCTCTGCTTGAAATTCAGTATTAACCTGGTTTTTTAAAGGAAAGAATTGAATGTGATAATCAGATTATCATAATTAAATAACTAGAAAAAATTCCCTTCTTTTTTTTTTTTTTTTTTTTGAGATGGAGTCTCACTCTGTCGCCTAGGCTGGAGTACAGTGGTGCAATCTCGGCTCACTGCAGCCTCCACCTCCCGGGTTCAAGCAATTCTCCTGCCTCAGCCTCCTGAGTAACTGGGACTACAGGCACGTGCCACCACGTCCAGCTAATTTTTTGTATTTTTGGTAGAGACGGGGTTTCACCGTGTTAGCCAGGATGGTCTGGATTTCCTGTCCTCACAACCCACCCACCTTGGCCTCCCAAAGTGCTAGGATAATAGGCATGAGCCACCGTGCCTGGCCCTCCCTTCTGATGTTTATATTTTCTCCCTTTTATGCATACTCAATTTGTCCTGGGTCTAATTTAATCGCAAAAGTTGAAAACTTTTTTCCAAACAAGTTTGTTTTGTGGAACACGGAGATATTTTACTTCTATCCATTTGCAAAACAAACAAACAAACAAGAAAGGTTTTTTTCAAATCCAATGCATAATTGAGATGCATGTAAATTTGGACTTATCAGGAATAAGTTCCAAGCTGAACTGTAAAGATTGAATGAAATGGTCTTCCTTTTTGGAACGCATTTATATAAATCACTAAAGGATGTATTTTTATTACAAGTTCATTGTGGGCTAGGGCCAGCTTTTATTTCTATTTCAGTTCCCTCTCTCTTACCACACTGTTAGCTGCAGAAATAGGGCTGAGTAAATAATCCTAGAGATGGCCAGGCCCGGTGGCTCATACCTATAATCCCAGCACTTTGGGAGGCCTAGGTGGGCGGATCACCTGAGGTCAGGAGTTCAAGACCAGCCTGGCCAATGTGGTGAAACCCTGT
The DNA here is from genome assembly GCF_001604975.1 of Cebus imitator. Taxonomy (NCBI): domain Eukaryota; kingdom Metazoa; phylum Chordata; class Mammalia; order Primates; family Cebidae; genus Cebus; species Cebus imitator. The sequence continues at coordinate 150,638 of NW_016107426.1, read as the reverse complement.
CTCTACTAAAAATATGAAATTAGCCTGATGTGATGGCCGGCACCTGTAGTGCCAGCTACCTAGGAGGCTGAGGCAGGAGAATTGCTGGAGGCAGAGGTTGCAGTGAGCCGAGATCGCACCACTGCACTCCAGCCTGGGCGACAGAGCAAGCCTCCATCTTGAAAAAAAAAAAAAAAATCCTAGTGACTCGGCCAAAGTGTCTTGTGCATCTTCCCCTCTCACAATACCTGTATCACAGGTGGCTGTCAGGAGTAAGTGAGGATTAAACAGCGAGTAAGGCAGCAGGCCCTGTGCCTGGAGCCCAGCAGATGCCGAAAGAGCAGCCCCAGCGTTCTGTGGGGATCTGCTCAGCCTGGAAAGGAAGAAATCTCTTTGTCCCTGGCTATGTAATCACAGACTCCCACAGCTTCTGCTTTTCATTATTTCTGGACACAGGCTCTGTGTGGACACATTTATACAGATGTTTCCTGCTTCTTTATGCAAGAAGTTTCTGACAGTCACATCAGCTGTTACTACCAAGAATGGAAACCTCGGCACCCAAAACAGGCTCTTGCTGAGGCCAGCTTCCCTAGGTCCACGTTCCCAGCCAGACTCTTCATTTGGCCGATGTAGTCAAATTTGAAATCCTTGTATCGGGCTCTTACCTACAGAATGCCCAAGCATGAACATGGCAGCATTTGCCGGTTGATTTTGCTATCGCTTCTTGTACAGAGGAGGCCATCTAACTTACCACCCGCTCGTTTGAGGTAGCCCCTGTGTTCCACCTGTGAGTTCACGACCGTCAGGTCCTTCCACACACCATGAGACATGGCCACACTTCTTTGTCACTGGTGGGAAACAGTTGGGAGTATATTTGTTCCCTAGGGCTGACGGAACAAAGAACCACAAACTACGTGACCTGAAACTTCAGAAATTTATTCTCTCAGTTTTGAAGCCTAAACATCCAAAGTCAAGGTGTGAGCAGGCCATGCTCCCTCTGAAGGCTTTCAGAAAGAATTCTTCCTTATGTCTCCCGAGCTTCCGGTGACTGCTGGCAATTCTTGAGTTCCTTGGCTGGCTGACAGCTGCGCCACTCCAGTGTCTGCCTCTGCTTCTCACAGCTGTCTTCCTTCAGTGTGCGTCTCCATTTCTTTGTTTTCTCTTTTTATAAGGACATCAGTCATTGGATGTGGACCCATCCTGACCCAGTGCGACCTCATCCTCACTAATTCCATCTGCAAAGACCCTCTTTCTGAACAAGGTCATATTTTGAGGTTCTCATAGACATGCGTTTTGGGGGAACACTGTTCCCCCAGTACAGGGCCATCGCTGAATGAGCTCCTTGGATAAATCAATTTTCCCTCACAGTGATGAGTATTTTCTTTCCTGTCCCCTACTCCCAGGCACCACTAAATGCCAATAAATAAATACATACTAGGGAGCAGTGCCTGAAAGAGGTTGCACAGCATGATCTCCGACCTTGAGATTAACTATAGTCTAGCTAGAAAGAAAAGGGACACGTGGTAGAAAAGGTCATTCTCACTCCAGCTCAGGGAATGTCCCTGCAGCTTCCTGTTGGAGGTGGAGCAGCTCCACACAGCACACACCCTGATGACAGTGAATGCACCTGCCTGCCCTTTGCCAGCACCACGGAAGGCACGTGCTCGCCTGCTGGAGGTTGGCATTTGGGCATGGAGATGGGCAGTCCCATCACATGTGTGGTCCTGAGAACATTTGTGCAATGTGACCCAGAGGATATGCGCCTGTACATTTAAGTCAGACTCGGAAGACCCAGCCACTCCCTCCAGTGACTTCCAGGGATAGTGGGCTTACTGGAAAGCCGATCTGCAGAGCCTCAAGAAGTCACAGCATGGACGAATCTGGAAACCATCATTCTCAGCAAACGGAAGCAAGAACAGAAAACCAAACACCGCATGTTCTCATTCATAAATGGGTGTTGACCAGTGAGAACACATGGACACAGGGAGGGGAACATCACACACTGGGGTCTCTTGGGGGTTGGGCGGTAGGGGAGAGAAAGCAGGGGGTGGGGAGGTTGGGGAGGGATAACAGAAGAAATACCTAAGGTAGGTGACGGGGGGGTGGAGGCAGCAAACCACATGGCATGTGTGTACCTATGTAACAATCCTGCAAGATCTGCACATGTACTCAGAACTTCAAGTATTAAAAAAAAAAGTCACAACGATGGCAAAGCCAGGCTCCTGGAGATGGGAACTGAGCAAACCCGGGACCCACAGCAGCCCTGGGGCCTCAGCCTGGGGAGGGAGCCAGGTTCTCACCTGCGTGCCCTGCCTGTCGTGCCGAGTGCACCCACACGCCTGCTCGCCCTCCTCTTGCCACCTGCTGACTGTCTTTCAACTCCATCCACGTCCTATCTTTTCCTCTTCCTGGTAATTTCTAATGACTCACCTTCTTCACAACCCCACTTCCTTCTCGTTTATTCCACTGCCTGCTTTCCTGTAAAGCATCTGACAGCTGCACCTCCTGCTGGTCACCGCCTCCTCCAGTTCTCTGCAGCTCAGGGAGAGAGCACGTTGTTTTCATGCTGGGGCCCTGCGTCAGCTGCTGGCGGTGCTCTGGGTTCGCCTCCCCTGGTTACTTGCCTGTGAAGGTGCAGCTGCACAGCTGTGGGTGGGAGGGAAAGCTCAGAGGTGATAAAGCACAAATCTTGCGGCCTGAGTTCGCCTCTGCAGCAGTTCTGGTCGGGGCTGTTTCCTCTGCAATAGCCCGCAGCCTTGGCGGATGCCTTAACTAAGGTCCCCCCATCTTCTACAGTCATTAGAGTGTGTGCAGCTGGTCTTATCCCCTCCTCCCCAATCCTAGCCTCTTCTAGAATTCCTTCTAAGCGGAGCCCCCTCACTGACCAAACGTGTCCTTACGAGCAGCTTTACCCAAAACATGTTCCTCCGTCTGTCACAGCGTGTGGTTGAGGACGCTGCTCAGTGACAACACATCACTGGAGAAATTTTTCTTGTGTGTTATGAACAGGAATAGCTGTGCTTCTCCTGAACAACTGGTTTGCGCATGTCTTCAGACATAAATCCCATCACTTACCATGTTTCCCTTTGTATTCTACTAGCAGGTCAGAGCCAAGTCTACTAGCAGGTCAGAGCAAGTTTAAATGGCTTTATTATATGCATTTTACATACAGACTCTTCATTTTATTTTTTTTCACCTTCTACACCTTCTGGAATAGCTCATCTGATTTATTATCTTTATTTTTAGAGATGGGGGTCTCACTTTGTTGCCCAGGCTGGCCTCAAATTCCCGGACTCAGGTGATCCTCCTGCCTCAGCCTCCCAAGTAGTTGTGACTACAGGCAAGCACCACACTCTCCACTTCACTTTGGCTCCGCCCTAATTCCCTCAGTTATTTTCTGTCTGCCTGTACTGTATCTATTTCTGTAAGAAAAGTCAAATGTTTAAAATGAGGTAGAGAGTGAACACATTTTAAGATAGAAACTACAAGTTTGAGTATCCCTTAGCCAAAATGCTTGAGACGAAAAGTGTTTTGGACTTTTTTTTTTTTTAGGGGAGGATTGGAATAGTTGCATAATGAGTTATGTTGGGGATGGAACCCAAGACTAAACACAAAATTCATTCATGTTTCATATAAACACCTTGTACATGTAGACTGAAGGTAATTTTATATAATGTTTTAAATAATTTTGTGCATGAAGACTGGGCGCAGTGGCTCACGCCTGTAATCCCAGCACTTTGGGAGGCCAAGGCAGGCAGATCACAAGGTCAGGAGATCAAGACCATCCTGGCCAACATGGTGAAATCCTGTCTCTGCTAAAAATACAAAAATTAGCCAAGTGTGGTGGCATGTGCGTGTAGTCCCAGCTACTCAGGAGGCTAAGGCAGGAGAATCACTTGAACCCAGGAGACAGAGGTTGCAGTGCGCCAAGATTGTGTCACTGCACTCCAGCCTGGGAAACAGAGCAAGACTCTGTCTCAAAAATAAATAAATAAATAAATAAATAAATAAATAAATAAATAATTTTGTGCATGAAGCAAAATTTTGACTGTGTTTCCACTCCCACCCATCACATGTGATCAGGTATGGAATTTTCCACCTCCACTGTCATGCTGGCACTCAGAAATTTCCAGATTTTGGAGAATTTCAGATTTTTGAATTATGGATGGTCAACCTCTGCTGATAACATTCGTTTATGCAGCAAATATCAAGTACCTACTTCTACCAGTTGCTTTGATTAAAACATATGTCTTGCACTGTTTATGTTGATACTGAATACAGACTGAATTGGGTTTAAAGGAAAAAGCAATCACGAAGATCTGGGGTGATGGCATTTGAGCGGGTCCTCGGTGGATGCAGATAGACTGAAGAAATTCTGCAGGGTCCTCATGGACAGACCCACCCTTCTGCTTTGGAGTGTGGTGAAACCCAGCCTGTGAACACAGAGCAGGAGCCTTGCCCTTTAGGGAGGAAGACCTCGTGGCTGGGAGTTTGAGGGTTGCAATCACCACAGTCTACATACGTACATTTTCCAAAGAAGAAAATGAAAAATTAACATAGAAAATAACATAGACACCATAGCAATGAGTAGAGTTTCTTGCTCTTGAAGTTCTTCTTTTAACTTTTCAGAAGTAAAGTCAATTCTTTTTAAAAAGATATCTAGAGTTTACCCAACATATAAACAATAAATTATAAAAATGCCCAGTCAGTTATGAATGAAGTACATATTTCCAGTCTTAACTCAGAAATCACAGGGATTTATCTCAGCTAGAGGTAACTTATGGAGATTTGTCTTAGTTCCCTTCAAATAATTTGTTCTTTTTGGTGTTTTTATTCAGGGAAATGAAATTTCTCTGCTTTAAGCAATCGAAGTTTTGAAAAATACCGGATAAAAATACCATGCTCCCAGCTCGTCTTAGTCCGCTGTCTTTTGAAGAGAGCTCAGAGAAGGCAGGGTCACCTCATTTGGGCTTTCAGCCAGACACATGACAAAGGCACGCTTGCTGGTGAAGAGAGAGGCATCGCAGTGTCTGCCCTAGAGTCAAACAGACTTTTTAAAAATTTGTCAGCCAGGCGCGGTGGCTCACACCTGTAATCCCAGCACTTTGGGAGGCCGAGGCGGGCGGATCACGTGGTCAGGAGTTCAAGAGTGACCTGGCCAACATGGTGAAACCCCATCTCTACTAAAATTAAATTTAAAAAAAATTAGCCAAGCGTGGTGGTGTGTCCCTATAGTCCCAGCTACTTGGGAGGCTGAGGCAGGAGAATCCCTTGAACCTGGGAGGCGGACGTTACAGTGAGCCAAATTCTCACTATGACACTCTAGCCTGGCAACAGAGCAAGACTCCGTCTAAAAAAAAAAAAAAGTCTGTCATTTGGTGTTATCTTGGCACCGCTGACTCACTCTGAAAAACTCAGAGTCGAATGCAGTTACTGTTCCCATTATAACGTTGTGAAGATTAGATCATGCTAAACTTTCTCTTTCCAGAACAAGCTTCCCATTCTCAGATTCTCATACACCTGAAGCAGAAGTTAGGATGCAGATGGAACACACAGATGCTCATGGGTCCATCATGCAGCCACAATTCTGTCTCTCTCGGACATAATTAAAATGTTAATTTCTTGTCCCTTTGAAGGAGACTGTCTTGTATCAAACATAATGCAGAGGAAATTGAATTCTGCTAGTTAAAATTAATGATGAGTCAAAAATATCACAGTACCCATATCTCTAGTTCAAGTATTTCTAACATTCTTTATGTATAGTTTTACCTTTTATAGCTGAATTGTTTTCCTTATGTAACTAAACTGCACCACGCTCAGTGAAGCTCACAAAATTGTAGTTTTGATTTAGTGACAGATCAGCCTGAATAGCACTTTTAGAATTGTAAACCTCAGAGAAGCATGCTTTATAAAATTTGAAAAAACAGGCCACGTAAGGGTTCTTTCTCTGCCAAGTAGTTTTACGGCTTCTTTTCCTGTATGTGTGTTTCCAAAAGGATGATATTGGAAAACTAGGTGAGCTGTTGCTGCACAGCCCTTTCAGCGTCTGGACAATTCACAAGGACCGTTATAAAATGAAGGATTTGATTCGATTTAAGCCCAGTCAGAGGCAAGTCTACCTATTTGAAAAGGGAATCGTGTTCTGTAAGATCCGAATGGAGCCCGCGGACCAGGGACCATTTCCTCGTTACAGCTTCAAGAAGTCCCTGAAGGTAAGGAGAGTCCTGTTGCATCTGGCAGTCACCCTATGCAGAAAGAGATTGTTTTCCTTGTTTTACAGATGAGGTAGCGGCAGTGCAGAGAGATGAAGTTCACTTGCCAAATACCACACAGCAGAGCCAGAATCCATACCCAGGTCTGTCTGACATGAGTCAGAGCTTATAACCAGTCTCTGGACAGGACCAGGGCTGGCATAGAAGTGCCTTTGTACTAGACACAGAAAAAAGACTGCACGGTAGCCGCTCTAGACAAAAATTAGCAGAAGTACCCTCTTTCCTCCAGGCAGAGAGGTGAAAGACTTAGTGATTGGAACAGGAGCTGGATTTCATCTTAAACTTGCCCTTCTCAACTGTGCATCTTTGTGTCTAAGTGCAGACATTATCCTGACCCTGGGGTCTAAGGGACCCATGCCCACACCAAGCCTTGTTTTCTCGCCTGTTTAGAAACTGTTTCATAGCCAGTTAGCTATGAGTTACACACACACACGTACATGAGCCACACACATACACGTTTATGCCCTTGTGACTAAAGCTGTTAATTGGCCAGGTGTGGTGGCTCACGCCTGTAATCCCAGCACTTTGGGAGGCCGAGGCAGGTGGATCACGAGGTCAAGAGATCGAGGTCATCCTGGCCAACATGGTGAAACCCTGTCTCTACTAAAAATACAAAATTAGCCAGGCGTGGTGGCGCGTGCCTGTAGTCCCAGCTACTCTTAAGGCTGAGGTAGGAGACTTGCTTGAACCTGGGAGGTGGAGGTTGCAGTGAGC
>NW_016107426.1:140500-143563 GCF_001604975.1 Cebus imitator | reverse complement strand
GTTTGTTTGTTTTGAGATGGAGTTTCACTCTTGTTGCTCAGGCTGAAGTGCAATGGCACGATATTGGCTCACTGCAACCTCCGCCTCCCGGGTCCAAGCAATTCTCCTGCCTCAGCCTCCTAAGTAGCTGGGATTACAGGCACACGCCACCACGCCTGGCTAATTTTGTATTTTTAGTAGAGACAGGGTTTCACCATGTTGGTCAGGCTGGTCTCAAACTCCCAACCTCAGGTGATCCACCCCCCTCAGCCTCCCAAAGTGCTGGGATTCCAGGACTGATTACTGGCTTATGTGCCACCATGTCTGGCCTTGTTATTTATGTTTCTTAATGGATGCTTATTCAGTTACTATTATGTAGAAATTTGTAACACAGGTGTTGAAGGAGAAACGATCTCTTCACGTAAAGGTTGAGGGCTGCAGCCCCTCCTGCGGGAAGATACAGTGGAAAGTTAATAGTCTGTGTTACCTTCTGAAACAGACAAGGCAGAAGACACTGTACCAGATTGAGTTTTCTGCTGCCTTGGGGTCACTAAGAGAGGAAAGCAAAAATTTGAAAGGAAGATGAAAGAAGAGAGCTGTTAAGGGTAGAACAGATTAGAGTGATTGACAGGGACTACTTTAAAATCAGAAAACGATGACATAGAACATTTCTCTTCCCTCTTTATCATAGTTGATGTCACTTTCAGTTCACCAACTTGGAAGGGGGAGCCATAGAAAGTTTGAGCTTGCCAACCAAAATGGACTTGAGAAATACATCCTGCAGGTAAAGCTCATGCTTTCCCCATGGGTCTCCTCTACTCTTCCCTTTTTGTGTTCCCATGACTTGACAAGTGTTTTCTATCTCATTATTCTAATGGTCACTGGGAGAATAAAAACTCTGCAATTAATACTCAGGGTGATCTTATACTCACAGTATTTTCTTATGTGCAATTGCAGGCAGCTTCAAAAGAAATCAGAGACTGTTGGTTTTCCAAAATAAATAAATTATTGATGGAACAACAAAATGACGTTAAAGGTAGGTTACCCCTGCTGACTTCCATCTGTAGGGTTATACTTATTTGAGCTCAGTGGGGGATGTGCAGATGGGGGATATTGATGAAGAAAATGGTTTGCTGGGAAAACAACTGTGGCCACATTTTCAGTCCCTGGAAGCACCTGTGCTTGCTTTCGATTGTGGTGGAGACGGAGGGGTTGTGTGATTGTGTGTGGTTGTGTTGGTGTGTCTCTTTTGATTGTGTTCCCCCCACACACCTAATTGCCAAGATCAACTTCGTAATAAATCTGAAGGTGACCCAAGAAAATGTTAACAGAGATTCAAATGGCCAATACTACCTTTCGGACATTGTACTACTCTTTTTAAACATCAAGATATAATCAACATACCAGAAAACTCACTGTCTTAAAGTATACAATTCTGTGAGCTTTTGACTATTCACAAGGTTCAGTAACCATCCCCAGTCTAATTCTAGTTTTTTTTATTTTTTACTTTTGTTTTTCGTTTTAAAGTATTTAACAAACTAATTCTAATTCTACTTCCAAAATCATAACTCTCTCCCAACAAAAAAATTCTATACCAATTAACAGTCCTTCTCTTTCTTTCCTTCCCCCAGCCCCTGGCAATCACTAATGTATTTTCCATCTCTGTTGGCTTTTTCTCTAGGCATTATATATATGGTCCTTTCTGTCTGGCTTCCTTCACTTCGCATATTTTTTTAAGTTTCATTTATGTTGCAGCATCTCTCAGTACCTCATACCTCTCTCTGGCTGAATAACAGTCCATTGTATGAATATACCATCTTTGTTTACCCATTCATTAGTTGATGAAGATTGGACTGTTTCCACTTTTTGGATATTGTAAGTAATGCTACTGTAGATATTTGTGTACAGATTTTTGTGCTAATCTTTATTTCCAATTTTCTTGGGTGTATATATATGGAATTGCCAGACTGTATGGTAACGTTTGTTAACTTTCTGAGGAACTTCCAAATCATCTTTCAAAATAATACCACCATTTCACATTCACATCAACAATATGTGGGGATTCGATTTTCTCCATTGCCTTACTAACACTTGTATTGTTAATTGTAATAATGACTATTCTTATTATTGCCATCCTAGTGGGCATGTACTGGTATCTCATTGTGATTTGGATTTTCATTTCCCTTATGGCTAGTGAAGTTGAACATCTTTTAACATGCATATTGGCCATTGGTATATCTTCTTTGTAAAAATGTCTATTCAACTCCTTTGAACATTTTTTAATTGGCTTGTCATTTTATGGTTGAATTGTAAGAGTTACGTATATATTCTGGATACTGGACTTTTACCGGATATGTTGTTTGCAACTATTTTTTCCTACACCGTGCATTGTCTTTTTACTCTCTTTGGTAGAGTTCTTTGCAAAGCATTTGTAGTTTTAACTCTTACAGTTAGGTCTTTGATTCATTCTGAGTTAATTTTTGTATTTGATGTGAATTAGGAGCCCAAGTTCATTTTTTTACATGTGGATATCCATTGTCCCAGAACCATTGGTTGAAAAGACTATTCTTTTCCCGCTTTGAATGGTCTTTGCATCCTTGTTGAAAATAAATTGGCTTTAGGTATAGAATTCTTTGTTGACACTCTTTTTCTGTAAGCACTTTGACTATGTCATCCCATTGCCTTCCGGACTCTGTGATCTCTGATAGCAATCAGCTGTTAATCTTGTTGAAGGGTCCTTGTATGTGCTTGCTGTTTTCAAGGTTCTTTCTTTGTCTTTGTTGACAGTTTGATTATATGTCTAGGTGTGGATCTTAATCTCTTTGAATTTATATTTCTTGGGGTTTATTGACATCCTTAAAGGTATAGATTAATGTTTTTCATCAAATTTGGGAAATGTTCAGCTATTTTTTCTTTAAATATTCTTTTATCACATTTGCCTTTCTCTCCTTCTACAACTGCCATTATGCATCATTAGTGTGATTGAAGGTATCTCACGGTCCCTGAGGCTCTCTCTATTCATCTTTCCTTCATTTCTCTTTCTCTTCCTCAGGCTGGATAGTTTCAATTGACTTATGTCTAAGT
>NW_016107426.1:116961-139886 GCF_001604975.1 Cebus imitator | reverse complement strand
AAGAGTGAAACTCCGTCTCAAAAAAAAAAAAAAAAAAGAAAGAAGGACATTAAATTGAACATTTTAAATAACATAATGTAACAACTCTGGAAACTGGACTTTCCCACCTCTCCTGTTGGTTGTTTTTGCTGTTAATTGTTTTTTGTTGTTTAGTGACTTTTCTAAACTAATTCTGTGTAGTCCGTGTTCACATGCAGCCATTGAAGCCTCTGCTCAGTTAGCTTAGTGCTCTAAATACTAATGACACGACGAAGATTTCTTTAAACACCTGGAACCAATAAGTTTTCCCGTCTTTGCCAAGGGGCTGTGTGTGAAGATTAGGCTATACCTTCAAGCTCAGCCTGGCACTTGACGGTTCTATCCTAGCCTTCACTTTCTGTTGTGCAGATCATCAGGATCAATGGGAGGTAAGATCACAGGGCCTTCTCAAAGCTGTCGTGAACATGCTCACAGGAAATGTGTACACGGCCTTCTAGAGTCTCTCAAATATTTTGGAGCCTTTACAAGCCTCTATGAGCATCTTATTCCTGAGCTTTTCCTTTTAAACTTTTTGATTAGCCCACGTTTGCCCCACTGTTAGCCAATACCTCAGGCAACCAAGAAGTTGAACAATTGCCTATAATCATTTTGTACAAAGGCCTTTGGGGAAAAGGCTTTTCACATTGGGCAAGTTCTGAGTCAGGCCTAAAGACAGCCTGGCAGGTAGGGTATTCCCAGAAACCCCTGGACAGGTCAAATCATGATAGTTCTCTGGGAATAACGCTCCGTCAATGCCCCATTCCTGCTCTTCCCCTCCCATGGCTGCCAGACTGCTGATTTTCACCATGATTGCAGGCTGTTCATTTCTAAGGTTGCCCCCAAGGAAGGGGAAGATAGGAAGAGGCCGAGTTAAAATGCCACAAAGCTCACCGTGCATACTGAAACACAGCCATTTTCCTTGAATAAATGCTCTCCACATTGCTGCAAGCCTTTGTTTAATATCCAGTGTTCTGAAAATAAATTTTTTGACCATTTTTGCCATTTTTTTTTCATGCTTTCGCAAAGAGGAGAATTTGGAGGGGGGACTTCCTCCACCATTTTCACTGATGTCACACACTGTACTCTTTCAATATCAAAAATCATCTTTAAGTAGGCTTTATCCTTTCACATATGTTTTTTTTGAACCAGTTCTCACAACAGGAGGGATATGTGGTGGGAAAATCCACACCGAGCTTTACGGATTAAGTTCTGATGCCCCCTTCAGATGATGTTACTAGGGTTAAGAAATGCCAGTCTCATGTGGAAAGTCTATCTTCCATCATTTATACTGGCAGTGGTTTGCATTTTCAGTAAGAAAAATTGCATAAAAATGAAAAGATAAATTTTGTCTTTAGAGATAGCAGAAACGCAACCATTTCACACTTTCTCTAGGTGTTCTCTGATCATCAGCTGCTCAGGAATGTGCAAGGCTGGGTGTGCCTCATAAGATAAGGAAAAAGATAAACCAAGTAGTGTAACGGGAAAGCCACCACGTCAATTCTCTGTCACAAAAACCAAGCAACATAAGTTCTTGATTTAAACTGTAGGCATCTGCCAGGAACTAGTAACAAGATTATGTCACTGATTTTACTTTGTATAAAGATAAAATGGGAAAAAACTAGGATTTACTTGTTTTTCAGCTAGTAATACTTTGTTAAATATATGTTATGTTAACTGAGTAGAGTGTCATAGAGGCTTAACACGGAATGGTCTGGCAACTCTAATAGAAAAAGTCACCAGTTTCCTGCAGAAACCACATTCTAGTCACAGCTTGTTTGGAAATCCTTACTTACTAGGTCAGTGTTGCTCAAAGGGTGGCTTAAGCACCACCTGCATTCGAGTTATTTGAAGGGCTTGTTACAAATGCAGATTTCGGGATCCCACCCCAGAACTACAGAATAGCTAAGGTTAGTCCTGGGGACATACATTTTAGTTTATTAAAGTTTCTAGGTAGAGACCTTTTACTATAATTTTTTAAACTCCTTTACTGAGGTATAATGACACAATAAATCACACAAATTTAAAGTGTACAATTTGGTAAGTTTTGCCATCTGTATACATCTGTGGGGCATCACCACAGTCAGGAAAATGAACATGTCTGACACCCCCAAAGGTTTGCTCACACCCCTTTGCATTCCCTTTCTCTTGCCCATCCCCATCATCCACCCCAGGTGGTCATCAATCTCCTTTCTATCACTATAGGTTAGTTTGCATTTTCTAGAATTTTGTATGACACGATAAAGTATATACTTTTTTTTGGTCTGGCTTCTCTCCTCAGCATCATTATTCTGAGATTCGTCTATGTTGCATTTTGTAAACAATAGTACATACTTTTGTTGTTGCTGAGTAGTAATTCAGTAGTATTTCACTGTTTGACTAGACCCCATTTTCTTTATCCATTTACTTGTTAACGAACATCCAATTTGTTTCTGCTTTGGGGCTATTTTGAATAATGCTGCTATGAACATGCAAGTACAAGTCTTTGTGTGCACATGTGTTTTCATTTCTCTTGGATAAATACCTAAGAGTGTAATGGTTAGGCCATATGTTAGATGTACATTTAATTTTTTAGGAAATTGCTAACTACTTTCCAAAGTGATTATACCATCCTCCATTTCCATAGTGTGAGAGTTCCTCTTGTGCCATATCCTCACCAATACTTGATATTGTCAGTCTTTTACATTTTCAGACTTCTAATAGGGACATAGTGGTATGTCATTAAGGGTTTAATTTGCCTTTCCCTAATAACTAATGGTTGAACTCACTTTATGTGCTTCTTTGTCATCTTTGTATCTTCTTTGGTGAAGGGTCTGTTCATACCTTTTGCTCATTGTTTTCTTATTATTGAGTTTTGAGAGTTTTTATGTATATCCTAGATACGTGTCCTTTTAATGCTTTGTAAATATTTTCTTTTAGTGTGTGGCATATCTTTTTCTCCTTTTCTCTCTTTCCAAAAGAGTAACTTTTGAAGAGCAAAAGTCTAATTCTTATATTTTAATTATTATAGTATTAAATATTTTCTTTTAGTGTGTGGCATATCTTTTTCTCCTATTCTTCTTATTCCAAAAGAGTAACTTTTGAAGAGCAAAAGACTAATTCTTATAATATTTAATTTTAAAAATTTGTATGAATTATGCTTTTGGTGTCCTGCCTAAGAAATCATTATCCAAACACCACAAAGATTTTCTCCCTCTGTTTTATTCTAGAAGTTTTATAGTTTTACATTTAGGTCCCTGATCCATTTTGGGTTTGTTTGTTTGTTTCTTTTTTTTGGTTTGTATATGGTGTGAGGTATGGATCAGACTTCAGTTCATTGCATATTGATGTTCTAGTTTTTCCATTGCCGATTGCTAAAAACACTATTCTTTCTCCTACTGATTATTTATGTAAGTGTATCTATTTCTGGATGCCTGATTCCTTTCCACTGATCTATTTGTCTACCTTGCCATCATTACCTCACTATGTTGGTTATTGCTGCTTTCTAATAAGTATTAAAATGAGGTAGTTTGAGTACTCTAATTTTGTTCCTCCTTTTTAAAGTTATTTGATTATTCAGTGTCTTTATAATTCCACACATATTTTAGAATCTGCTTGCCAACTTCTCAAAAAAGCTTATTGGGATTTTGATTAGGATTTTGTAAAATCTATAGACCAATTTGGTGAGAACTGACTTCTCAATATTATTAAGCTTTATCTAAAATTTAAATTTTAACTGACTCCCTGCCGCCTTCCCTGCCTTGCAGAAAAAGACAAGTTTGTTATGACATTTATTCAGTTGACAGCTCAGAAACAGATTTCTCAAGCCCTTCTTAAGATTGCACTGTGCTCTCTACTTGTGACAGGATTGCAAAATCTAGATAAGAAGCAAAACCATGCCCCAGCATGTAGTATAAAGGCCCAGAGGAGTTGTCCCAGCCCCTTCCTTTTGCAGATGTACAATCACAGGGTCAATTTCACATAATTTGTCAGCAGCAGAACTGAGTCTCCTGAGCCTGGTGCACCAAGCAGGGTTTGATGAAATGCCTCTGTGAGTGATGCAAATGGCAAGGATTCTAAGAATTCAGAGAGGGCCCACAGTGGATGGTGAGTGAGCAGGAACCAGGGCCCTGGGCTGGACCAGGGGCAGAATGCAGACTCAAAGATATCCAAGCATTGTTGAGAAGGTGGTGTCCAGGGTTCCAAGATCAGAAATATCAGGACTGTCATACCTCATGCCTGCTGAACACATTACAAATCTCTGACATATAAACATTATCACCTAGATTCATTTTTACACCACCCTACAACACCTTTCAACCTTTGGGGATTGTTAAGCATAATAACCCTATACACTGGGCAATATACAGGGACCTCAGGGCCATGGGTGAGAGGAAGGACACTGTGAGCCAACGAGGGATGTGGAGAGAGGGCCTCTTGACATAACCTGGCAGAAGAGGACATCGTACCCAGGTGTTATGGAGTCAGCTAGGGCTTGGGCAGGGAAGAAAAGAGTGTCGCTGATGGTTGAGACACAGAAGCAGGAGAAGCCAAAGAGGGAGGCAGGCGCTGAGGTTTGGGACAAGCTCTTCAGCTGTGGCATCACTACCTGTGATCGGGAGGTGTAGAGAGACTGCCAGGAAAGATCAGGCCCCACCCAGAAGAATGCAGGAGCAGGCAGCGCGGTGGGTGAGAAATACAAGGCAAAGCCCCGGTCCTGGCAGAAATAAAGGCCACCATCCCATCCTAGGAACTGCGCAACATGTGCCAGTCACATCAGTAGTAAAAGGTGGGCCCAGGAACCTTGAAAACCACAGAGCTGCCTCAAAGTGAGTACAGTCAGTGATGATCTGGAGCCCAGCTTGAGAGAGTCAGGGATGGGGTGGAAGGAAATTGAGGTGGATAGGTACGCCTCAAATATCAGGCCGAGGAATTTGGCCTTTATGCTGTGGGAGGTGGTGCAGGGTCCCTGGAGATGGAGATCTGGTGTTATTCTCGTACCTGGGACAACACTTGAGTAAAGAATGTGATTCTTATCGCCATCCCCGGGACTCATGACTTTTTCCCTCATCAAGTCACATAATTTGGGCTCACATGGAAAAAATCAGCATTTGATGGGCATACTGTTTATTTACTGATGCAGTATTAATGGAGCGAACTGTAGAAACTTGGTTGGACCCAGAGTCAATGCACGCGGGAAACTCAACAGGATGGATAGAGAGGAGGGGAGGATGCCAGGATGTGAGCCAGAGTCTGCAGCAGTTTTCTGAACTCCTGGGAAAATAAGATCAAGACCTACACACCTTTATAGATCTTTATAGTATTCTCTCTGTGCACATATATGTATTTAAAAATCAATATGTAAAGCTAATTCAAATTAGCTTAAATTTGAGAGTGTTGTTTTTTGGTTTTTGTTTTTAAATCTTAGACCAAGGAAATCTACAGTTTGAAATGGGCACTGGGTGAGTACTGATTTTTTATTTTAGAGACATGTCAAATGCTTTGGCTGTTTCATTATTGAGTCCATGTCATTGCTTTTATTGCTTTTCTTTTTTTTGTCCCCCTAACACTTGGCTTATTACAAAGAATTTCCAATTTTTAAAAAATATTGGCCAGGTGCAGTGGCTCATGCCTGTAATCCCAGCCCTTTGGGATGCTGAGGCAGATGGATCGCTTGAGTCCAGGAGTTTGAGACCAGCCTGGGTAACATGGTGAAACCCTGTCTCTAACAAAAAAATACAAAAATTAGCCTAGTGTGGTAGTGCGCTTGCAGTCCCAGCTACTCGGGAGGCTGAGGTGGGAGGATCACTTGAACCCAGGAGGTCGAAGCTGCAGTGAGCCTAGATCACATCACTGCACTCTAGCCTGGGTGACAGAGCCAGAGCCTATCTCAGAAATAAATAAGTGCATAAGTACATAAATAAATATAAAAAATAAAATAATAAATCAGTTCCCAACCTCACTGCTAGCCTAGGATATTAAATCAGTTTCAAACCCCACTGCTAGCTAAGATATCTTTTCTGGTGCTTGCTTGCTGTGTTGCCAGTTGAGGTAGACCTGCCAGTTCGAAACCTCCCCTAATTGCCTCGCTTTCGGCTGTTTTCTTGAGCTTTCTATTCCGTTCCTATTTTCACAAGGCTGCCCTGCCTGCTACTTGGCTGAGCAGGTGCACCTACCCTCTGATATTAACTCCCCGGGCTTCCTCCTCTCCGCTCAGAGCCCTCCCGATCATCTTCCTTTCTTTATTCCCCCTTGTCTGGGAGGAGGATGTGCTCACACTTCTTTCAGGGCTAAGTCCTCACTGGTGCTCCTTGCCCCATCTATTCCTACAACTTACAAACAATCTGCATCGGTAATTCCTTTTCCTGTCCAAAGCACTCAGTGAGTTCTCAATGTATGGTTACTGAAAATGCCTGTCGACTGTGATCCAGTTCTGGTACAGGAGTCTGCTTAGTTTTTCTAAAGCTCATTTGGCCCGCTCCTCTGTGGAAACCTCCTAGACCCTAACCCCAAAAGGTGAGGGCTCCAGAAAACAGCCGTTTCTCCCCCTCCTCTCTGCCCCCACACTTATATAGTACTCTATTGCAGTGTTTAATATGCTATAATTTTATGATGTGTTTACATTTCCTCCCTATAGACCATGAATTCCTCTAGGGCATGGAGGCTGTCTTATTAGTTTTAGCTTCCCTCAGGCCTCATCTACCAGAGCCTGGCACTTGTGTAGGTGCTCAGTAAATGTTTAGTGAGCAAACAAATGAAAGAACTCATAGAATAATCGGATGAGGCCAGCAAAGCACTCTACAAGCAAGGCCGGGGGAGACGAGGTTTGACTCAGGCATGTCTTATTCCTCTTGGACCTCCAGTGCTTAGTAGGTGTTTACTCTCTGGATTCGTCCAACCTAAAGGAGTTCTATAATAGTTGACATTTCGGGTCAATAAAGAGGAAGGAAGGAGCTGTAGTGAGCCAGTGAAGACATTTTTCAGAAGACAAAGGGGATTCTTCCTCCTCACCTCTTGCCCTTTAAGATTTCTAGCCAATTAGATGTGTGCTGTGTAATCCAACAAGGAGTGTCCTTTGGACATTTCCTTACTGCATATCACCTGCCGAGCTGAGGCAGGTCTTCCACTACAGGTAAGGGAGGAGCAGCGGTCCTCGAGACCCAGACTGGAGATGTGCTAGGTGAGCCAGCGCTACTCCGACTGGTAGGGGAGGGATGTGTGTGTCATTCCTTCCAGTGACTCAGTGTTCATGTTGATTTCTCTAAAGGAAAGGCAGTGGAGGAGTGGGCTGCGGACCATGGATTGAAGATATGGAAAGGGCTGCCACCAGCAAGGAAGACCCAGCCTCCAGCACAGGAGGGGTTAAAGGTAAGGAGGGTCCTGTGGGAGAGTGGAGCACAGAAGCAGTGGGATGATGCCTGCTGCTTAGATGCTAAGGAAGACACCACCTAGGGCCCAGCCCTTCTTTAGTTAAATGAGGGAGAAAAAAGAAAGCATTTTACCACTATGTGGTGTAAAATCGATTTCCTGCTATTCATTTGTGTAGAACAAATTGGGCCAGAATTAACATGACGGGCAAATGTCTCACACGGAGAAGTCTGGGAGCAGCCCCTTATCCATGGTTTCGCTTTCCAGGTTTCAGTTACTCTTAGGCGACTGCTGTCCAAATAGCAAATGGAAAATTACAGAAATAAACAGTCAGGGAGTTTTAAATGATGCGCCATCCCGAGCAGAGTGACGAAGTCTCGGGCCTTCCGCTGTGTCTTGCGTGGGACACGAATTATCCCTGTGTGCAGCGTGTTCCCGCCGTCTGTGCTCCCCACCCTGCCAGCCTGAGTCACTGGTAGCCGTCTTGGAGATTAAATGGACTGTCTTAGGGTAACAGTGCTTGTGTTCACGTTATGCTTATCTTACTTAATAATGGCCCCCAAAGCATAGTAGTCATGCTGGAGATTCAGATATGCCAAAGAGAAGCCGCCAGATGCTTCCTTTAAGTGAAAAGGTGAAAGTTCTTGACTTTACAAGAAAGAAAAAAAATCATATGCTGAGGTTGCTGAGATCTACAATAAAAAGGAATCGTCTACCCATGACATTGTGAAGAAGGAGAAAGAAATTTTTACAGGTTTTGCTGTCGCATCTCAAACTGCCAGAGTTACGGCAGCAGTACCAAGATGAGAAAGGAGTTACATCGGTGTGGGTGGAAGACGAATAGAAACACGTTCCCGCTGAGGGCAGTTCAGTTCGGTAATCACTGCGGTTTCAGGCACCCGCTGGGGATCCTGGAAGGTAGCCCCCCAGGATAAAGGGGGACTGCTGTGCATGTGCTTATAAATGTGTCCAAACCCAAGGAATGCACAACACCAAGCATGAACCATGACGTGAGCTCCAGACTGTGGGTGAATGTGGTATCTTCAGGGTAGGTTTGTCCATTGTAACAAATGTGCTTCTCTGGACATGGATAGTGGGGGAGGCCGTGCACGTGTGAGCACAGGGGATGTGTGGGAAATCTTTGTACCTTCCTCTCAGTTTCCCTTTGAACCTAAAACTGCTCTAAAAAAATAAAGTCAGCTGGGCGCAGTGGCTCATGCCTGTAATCACAGCACTCTGGGAGGCTGAGGCAGACGGATCACCTGAGGTCAGGAGTTGAAAACCAGTGTGGCCAACATGGTGAAACCCTATCTCTACTAAAAATACGGTCAGGCATGGTGGCTCATGCCTGTAATCCCAGCACTTTGGAAGCCTGAGGTGGGTGGATCATTTGAGGTCAGGAGTTCGAGACCATCCTGGTCAACATGGTGACACCTCATCTCTGCTAAAAATACAAAAATTAGCTGGGCATGGTGGTGCGTGCCTGTAATACCAGCTACTTGGGAGGCTAAGGCAGGAGAATCGCTTGAACCAGGGAGTCTAAGGTTGCAGTGAGCCGAGTTCGCGCTACTACACTCCAGCCTGGTGAAAGAGCAAGACTCCGTCTCAAAAAGAAAAAAAAAAAATTAGCCAGGTGTGGTGGTAGGCATCTGTAATCCCAGCTACTTGGGAGGCCAAGGGAGGAGAATTGCTTGAACCTCTGGGAGGCAGAGGTTGCAGTGAGCCGAGATCGCACCATTGCACTCCAGCCTGGGCAATAAGAGAGAAACTCCTTCTCAAATAAACAAATTAATTAAATTAAGTCTTCTAAAAAAGTTTTTAAAACAAACCACACATGGAATTAGGGTAGAGAGTATTGGCAGCCTGCCCAGATCCTCCTCCTGGGCTGTTGCCCACATGTCTGCTGCTGATAGCTAACCTCAGTGTCTACACATTTGAGAGGTTAGAGGTTAGCTGACAACAGCTCACAGTTGTGCCCTTCAGACAGCTGCCCTCACCTAACCAGGGCCGTCCAGCCAGGAAATGCCCGTGAGGTCATGCATGAGGTCAAGGCGGAGTAGGCCGCTGCTGTCAGCCCGGGAGGTCAAGGGCATCTACCCAGACATCCTCATTCCCAGGGAGGCTTACAGCCCACCGTGGCTTACTGATTCAGGGTACGGAGGCCAGTCCTTTCGCGGGATGGTGACCTGTGGTGTCGTCCATGCTCCAGCGCTGCCCAGAGGCTCAGGCTGATGCTAGACTTCCGCCACGCCCACGTCTGTGCCTGGCTTCCTCCCTGCCCCGGCTTCAGCCCTCACTGTCTCCAGGCTTCATCTGAAAGCCCTTTCTCAATAACACATTTGCAAAGGCTGCTTCTGGGGAACCTGACTGAAGACTGTTAGCACCAGGAGGGGTCCTAGAATGGATGGGATTCTGGTGTTGACTCCCTGCCGGCCAAACGGCCGTGAGGACCTCCCTACTGGTGGTAAGTGGAGTGCTGAGAGTCCGAGGTCACCACAGGGGAAGGTCTGAGCAACTGAAGGGCTCCAGCAGGCCGGGCACCAGGACTCTCAATGCTCCGCTTCACACCAGTAACGAGAGGTTTGAGGAAACTATTATCTATCAGGAAGGCAGATTGGGAGGCTGTTGCTAAGAGCCTCCCATTGGTCCATTGAAGAGAGAAAGCAACGGACTCAGACTAATTACCAACTTAAAGCACAGGATCAGAATCGGGGGCCTCCCTGCCAACATTTAGCCTCTCATCTCCTGCAGAGGCAGGCTGGGCCAGTGAAAGTGGCAGAATTTGAGAGAAGAAAGAATCCTCAGCCCAGGCAAGTCTGCCCTCTGGTCACTTTTGGGCTCCTAGTGCCAGTAGATGAGTAAAGTCAGACCCTCAGAAGGAAGATAAGGGACGCAGAAACTGGGAATGAGGGTGTCTGGGAATATGCCCGTGACCTCCTGGGCTGGCAGCAGTGGCCTGCTCCGCCTTGCTGTACTAGGAAGCGGCAGCAGCACGCAGCCGCCGCCCTTCTAGTGCGGTAGGATTCTTGCTGTGGTCCCAGTGGAAGTGTCTCCCTTGGGTACTGTCCCTTGAGGAGCCCCTCCTCATGACAACCAAGACCCATTTCTCCTTCCAGTATGTAACTGCTCTTGGGGCCTGCTGGTCTCCTGGTGTGAGGACGAAGCGCTGGGATTCCTCATGCCAGCAGGGCTGGGGCCTGGCGGGGAGGGAAGAACAGAAGACTGTTCCCTGAGACTATGCAGAAACTTCCGATGAGGCCTACGAGGCCATGTTTGCCCCTGTCAAGATTTGTCCCCGCCCCTCACCCCCGCCCGAATCCTTCCAGAACAATAACTAGGATCGAATGACATGGTCTGACTGGAGAAGGGGCACGGAGGCCTGTGGGCCCGAACTCAGAAGGTGAGAGTCTTTGAATTGTGCTTTAATGCCCACCACAGCAGATGCGTAGTGGAAGTCGTCAGTCCACTTCCTGTTAGGCACCCTAGTGCCTGTACCAGGGGCTGGTAAACGGAGAAGCCTGGGGAGCAGAATCGGACCCGTGCGTGGCCGCAGCGGGAGGGCTCCTTGTCTTCAGGCCTGCTCTATCGGCTACCACTGTTAAACGTCCAACGTGCCAACAGAGCTGAGCCACCAGCTTGGTAGCGTCCCTTGAGTTGATAAAATCTGACCCCTTCAGGCTGGAAAGTACAGTGTGTGATCAACCATTTAACATTGCTTTTTTTTTTTTTTTGAGATGGAGTTTCACTGTTGTCGCCCAGGCTGGAGTGCAATGGTGTGATCACGGCTCACTGCAACCTCCACCTACTGGGTTCAAGCAATTCTTCTGCCTCAGCCTCCCAAGTAGCTGGAATTACAGGCTCACGCCATCACACCTAGCTAATTTTTGTATTTTTAGTAGAGGAGACAAGGTTTCACCAGGTTGGCCAGGCTGGTCTTGAACTCCAGACCTCCGGTGATCCACCCACCTTGACCTCCCAAAAATCTGGGATTACAGGGGTGAGCCACTGTGCCTGGCCATATAACATTACTTTGATCAGGGGACTCAGTGTGGCAAAAGAGGATCAGCCGTGGACATGTGATCACAGGATACTTTTTTTTTTTTAGATGAAATCTCACACTGTTGCCCAGGAGGCTGGAGTGCATTGGCATGATCTCGGCTCACTGCAACCTCCACCTCCTGAGTTCAAGCGATTCTCCTGCCTCAGTCTCCCCTACAGCCTCAGACTACAGGCACTTGCCACCATGCCCGGCTAATTTTTTCTACCTTTAGTAGAAATGGGGTTTCACCATGTTGACCAGGCTGGTCTCGAACTCCTGACCTCATGATCCACCTGCCCCAGTCTCTCAAAGTGCTGGGATTACAGTTGTGAGCCACCACGCCCAGCAGGACACTGTCTTACCACCCCATTCAGAAGCTGGCAGCCTGATAGAGTAGTGGGACAGGCTCTTGAAAGTGAGCTGGGGCAGCAGTTTGGACGTGGCACTGTGGGGATGGGGTGTGTACTCAGGATGCAGTATACAGCGGAACCAATGGCTGTTTTATGGTGCCATGCTACCAGGAGGCAGAGTACATGAATCTGGGAGACAGGAAGTCAAATGAGTTGTGACCTTGCCCATGATGACTCCAGTTATCCACATGGGGAAATTTGCTTCTCCCCATGTCTCCAACATTAGCCTCGGTGGGTCTCGACAAGGGAGACACTTGCACCAGGGAACACAGCAAGAATCCTACTTAACTAAATCCGTGGCTGCCGCTGGCTGCTGCACTTGGTCCTTGGCTCTGCCATGTCGTCATTCTCTCCCTCCTACTCATTCTAGACACCCCTCTCCCCATCTGGCACTTCCGCTGGTGACAGTCATAGTGGGCATCCTAGACTCTATCAGGCTATGGTTCTTGGAGTTGGCCATGATAGTTCCAGCTGGGCATGGGACTATTGCGAGATGTCCTAGCAGATCACCTGAGCAGCAGACGTGTCCCTCTCTGCCTCTGTTAAGCAGCAGCCCTTCCTCCTCATAACGACCAGGACCCGTTTCTCTGTCTATTACGGTAACTGCTGTCTTTGCCTGCTGGTCTACTGACATGAACACAAAGGGAAATGATTCCTCGTGCCGGGTGGAATAGTCTGGGTTGGGGAAGGGAAGAAAGCGAGATTCACCTAAGGACCTACACAATTTCTGGACGGTGGGTGCACGGTTTCTAGTGCTCTTGGTTAGCCAACCCCTCTCTGGCACCTTATGGTGAAAATAAAGGATGTGAACTCATACTGTTTTACTAGCTTGGATTGTGCTGGAAATTTTAAATTCTGAATTCACTTTGTGCCTGATTGGCAAAGTCCTGTTCATGTGAAAGACATAAAATGAAAATAACTGTTCTACGTCAGAGCTAACAGAGAAAGAACCTGTCTGCCAGCCTTACTATAGGTCCCTGTCGGGCTCCTCAGGGTCTCCACGGTGGCCTAGGAGGTGTCCAGTGTGGCACGTAATGGTTGTTTCTTTGCTAATTTTTGTGGCATTTCCTTTTAGACCTAGATAATTTACTTTCATTATCATTATTATTTATTGTTAGTCAAACTTACTTGGGGCACTCTAGTATTCCAATGAAGAAAATAAATTCTAACAAAGCGTCCTCTCTGGAGAGATGGTTATTTTAGATATCCAACCAATTGGTTTGAACTATTTTAAGTTTCCTTTTCTGATTATAAAAGGAATACACACGCAGATTGTCAGAAATTTAGAAAATACAGGAAAGTACAGATAAAAATACAAATCCGACATACCCAGATGTAATCATTGTTAATATCTTCCACAGACGTCGTCTATAGAAACGCATGATCTGGTCAGTTGTGGCGGCTCATGCCTGTAATCCCAACAGTTTGAGAGGCCAAAGCAGGAGGATCACTTGATATCCAGGAGTTTGAGACCAGCCTGGGCAAAATAGCAAGACCCCATCTCTATGAAAACTTTTTTTTTTGAGACAGAGTTTCACTCTTGTTGCCCAGGCTGGAGTGCAATGACTCGATCTCAGCCCACTGCAACCTCCACCTCCAGGGTTCAAGCCATTCTCCTGCCTCAGTCTCCTGAGTAGCTGGGATTATGCATCCACCACCATGCCCAGCTAATTTTTCTATTTTTAGTAGAGACGGGGGTTTCACCATGTTGGCCAGGCTGGTCTTGAACTCCTAACCTCAGGTGATCTGCCTGCCTCAGCCTCCCAAGTGGTAGGATTACAGGTGTGAGCCACTGCGCCCCTCCTACAAAAACTTTTTTTTTTTAAATTGGCTGGGCATGGTGGTGGGTGCCTGTAATCCTAGTTACTTGCCAGGCTGAGGCCAAAGGATTGCTTGAGTCCAGGAGGTTGAGGCTGCAGTGAGCCATGATGGTACCGCTGCGCTCCTGGGCAACAGAGTGAGACCTCATTGCAAAACAAAGATATACGTGTCTTTAAAAAAAAAAAAGGAACCATACTAAAATTTGAGTGACTTTATATTTTAATCTTATTGCAAATTTTCCATTAAAATTCTGATGAAATGGGCAAGGCTCTGGCTGAACCAAGCTAGACATGTTGGCCTGTCCTTCCTTCCTGCCACTCATCTTTGAGCTTATTCCATCCAGAACATTTGAGAGCAGCTGCTGGCTGAACTCGGAAGTTAAGCTAGATTATAAAGTTTCTTTGACAACCCCCCCCGCCCCGCCCCAGCTTCCAGCAGCTCTGAAAGTCTAAGACAGCCAGCTCAGACTGCCTTAGGAGCTGGCAGGGACTTTGACAACAGAAATGCACAGAAAAAAACATGCCCTGAGAATGCCAACATGTGGAATCTGAAAGCAATTAATGAAATGCTCTCAAGAGTGATTCACTTCCTCTTGGCCAAAGACAGGCTTGCAAATGAAATAGACGCTTCAGCTATAGACCAGCCTAAGATATCCACGTTTATACTCTGGGCCACCAAGCAAAAGATTATAAGCGAGCCTAGTACCCCTAGTACCCCTGGAAACATTTTGGAACTCTCCTGTTGTGAGCTTTGGAGAGCTGCTGGGATAGATCAGACAGAAATGTGACCCCATGTGTTAAATCCTAGAAGACAGGGAAATTGGCTAGCAGCACAACATAACAATGAAGGGCTCAAACTCAGGTCTCAAAGACCCAGCCTCAAGTCCAGCTCCACCTTTTTGGATGAATTCTATGGCTTTTCTGTGCTTACGTTCTTTTTATCATTTATTTTACAAAAAGGAGAGAATACTGTACAGTCTTGCTGTGAGGATTCAATGAGATGATGCCCTTAGGCTAGACCTCTGATAGCGTGGAATTCTCAGCAATTAGTTACGGAGTACGGAGTTCCTCCAGGTGCAAGGAAGGCAGGCCCAGAGGGTGAGGCATTCCTTTTAGGCAGCACGCCACCTGCTACCCCCAAGTGAAAATGATATCCTTTAGTTTACGTGATAGAGCTGATCCTTAAAAAGCGGTGCATAATTGTAAGGAATAGAGAGAAATCTACAGCTAGTGCTCTACTTACAACCACGATTGGGACCAGCAGACCGGTCGTAACACGATTTGGTCGTAAATTGAGTAGGCTATATGCACGCGGAGATGGTAGTGCTGCCGGAAGCTGGTCCGCACTGTCGTACGCCCAGCTGGGCAGCGTTTGCGCTGCCAGACGCGGCGCAGTCGTGGCTAGCGATTGTGGTCGTAAAGTCGAATGGTCGTAAGTTGTATAGGTCGTAAGTCGATCAATACCTGTAGTTTGAAAGACAATGAAAATAGAATTTGCCCATTTAGTGTCTACGGGGTGAGGGCTGCCGCTGAACCAGCAGGACCTACCATGGTCTCTTTGTGCCCTCCAGTGGACAGTAAGGGAAATGCCATGATTTTGTCCTCAAAGTCTTATTTACCAAACATACGTATGCTGGTGAGAATAATCTCAGTTTACTAGGTTCACTTGTTAATAAATTTCATTCCGTGGGTTTAAGCAAAATTAAAAAAAAACACACCAGTAGATCTTGACTGTGACCAGAGTCGTTCCATTCATTTTCCAAGAATTCAACTATCACCTAAAATTTTGTTATAATCAGCTGGGCACGGTGGCTTACATCTGTAATCCCAGCACTTTGGGAGGCCAAGGCAGGTAGATCTCCTGAGGTCAGGAGTTCGAGACCAGCCTGACCAATATGGTGAAACCCTGTCTCTACTAAGAAGACAACAATTAGCCAGGCGTGGTGGTGCACGTGAGTAGTCCCTTCTACTCGGGAGGCTGAGGCAGGAGAATTGCTTGAACCTGGGAGGCAGAGGTTGCAGTGAGCCAAGGTCATGCCACTGCACTCCAGCCCGGGCAACGAAGCGAGACTCCATCTCAAAAAAAAAAAAAAAAAGTTTTGCTATGATCGAATCGAATACTTGTCAAGAACCTGTGTGTTTGGCATGGTTTTTCTGAGGGGTGTAGGGGTGTGTGGGTGTGCCCTGTTTCCTTTTAAAGCCGTTTATTTATGTTTCCTTCCCTGAGTGTTTATGAGGACAAGACAATGGACGGACAAACCTCCCCCAGCTGTAAGTAATAATACCGCACCCGGAGCGCCCAGAGCCGCTTTGAGTCCCCATCTTTAGTAGTATTATAATTGCTGTGAACAATCATCATCACAAGTACTATTTGTTGAATTCCCACAATGTACCAGGCATTTTTATTTATCAGAAGATTTGTTAATCCTCATACCAAGACTGCAAAATCGATGTCATTATCTCCATTTTAGAGATCAGGAAGCTGATGCTCAGTGAGCTTAAATGGTACACCCAAGATCACACAGCTAGTGAGTGACAAGTGAGAATCGGGTCTGACGGACTCCAGAGCCCTCTCCTGCCATGGGGCTGTGGGCCCCTCAGTTGTTCTCTCACATGCCCGGGACTGGCCAGACCCTGAGTCTGAGATGCTGGGGTCCCCTCAGTGCTGCCAGCTCCTCAGTGCCTAAGACTCTTAGGACCACAGAGCCCACGGCCAGTGAATCCAGCAGGGGATTCAATATGCAGATGATGTAAGGCAGCAAAAGTCAGCCCAGGGGCCGGGCGCCATGGCTCACACCTGTAATCCCAGCACTGTGGGAGGCAGAGGTGGGCAGATCAGTTGAGCTCAGGAGTTCGAGACCAGCCTGGCCAACATGCTGAAGCTCCGTCTCTACTAAAAAATTAGTGGAGACTCCATCTCTACAAAAACTAGCTGGGTGTGGTGGCCTGTGCCTGTGGTCCCAGCTACTCAGGAGGCTGATGTGGGAGGATCAGTTCAACCCAGGAAGTCAAGGCTGCAGTGAGCCGTGATCACACCACTGCACTCCAGCCTGGGTGACAAGCCAGACCCTGTCTCCAAAATAAATAGATGAAAAGGGGCTGGGACTGGAAGGCCTGGGTGAGGAAGGGGACATGGTCTCTAGGACACCCCGGTCCTGGCCCTCACACAGCCCCCACAGGGCATTGAGCCAGTCCCCACTGTGCCCACAGCCTGGTGGGCAATCTCTGTCCTTGGCGGGGCCCCGGGAGCCGCACTTTCCTCCCCATTGAACCAGGGGCTCTGCCTGCAGGATGTTCTCTAAGGTTTTCTGGTTCTGAGAATTCTGGGTTTCTCCCAGAGCCCTGGGGGATACCTGGTGAATAGGTTAGTGTGTCTGCTGCCAGGAACCCGGGTCCGGGGGGAGACAGGCGAGGGCACACCCCGAGCAGCTGCAGTTTCCCTCCGGAGAGACTTGCCACCCACAGGCCTGGATGAGACTCCCCCGCCTCCGCAGCCCACTCCTGCTTTGTCCCCTAGGATAGGACAGCACAGGATGGGGTGGGACAGACGAGGACGTCACACACTGCGAGGGTGAATATTGTTCTGCACTTGAGTTTGGATCGTGTAAATGTATTTCTGCGTGTCTGCTGTGTTGGCGTACAGTTCGCATCTCCCTGAGGCTGCACTCTCAGGAGTGTGGAAAACCTGGCTTGTGAGCCATGTGTCGCAGAGACTGCATCTCACACAGAGTGGGGGTAAAGAGCAGGATTGCCGTAGAATCCAGCTGCCCTGCCACAGGCCCAGAGGACTTGGCCAAGTGAACATTGCTGTTTCCCCAACTGTAAAGGGGGCCCAGACCCTTGCAGGATTGTGGCAAATGCCTAACATCCCACCAGGCACCGGGCAGTTGCTCAGTATTTGGCAGGCGCTGCTGTTCCCCAGTGTCCAACACCGCCCTGGGGATGTAACAGGTGCGCCATGGACAAGACTGATGGGTTAATTAATCAGTTCACTGTGGAGAGGGTCAGGATGGATGCTCTTGCGTGTTCCTCCGGTTTTCCCTTATGGGGAGCAGTGACACTTGGCAGAGGCTGCCAGGGAGATGGGAAATGGACATTAATTAGGGGAGAGAAAAGGAGGCAAGGAGGGGAGGGTGGGAAAGAGACGGGAGGAAGAAGGGAAGGAGGCGTGGTTAGAAGACTGGCAAACATGGGCCGGGCATGGTGGTGGCTCACGCCTGTAATCCCAGCACTTTGGGAGGCGGAGGTGGGCGGATTACCTCAGGTCGGGAGTTCAAGACCAGCCTGACCAACATGGAGAAACCTCATCTCTAAAAAAAAAAAAAGACTGGTAAACACAAAAACCAGTGACTGTTTTCTTAGAGCTGGGAACAGGAAGGTAGGGCCATGAACAGCATGTGGACACTTCTCAGTGAATGACAGCAGTTCACCGCTGGAAAGGCAGCCTGGAGATCACAGACCCCTTCACAGCCCAGCGAAGTGCAGGGCCTGGGAAAGCAAGTTAGAGATGGGGAGGACCGTGCCTGCCACAGGCACTGCCTGCCAAACCTTGCCATGGGTGGAGGGGCTGTGCTCCCACCCCAAAGAGGCCCCTTCTTCCCTTTCTCTCCCCAAGGCTGCCCCAGCGGCGCGTTTAGCTCCATGGACATCTTTGAAGGCTGTGAAGGTGCAGAAGGCATGGAAAAGGAGAGCAGCGCTCTGAGTGTAATTTACCTCCTTCTTGTTTCTTTCATCTCCTCCCTCCTTTCTATTCATCAGCTCCTCCTGCCTCCTGTCCCTCACCTCCATCCCACTCCCGATCCTCAGGATTCTCGCCCAGAAAGGCCCTGCAAAGCCAGGGAGCCGAGGTCACTAGACCCTCAAAGTGGCCTGACCCTCCGGGCCCTGCCTCCTTGGCGGTGCGCTGGTGTGCGGCCATCACTGGGGCTCCTGCTGGGAACCCCGTGGTCCAGGTGGGAGGGCTGGGCTGGGCGCACCCTGCCAGCGGGAGTCACCACCTTGCCCGGCCTGGCCAAAGCCTCCAGCAATAACTCTGCGGGTGCACCCGCCCCTCCCTTCCAGCTCGCCGGCCTTTTCCAGTCGGACGAGAGGCAGGAAACCTGTTCCTCCAAATCCGCTTTCCTGGAGAGGGGAGAAAGCAGCCGGGGAGAAACAAGAGCGCGGTGCGGAGAAGCGTGAGTGTGAGCGAGGAAGGCTGAGCGCCTCCGCGGGCCACGGCGTCTCGGACCTTCTTCTGGGAATTGCAGGGCGGCCGGCAGCTCGGAGGAGGAGCGCGCTGGGGCATCCACGGGCCGGCTGGCGCCTGCGGGGGCGGCGCCCAGGACTCCCGCCCGGGAGAGGAACGCCCGGAGCCGCCTCCCGAGAGCCCGAGGGGTGCCCTGGGTGCGCGCCCAGCTCCGCGCGGGGGACCTCGGGCTGCTCTGCGGCCCCTGCAGCGCCCACCGCCCTTCTCAGCCTTGCGCTTTAACCCCGGGGCCGGGCAGTTCTCGGCTGTGGGGGCCTCTCTGCGCCCCAACTGGAGGATATTTAGCAGCGTCCCCGGCCTCTACCCAGCAGGTGCCGGGAATGCGCCACCCCGTCCTCCACCGCACCCCCAAAATGTGGCAATCAAGAATGCCTTCAGACGCGCCCCATTTCTCGGGGGCGGGTGGGGCTTGGCTGAGAACCGTTTAGCCCGAGTCCTGGGGCGGCCGGAGCCGCTGAGTCCCCGCGAGGGCCGCGCCTGGGCGCTCCTGGCCCCTCCCGGAATCCCCGCCAGTGTTCATGGGCTGTTCGTGTTTGTTCCAAGACTGCTTCGTTACTTTCTGAGCTACTTATGTATCAATTTATTCGTTTCTAAACGAGTTTTATTTTCTGTTGGATTTTGTTTTCGGTTTTCTTAGTTAATTTTCATTTACTTGTAGCTTTCTGGTTATATTTATCTTTACAATTGTTATCCGAGTTATTTACCTTCACGGTTATTTCCCTTTAACTTACTGGAGTTTCTGAGGTGTTTATTTTTACATTAACTTATTTGACTATTAAAAACTCATTGGAAGTTTAAGAACTACTGTAGTTATTTATTTTCAGAGTGAACTGTTTTAATTAAGGGTTTTCCCCCTAGTTACCTGGTTTAGAGTTGCTTATATTCACAGGTATTTCTTTTCAGTTATTTTATATTCGAGTTATTTTTATTATTTTTTTAAGTTATTTGGTTTATAGTTATTTTAGCATGGCCGGGCGCGGTGGCTCAAGCCTGTAATCCCAGCACTTTGGGAGGCCGAGGCGGGTGGATCACGAGGTCGAGAGATCGAGACCATCCTGGTCAACATGGTGAAACCCCGTCTCTACTAAAAATACAAAAAATTAGCTGGGCATGGTGGCACGTGCCTGTAATCCCAGCTACTCAGGAGGCTGAGGCAGGAGAATTGCCTGAACCCAGGAGGCGGAGGTTGCGGTGAGCCGAGATCGCGCCATTGCACTCCAGCCTGGGTAACATGAGTGAAACTCCATCTCAAAAAAAAAAAAAAAAAAAAAAATAGTTATTTTAGCATTACTTCATATTTGAACATTATATTTTCTTAATTCTTAAAGTATTTTTTAGATATTTAGTTTTTGAGTTATTTTCAGTTATTTATTATCAGTTATTTATTTATTTATTTATTTACTTATTTTTTGAGACGGAGTTTCACTCTTGTTACCCAGGCTGGAGTGCAATGGCGCAATCTCGGCTCACCGCAACCTCCGCCTCCTGGGTTCAAGCAATTCTCCTGCCTCAGCCTCCCGAGTAGTTGGGATTACAGGCGCGTGCCACCATGCCCAGCTAATTTTTGTATATTTTTAGTAGAGATGGGGTTTCACCATGTTGACCAGGATGGTCTCAATCTCTTGACCTCGTGATCCACACGCCTTGGCCTCCCAAAGTGCTGGGATTACAGGTGTGAGCCACCGTGCCCGGCTCAGTTATTTATTTTCAATTTTGTATTTGCCATTTAAATATTTTTTCTGTTCTTTATTTTTATCTATTTCATTTTCAGATTTTTTTTTTTTTTTGAGACAGGGCCTGGCTTTGTCACCCAGGCTAGAGTGCAGTGGCGTGATCACAGCTCATGTCAGTCTCAACCTCCCAGGCTCAAGCAATCCTCCTACTTCAGTCTCCCAAGTAGCTGGGGCTACAGGCATGTGCCACCATGCCCAGCTAATTTTTAAAAAGTTTTAATAGTGACAGGGTCTCCCTGTGTTGCCCAGGCTGGACTTGAACTTCTGGCCTCAGTCATACCTACATAATAGAGCCTCCATTAAAACCCAAGAGGACAAGTTCAGGGAGCTTCTGGGTTGCCAAGCATGTGGAGGTACCGGGAAGGTGACCATCCCAGGGAGGGCATGGAAGCTCCTTGCCACTTCCCTTTTACCTTGTCCTATCTCTTCCACCTGGCTGTTCATCTGTATTTTTTTTTTGTATTATCCTCATGATAAACCAGTAAATGTAAGTGAATGTTTCCCTGAGTTCTTAAGCCTTCCTAGCAAATTACTAGAATCCAAGGAGAGCATAGTGGGAATCCCAATTTATAGCCAGTCAGTCAGAAGTATAGGTGACAACCTGCTACTTTCAATCGGTGTCTGAAGTGACAGGCAGTCTTGTGGGGTATAGCCCTTAACTTGTGGGATCAAACTCTAACTCCAGGTAGTGTCAGAATTGAATTGAATTCTAGGATACCCAAATGGTGTTCACTGTAGAACTGGTTGGTAGTGGAAAGAAATCTTGCACGTTTTGGTGACCAGAAGGGATGTATTTTGTATTGAGTCTTGAGGAAGAGTGTGAGACACAGTTTTCTTCCTGTCTCATACCCCTAGCAAACCTCACTCAGGGAGAAATAGATAACCTCATTAGCCCTATATCTATTAAACCAAGTGAATTTATACTTGAAATCTTCTCACAAAGAAAACCCCAGACCTACATATTTTCACAAAGGAATTTTACCAAACATTAAGGAAGTAATACAAATTCTGGCAAATCCCTCTAAAAAAGTTGAAGAGGAAGAAATACTTTCCAATTAATTCCTGAGGTCAGTATTACTTC
The DNA here is from genome assembly GCF_001604975.1 of Cebus imitator. Lineage (NCBI taxonomy): Eukaryota > Metazoa > Chordata > Mammalia > Primates > Cebidae > Cebus > Cebus imitator. The sequence goes on along the minus strand of NW_016107426.1, from coordinate 118,196 downwards.
CAGATGAAGGTGTTAAAAAAAAGGAGCATGACAGATCAATGTCAGTCACAAGCATATGTACAAAAATTCATAACAAATTTTACAAAGACAACCCAGCAGTATATAAAAATGACACTAAATCATGAATGAATGGTATTTCCCAGAAATGGAAGTTGATTTCATCTTTAAAAATTAATACAATTCACAGTATTAACAGATCAAAATGAAAAACCATATAATCATCCCAATATATACAGAAAAAAATAAAACACAATCCCACATACATTTCTTGAAAAATTCTCAGAAATGTAGGAATAGGAGGAACATTATCAACCTGATAAACAGCATCTATGAAGCATCTAATGCTAACATCACACTTAATAGTCAAAGTATGCTTTCCTCCTCAAATCAGGAACAAAACACAAATTTCTAATCTAATGGCTGGCATTTCACAATGTCCTGGAGGTTCAAGTCTCAACAAAAGGCTCTTCAACAAGAAAATAAATTAAAACATCCAAATTGTTAAGTTAAAACTCTATGTTGGGCACAGTGGCTCATGTCTGTAATTCCAGCACTTTGGGAGGCCGAGGCGGGAGGATCACCAGAGGTTGGAAGTTCGAGACCAGCCTGACCAATATGGAGAAACCCTGTCTCTACTAAAAATACAAAATTAGCTAGGCATGGTGGCACATGCCTGTAATCCCAGCTACTTGGGAGGCTGAGGCAGGAGAATCGCTTGAACCCAGGAGGCAGAGGTTGCAGTGAGCTGAGATTGCACCATTGCACTCCAGCCTGGGTAACAAGAGCAAAACTCCGTCTCAAAAAAAAAAAAAAAAAACTGTCTTTATTCATAGATATGATAGACTATATAGAAAACTCAATGGAGTTTACCAAGAAAAATTACTAGAACTAAACAGTGAGTTTAGCAAGATTGCAGGATATGAGATTAGCATACAAAAATAAATGGTATTTATACATGTACAGTCATGCACCACATAACCGTATTTCAGTCAATGACTGACCATATGTGTAATGGTGGTCTGATATGATTATAATGGGACTGAAAATTTTCTATCAGCTACTGATGTGGCCGTCATAATGTCGAAGTGGAAGGCATCACCATGAGCTTGTGGTGAGAAACGACGATTATAGTGCCAGTCGTATAAAAGCATAGCACATACAGTTACGTACAATGCATAGCACAGACAGTTACGTACAATGCGTAGCACATACAGTTACGTACAATGCGTAGCACA
>NW_016107426.1:108800-116796 GCF_001604975.1 Cebus imitator | reverse complement strand
TAGCACAGACAGTTACGTACAATGCGTAGCACATACAGTTACGTACAATGCATGATAGACAACTATGTTACTGGTGTATATATTTACTATATTGTGTTTTGTCATTACTTTGAGTTTATTCCTCCTACTTAAAAAAAAATTAAAACACTCTCAGGAAGGTCCTTCAGGAGAGAAGAAGGCATTTTTATCACAGGAGACAACCACTCTATGGGTGTTATTGCCCTGAAGACCTTCCAGTGGGACAAGATGTACAGATGGAAGACAGAGAATTGATGATCCTGATGCCCTGTAGGCTTAGACGTGTGTGTGTGTGTGTGTGTGTGTGTGTGTGTGTGTGTGTGTCTTTGTTTTTAACAGCAACAAAAAAAAGTTTTGAAGGTTTTAAAAAATCATTAAAATAGAAAAAAACTTACAGAATATAGAGAAAATATTTTTATACAGCCATACAATGTGTTTGTCTTTTAAGCTATGTTGTTATAAAATTTGCTGAGCACAGTGGCTCACGCCTGTAATCCCAGTACTTTGGGAGGCTGAGGCAGGCGAATCACGAGGAGAGGAGATCGAGACCACCTTGGCTAACACAGTAAAACCTTGTCTCTACCTAAAATACAAAAAATTAGCCGGGCATGGTGGCACACACCTGTAGTCCCAGCTACTCGGGAGGCTGAGGCAGGAGAACGGCTTGAACCTGGGAGGCAGAAGTTGCAGTGAGTCGAGATCACGCCACTACACTCCAGCCTGGAAGACAACGAACAAAACTCTGTCTCAAAATAAATTTTTAAAATAGCATCAAAAACGTGAAATACTTAGGGCAAAACTCAAAAGAATAGTTAAGAAATCTGGAAAAAAATACAGAAGACCTAAATAAAGGGAGAGATATACCATATTTTTCACTAGAAGACTCAATATTGTTGCGATGTCAAATCTTCTTGAATTTACATATAGATCTAATGCAATCCTCATAAAAATCTCAGTTGGATTTTTGGTAGAAATTGGCAAAATGATTCTAAAATTAATATGGAAATGCAGAGAAGTTAGAATAGCCAAAACAATGCTGAAGAAGAACAAGATTGGAGAGCCAACCACCATGAAGTCATCTCCTTTGAATGTCCCATTCCTCATCTAGGGTGGCTCTGAGCAGCAAACAGTCCATCAATCACTCTCTCCATATTGTTGTATATTAATAAATGTCTCTCAACGAGGCAGTAAGCAACTTAAAAGCATATTATATTCTAGTCACGAACACCTGTTCAGTAGTAGTAAGGCATAGTGCTTAAAATCCTGGACTCTCAAGGCAGACAGGATTCATGGCCCCATTTCCGTATTTATTATCTAACTGACCCTGGGCAACTCCCTTCTCTGTGGTTAGTTTCTCCATCTACAACATGGGGCAGCAGTAATAACAACAGTGTCCGCGTAGAGCGCCTATGGCGGGCGCTTAAACGAAATAAGAGTGCCTGGCACACAGTATATATCTACTTAATTATTGTCTTTTGAATAAACTGACTCAAAGATCAGAAAGCGGATGGTTACTGAAATTAGGTTGATTGGCACAGGTTAACCTTCACCTTTCACTGTAAAAATTCCATTCTGAAACACACTACAAGCTTTGGTTAAGATTACTTGATTAGAGTGTTTGGAGCAATGCAGTAAGATAAAATAGTTGTCAAAGTTATTTTTCAGGAAATGATTTGAGACTTTTCAGGAAATGGTTGAGGCTGAAAGCCCTCAATCTAGTGTTAAGGAGCATCTCCTAATATACTGCCTAAATGTGTATTCCCCACTGGGATTCAAGCCCGGACAGATAGTCCAATAAGGCATTAAAAGGTTGCCTGTCAACGATATTGAGCCTTGGGCCGTGGCTCACGCCTGTAATCCCAATGACTGGCTAACTCGGGAGGATCGTTTGAGGCCAGGAACTCGAGACCAGCCTGGGCAACACAGCAAGACGACCTCTCTACATAAAATAGCTGGGCATGGTGGCACCCACTACTCCGGTCCCAGCTACTCCGGAGGCTTACGTGGGAGAATCGCTTGAGGCCAGGAGGTTGAAGTTGCAGGGAGCCGAGATCAAGCCACTGCACTCCAACGTGGGTGATAGAGCGAGACCCTGACTCAAAAAATAAATAAATAAATAAAATAAAGATATTGAGTGTTTCCTGTTCCCGGAATTTCTGGTTTGTAAAACCACCTGGGGCCGGGCACAGTGGCTCGCGCCTGTAATCCCAGCTCCTTGGGAGGCTGCGGCGGGCGGGTCACCTGAGGTCAGGAGTTTGAGACCAGCCTGGCCAACATGTTGAAATCCCGTCCCTACTTAAATAAATTAGCTGGGCGTGGTGGCAGGTGCCTGTAGTCCCAGCCACTCGGGAGGCTGAGGCAGAAGAATCGCTTGAACCTGGGAGGTGGAGAGATGACGCCATTGCACTCCAGCCTGGGAGACAGAGGGAGACCTTGTCTCAAAACACACACACACACACACACACACACCCCTTGTCTCAAAACACACACACACACACACACACACACACACCCCTTGTCTCAAAACACACACACACACACACACACACACCCGGGAGTGGGTATTATTATGGCAGAAGAAACCAAGGCTCTGTGAGGTTCCCGAGGGGGAGTCGGCGCGCGGTGGGGGCGGGGGCGGCCAGACCTCGCGCGTCTGGGCTGTGCTCCTGCGGTCCCAGCGCGGCCTGGGCGTGGAGCGCGGCAGCCGCAGACCCCCGGGAAGACAGGGATTCAGGGTCCTCAGGGGTTTTTAGGCTCCTGCTCGCCTAGTGACCGAGGGGCTGGCCTTCTCCAGGCCGAGAAGTGTCTCCGGGTTCCCAGAAAGGTACCTGAGCGGTTAGAAAAGAGGACACCCAGCCGGGCGCGGTGGCTCACGCCTGTAATCCCAGCACTTTGGGAGGCCGCGGAGGGCCAATCACGAGGTCAGCAGATCGAAACCAGCCTGACCAACTTGGAGAAACCCCGTCTATACTAAAAATACGAAATTAGCTGGGCATGGTGGCAGGTACCTGTAGTCCCAGCTACTCAGGAGGCTGAGGCAGGAGAATCGCTTGAACCCAGGAGGCGGAGGTTGCAATGAGCTGAGATCGCACCACTGCACTCCAGCCTGGGTGACAGAGAGAGACCCCATCACAACCCGAAAAGGAAAGGGGAAGGGGAAGCGGAAGCGGAAGGGAAATGGGAAGGGGAAGCGGAAGGGGAACGGGAAGGAGTAGAAGGGGAAGAAGGGGAAGCGGAAGGGGAAGAAGGGAAAGCGGAAGCGGAAGGGAAATGGGAAGGGGAAGGGGAAGCGGAGAGGGAAGGAGTAGAAGGGGAAGGGGAAGGGGAAAGGGAAGCGGAAGGGGGAGAGGAAGGGAGACCAGGGGGATGAGCGCAAGAGGCCGGCGCTGCCCGGGCCCCACGCGTGAAGGAAACGTCCCCGCGGCCCGGCCGGTCCCGCCCCGAGAGGAAGGAGGGCGCCAGCGCTCCCGCGGGGGCCGGCGGACTTTCCTCCCCGCCCAGCGGCCCGGGGCGGGCTTTTCGGCTGCTCCTCATAAGCGGGCGGCTTCGGGTCTCCGGGACAGGCTGGTGCGCAGCGCAGCCGCGTCGTCCTGGGCGTTCGGGGCCTGCCCGGACCTCGCCGCGCGCCGCAGAGCCTTCCCCGCGCCCGCGATGTCCCGGCAGCTCCGCGCGGCGGCCGCGCTCTTGGCGTCCCTGGCGGGTGAGTGGCGCGGGGCTTCCCGCAGTGGCCCTGCCGGGTGGGTCCCCTTCATCTAACGCGCCCTGGAGCCCCGGCGCTGCAGGGCGGCCCGCGGGTGGGGACACGGGGCGCGGCTCAGGGCGTCCCGGCTGGACCCTGTTTTCCGTGAGTTACTCAGAGCAGGTGTCAACCCCAAAGACAGTGACATTGTCCCTGGCTCCCAACAGGGCTCTGGGCGCCTCCTCAGGGACTGGATTTAAGAGATGGAGACCTGAGCCAGGGCTTAGGAATGGGGGTCTTAGGCCGGGCGCGGTGGCTCAAGCCTGTAATCCCAGCACTTTGGGAGGCCGAGGCGGGTGGATCACGAGGTCAAGAGATCGAGACCATCCTGGTCAACATGGTGAAACCCCGTCTCTACTAAAAATACAAAAAAAATTAGCTGGGCATGGTGGCGCGTGCCTGTAATCCCAGCTACTCAGGAGGTTGAGGCAGGAGAATTGCCTGAACCCAGGAGGCGGAGGTTGCGGTGAGCCGAGATCGCGCCATTGCACTCCAGCCTGGGTAGCAAGAGTGAAACTCCGTCTCAAAAAAAAAAAAAAAAAAAAGAAGAGAGCTCTGAGCAACTCCAGTTTGTGGTGCCTGGGCATGTCTGAGAGGGTGTCAGGCACCGCAGCCCACGCCTGGCAGGGTCACAGCGGCTGTGAGTGTGCCTTTCACTGGGGAGAGGGGTGTGGCTTTCACTGCCTTCCCTGAAAGGGCAGGGCTCCCACCTTAAGGAGAAGCTGAGGGAGAAGCTATGGAACATCCACAGACTTCGGGTGGGGGAGGAAAACATTATTTTTGTAGTTAAATACACATAGCTCTATTCCAGACAGAGGAGAAATTCTCTTGTTTTATGACAGGGTCTGGCTCTGTTCATTCGGTCCCTGCTGCCCATTTTACAGATGGCGAGACTGAGGTGTTGCACAGAGGTGGGACGTGTAAGGTTCAGAGAGGAGACCATGTCAAAAGAGGGGAGGAAGGCCGGGCGCGGTGGCTCAAGCCTGTAATCCCAGCACTTTGGGAGGCCAAGGCGGGTGGATCACGAGGTCAAGAGATCGAGACCATCCTGGTCAACATGGTGAAACCCCGTCTCTACTAAAACTACAAAAAATTAGCTGGGCATGGTGGTGCGTGCCTGTAATCCCAGCTACTCAGGAGGCTGAGGCAGGAGAATTGCCTGAACCCAGGAGGCGGAGGTTGCGGTGAGCCGAGATCGCGCCATTGCACTCCAGCCTGGGTAGCAAGAGTGAAACTCCGTCTCAAAAAAAAAAAAAAAAAAAAAAAAAAAAGGAATGGGGGTCTTGGCTTTGGTGCCCGGGAAAAGCGGTCCTGATGTGCCTTCCTCTGCATCAGATGGGGTCTGACAGATTGTGGCATTTCAGAAAGGTGTAGGACAGAATCTCAAAGACTTTTTAAAAATTTATTTTTATTATTTTATTCCTATTATTTTGAGACAGTTTGCCCAGGCTGGAGTGCAATGGTGTGGTCTCAGCTCACTGCAACCTCTGCCTCCTGGGTTCAAGCAGTTCTCCTGCCTCAGCCTCCCAAGCAGCTGTCGGGACCACAGGTGTGCCCCACCACACCTGGCTTTTTTTTTTTTTTTTTTGTATTTTTAGTAGAGTCAGGGATTCACCGTGTTGGATAGGCTGGTCTCGAACCCTTGACCTCAGGTGATCCACCTGCTTTGGCCTCCCATAGTGCTGGGATTACAGTGCCATTTTGCCCAGCTTTTTTTTTTTTTTTTTTTTTTTTTTTTTTTTTTTTTTTTTCTGATGATCATCGTATTTCCCATCCCAGATTCTGTCTGGGACGCTGAGTTTTTTATTATTTTATGTTCCCACGCTCCGCTTTCACCAGAGCTTGTCCCCTGAGACGTTGAGCCCTCCTGGGTGCTGTGGTTCTGTTCCTGTGAGGAGGTTTACTGGTCATGAGAGAGCTGCCTCTGTCCGCATGGCCCAGCTAACTGGCTCAAGCAGGGTGTGCGGTGACCCTTGCTTGTAACATGAATGCCAGGGATGTTACGGAAGCGCTGGGAAGGGTCATGCCAGCTGTCCTCACTGAGGCAGTTCTCCCTGTGCCACGCTTTCAGACTTACAGTTTCAGGTTCTCTTAGGAAACAGAAGAGGAAGGCATCATTACGCTTCACAGGGCAAGCTATTAATCAAGCAGAAAATCTCAGCCTAGCGGTAACCCACAGTGACCTGTGTGTGAGCGCTGGTTGAATGGATGGATAGGTTCAGAAACTGAATTATATAAACAGGCCGGGTGCGGTGGCTCAGCCTGCAATCCCAGCACTTTGGGAGGCCGAGGCGGGTGGATCACTTGAGGTCAGGAGTTCAAGACCAGCCTCACCAAAACGGTGAAACCATGTCTCTACTAAAAATACAAAAATCAGTTGGGCATGGTGGTGTACGCCTATAATTCCCGGCTACTTGGGAGGCTGAGGCAGGAGAATTGCTTGAACCCGGGAGGTGGAGGTTGCAGTGAGCCGAGATTGTGCCAATGCACCCCAACCTGGGTGACAGAGTGAGACTCTGCCTCAAAAAATAAATAAATAAATAAATAACAATACAAACACAGTGAGTACTGACAAATGCAAGGGCAAGTGGAGGGACAGTGCCCACATCACCCGTTCCTTTCTGAGCTACAAGTTCTCAGAGGTGAGCTCGGTGAAGAGGTCATGAGACATTTCTTCCTCAGAGGTGTGCTAGGTCCCAAGGCAGGTCCGTGTTGCATGGCCATCGTGGGGTCGCACAGAACTGGATTCAAACCCTCGCCCTGACCCTTACTGGCAGGGAGGTCTTGTTCATATCACCCCAGCTTTCAGGTGCTCAGTTCTCTCACTAAAAAATGGGGAGAATAACATCCTCTGCCAGGAGTACGCAGGATACAGATGAGGTGGTGCCTGGAAAAAAGCAACTCCTGCGGTGACTTTCTCAGCGATGTCAACCCGCTTCTCCTGTGCGTCTCTCCAGTCCCTCTCCCCGTTCACCTCTCAGCCTCCTGCCCGTGAGTCCCTTCTTCACTCAGTACAAGCTCACCAGCACACAGTAATAACAATGATGGCCATGGCACTTCCTAGGTGCCAGGCTCTGCTCTCAGAGCACAAAACAGCTTTGTAAGTTCTGCTAGCATCTCCATTTGACTTGTGAGGAAACAGAAGCACAAAGACGTTAAATAACTTGCCCATGGTCACATAGCTAGCTAGTGACAGAGTCGAGCTTCGAACCAGAGTCTGTGCCCACAGCAACTAACCTGTGTGCTTTATTCATGCATGTACTTACCTATAACGTATTCGGCCTCATAAGAAGTAGATGCTATCCTTATCCCCATTTTACAGATGAGGGTACTGAGGCAGAGGTTAGGGAATTGTTCATGGTCTCCCAGTTAGTGAGTAACATTTCTTGATCGGCATTCAAGACGTCTGGCTTTGGCTGGGTGCAGTGGCTTATGCCTGTAATCTCAGCACTTTGGGACCCTGAGGCGGAAGGTCGCTTGAAGCCAGGAGTTAGAGACCAGCCTGGACAGCACAGTAGACTGTGTCTCAAGCAAAACGAAACAAAAACCAGGTCTGGCCTTGGGGCTCAGGCTCTATACTACTGCGCCACAGGGCCCTGCATGCGCAGGCTCCAGAAATACTTGTTAAATTGGAAATGAACAAAAGTCATCAGAAAGTTGTTGTTTTTTTCTTTGAGATGGAGTTTCGCTCTTGTTGCCCAGGCTGGAGTGCAGTGGCACGATCTCGGCTCACCGCAACCTCCGCCTCCCGGGCTCAAGCGATTCTCCTGCCTCAGCCTCCTGAGTAGCTGGGATTACAGACACCCACCACCAAGCCCGGCTAATTTTGTATTTTTAGTAGAGATGGGGTTTCTCCATGTTGGTCAGGCTGGTCTCGAACTCCCGACCTCAGGTGATCCACCCCCTCCTTGGCCTCCCAAAGGGCTGGGATTATAGGCATGAGCCATCACACCCGGCCAAATCATCAGAAAGTTTTACTAGGAGAGACAGAGCTTTTGGGTAAACTCTCTGAGTAATCTTTATCCAGTTAACTTGCTTCCCTGATCTCAAATTTTTCCCCCAGAAAATGAGGGGATTTAAGTTCATATCAGTTAAGTGTAGGTTCGGTTACACGTAAGAGACAAGCCCAGAATAACAGTAGATTAAACAAGATAGTCGCTTGTTACGCTCTCACATGAAAACATGTCCAGAGAAATTCAGGTCAGCTCTAGTGTGGGGTGCTCCACTGGGGACCCGCCA
>NW_016107426.1:107748-108220 GCF_001604975.1 Cebus imitator | reverse complement strand
GCTCCACTGGGGACCCGTCATCCTATATGTGAGTGTGGGGGTGCTCCACTGGGGACCCGCCATCCTATATGTGAGTGTGGGGGTGCTCCACTGGGACCCGCCGTCCTGTATGTGAGTGTGGGGTGCTCCACTGGGGACCTGTTGTCCTATATGTGAGTGTGGGGGTGCTCCACTGGGGACCCGCCGTCCTGTATGTGAGTGTGGGGGTGCTCCACTGGGGACCCGCCATCCTATATGTGAGTGTGGGGGTGCTCCACTGGGGACCCGCCATCCTATATGTGATGCTCCACTGGGGACCCGTCGTCCTATATGTGAGTGTGGGGTGCTCCACTGGGGACCCGTCGTCCTATATGTGAGTGTGGGGGTGCTCCACTGGGGACCCGTCGTCCTATATGTGAGTGTGGGAGTGCTCCACTGGGACCCGCCATCCTGTATGTGAGTGTGGGGGTGCTCCACTGGGACCCGCCATCCT
>NW_016107426.1:105632-107152 GCF_001604975.1 Cebus imitator | reverse complement strand
GTGCTCCACTGGGACCCGCCATCCTGTATGTGAGTGTGGGGGTGCTCCACTGGGACCCGCCATCCTGTATGTGACTTCTACCCTCAAGGTCTCTTCATGGTTCCACATGTCTGCTGAAGCTCCAGCCATCACATACAAGTTGTAGACTGGCCAGAGGAGGGAAAACAGAAGGGCTATAGAAGGCAGGCCACACAGGCGCTTGAGCTGCCTTCACCCGGCCTTCCCAGAAGGCCCACAGGGGCTTGTCACTTCTGTTGCTTTTGCTGAAACCGTCACATGCTCCCACCCAGCCAGAAAGGAAGCTTAGACATAGAGCTCTTTATTCCAGGCAGCAAGCAAGTGCTCAGCAGAAGCTTCAGGTTCTGTTAGAAAGACGGGGAGGCTGAATTTGGGAAGAGTCGGCCGGCAGTCTGTCGCGGGCTAGAACCCTTTCTGCTTGTGGGTTTCCTCAGCTGTCTCTGCTGCACCCTGCTGGGGCCGCTTCTGCTGCCCCCACAGGGGCCAGAAAAGGTGCTGGGGGCTAAACTGTGATTTCCTGAACCTGGACGTGGCCGTGGGGCTCCGCAGAGCTCTGCAGACAGAGTGTAGTCTCCGAGGCCTGCCAGGCCTGCTCCCTGCTGACCTCCTCTCCTCACCCCTCCTTCCCCATACTGTCCCTGTGTTCCCATGATGCTGACCCCCTTGCAGCTCTTCAGACAGGCAAGTCTCCTGAATCCTCCGCGCCTTTACCCACCGTCCTCCTCCTGTCTGGAAGCCATCTCCTCTCTTGTCTACCTGAAGAATTTATCCCTGTGTTGGATTCCCACCCTATCCACACTCTCATAGTATCTGGGGGTTTGACAAGGACACTTGTCAGTCAGGCACTGTGGTCCCTGCCTGTAATCCCAGGAATTACAGGGAGTCTGAGGCAGGCAGATCACTTCAGGCTAGGAGTTTGTCCGGCCTGGGCAACATGGTGAAACTCTGTACAAAAAAATGCAAAGATCAGCTTGGTGTGGTGGCACATGCCTGTAGTCCCAGCAACTAGGGAGGCTGAGGTGGGAGGATCGCTTGAGCCCAGGAAGCTGGGGCTGCAGTGGGCCCTGAGCATGCCACTGCATTCCAGCCTGGGTGACAGTGAGACCTTGTCTCACAGAGAAAAAAATAACAAAAACCGCTTGTCACACTTCTGAGTGGACCTCACAGGGCCCCTGAGAACAAAGACCTCCCCCCAGTGCCTGGTGTGGGGCCTGCCTGAGAGGGGCCCCTACATACTGTTGAGTGGCGTGGCAACCAACCAAAGGCTGTGTGGGAAGGGACTGGCTGTCAGGAAAATACCTGGGAGAGATCCCTTGTGAGATCACTGACCTTCCCAGGGGACTGGGCAATGACTCATCTCACACCCGCTGGCTGGAGGGGAACCAAAACCTCCCAATGCCTCTTCATGCAAATTTCCATCTAGTGGAGTCCAAGCAATGGGTCAAGGGCCTGGGGTGCTTGTTTGCCGAGTCTCCTGAATTCTAGAGAAGAGAGGCGGGGAT
>NW_016107426.1:87081-104427 GCF_001604975.1 Cebus imitator | reverse complement strand
CTCCCGAGTAGCTGGGACTACAGGCACGCGCCACCATGCCCAGCTGATTTTTTGTATTTTTAGTAGAGACGGGGTTTCACCATGTTGACCAGGATGATCTCGATCTCTTGACCTCGTGATCCACCCGCCTCGGCCTCCCCAAGTGCTGGGATTACAGGCGTGAGCCACCGCGCCCGACCTGACTTTTTTTTTTCAAAGGGTGCACTACTCAGTTTAGGAAATTGTACTCAGTTGAGAAGATTCTCTATTGCTTATAAATACCAGCCATACACAGTAGGATGTTAGCAGTGATATGATCGCTTCCCTAAGAGAACGACTGGCTAGTGATTTCTAGTCTCCTAGAGTTCTCTGTAGCCATCTTTATTTTTCACCACGAGTTAGTCCTGGCAGACACATTTGAGAGTGAATTCTCTTTCTCCATAGTAATAGTATGAACCTAAAGAGACTCTTGGTGTTTGACACAAGAACCAGCAATGCAGGTTTTGCCCCAATGAATGGCTCAAATAAATCTTCATCAACGCTCAACCTCCATTATAATCTCGAAGTGAAAAATTTTTCTCCAAGCTCTGCGACATTCGTATAAAGGTTCTACATGTAGGGATTTCACAAAACTTTGCAAAGTGAGCCTATAGCCCATCAAACCTCCAACTCTCAAGTATCATGCATTTAACTTGTCCAAATGAATACTTTAGATTCAAGAAGAGACTCTTAAATAATGATCTCAAATAACTTCATGTCGCTAATAACAATTGGTCTTTTTAAAAGGTTTTTAAGGCAACGTGAACAGATGCTTTTGTCTTTCCTATTTTGCAAACCAGCTGTACAGAAGTAATTTGTGGGTTTTACTACTGGGCTTAAAGCTAGACCTCTTCTGGAAAAGAATCCCTGTTTCAGCCCATAAACTTTTGAGATCCTCACCAAGGATCATCATTATGCGGTTTTTGTGAATTGGGGTCACTGCAGGGCACCCTCCTCCTCCTCTCCCCTCTGCTTCTGCGTCTTCTCTCACCATTCTTCCCTGAGACACTCCACCTCCACCATCCCTCCAAGGACAAGCTTTGACGCAGATGCACAAGTGCCCAAGTCTCAGCCCCAGCTTCGACTAGTTGTGTCATGAAGGTCAAATGGCTGAAATCCTCCAAGCCCCAGTTTCCTCATTTGAAAGATGGATGGAGTGGTACCCACCAAAGGGTTTTTGGGAGAACTTGGTAAAAGGTGACCCGTGGCCTGAGGCCTTCCATGTAGTAATCGTCCAGTAACTTAGAATTTTTATTGTTATTAATATGAGAAAAGTAACCACTTCAAATGTATTGAATGGAGGAGGGAGATAGAAAAGGCAGGTACGAATTATTTTGACTGGATATGAACTTTGGGACTTTGTAAATACTATCATGGCGTGATCTCCTTTCCCTTACTCTGTGTTTTCCCAAGTCACAGCCCAGCATAGGACAGCTCCAGCTCTCTTGAGTGTCTGTGGGTAAACACAGAGAAACCACAAAATTGAAGGGACACAGCCATCTCTCAGCGTGCCTGAACATAGACTCCTAAAGACATCATCTGTTTTCGCTGTTGTTGTTTTGAGATGGAGTTTTGCTCTTGTTGGCCAGGCTGGAATACAATGGCACAATCTCAGCTCACTGCAACTTCTGCCTCCTGGGTTCAAGCCATTCTCCTTCCTCAGCCTCCTGAGTAGCTAGAATTATAGGTGCACATCACCAAGCCTAGCTAATTTTTGTATTTTTAGTACAGACGGGGTTTCACCATGTCAGCCAGGCTGGTCTCGAGCTCCTGACCTCAGGTGATCGGCCCCTTGGCTTCCCAGAGTGCTGGGATGTGAGCCACCGTGCCCAGCCCATCATCTATGTTTTGTTCACTTTTCTGGATCCATATGTGCCTGGAAGGAGGCAAGGATAGACCTATTCTAGTTGGAAAAGAACCAGAGGCCTTCTGCCCTCATGGACAGGCTCTGGAGAGAATCTGTGACAGCAGTAGACGCTGTCTGTGTGCTTAATGGTCCATGAAGAGTTTTACTTAAATCAACTCATTTGAGCCTTGCAACAATCCTAAAAGGCCTACAATTAGCACATTCAGTCATTTATTTGTTCGACCCATATTTACTGAACTCTGTCTCTGCAAGGCACTGGTGGTGAAAACGGCACACACAGCTCTCACCTTCAGGGTACTCTGAAGCTACGAGGAAAGATCCACGACCAACGAATAAACCAAGAAGCAAACATTTCATCAGGGAAAATATTCGGCTGGTACATGCCGGCCAGGCTGATTGTGAAATGTCTGAATGCCACCCCCATGTCTAATTACAAGTTGTAATTAACGCGGCTGCAGTGCAGAATCACGGATGTGAGGAGGACAAGATGCCCTGAGGAGCCGCCATGGAAGCCAGAACACAAAGGGCAGCTTTCTGAAGTATCAGAGCAGCCATGCCTTTGCTTTCTTGGTTGAGAAAGACTGGGCCACTCCAAAAGTTAAGTAAGAAAATGACAGGAATTGGTCTGTATTGAGAAAACAACAGGTGACAAGATTTTTTTTTTAAATGAAAAGGACTATATTGTGAAGAGATGAGTCCCCTGTCATTGGGAGCATTTAAGGCTCCATTGGATGAACACATGGCAAAGATCTGTAGGGATTATTCAGACATCAGATTAGGGTTCAGGGCGGGCGCAGTGGCTCACACCTGTAATCCCAGCACTTTGGGAGACCGAGGCAGGCAGATCACAAGATCAGGAGTTTGCGATCAGCCTGGACAACATGGTGAAACCCGTCTCTACTAAAAATACAAAAATTAGCTGGGCATGGTGGCGCATACCTGTAATCCCAGCTACTCACGAGGCTGAAGCAAGAGAATCGCTTGACCCTGGGAGGCAGAGGTTGCAGTGAGCTGAGATCGCACCACTGCACTCCAGCCTGGGTGACAAAGCAAGACTCTGTTTCAGAAAAAGAAAAATAAAAAGATCAGGGTTTGGACTAGAGGAGTTTTAAGACCCTTTTCAAACCTGGGATTATATGATTCTATGAAAACCGTGTAACTCTATAAAGCTTTATTGCCATTATTCATGCTGCCCAGCTCTATCAGGCCACACAGCAGCTGTTTACCCAGGAATGTATTTTATGTCAGCTGTCTGGACTCACAGTTGAAGGAGGAGGATGAAGAGGCATTGACACTTAGATATCTAGCTGAGCACGATCGCTTTGGTGTGTATTCGTACCACACCCCACACAGGCAAAGGGGCTGGGTGCGGAATAACGTCCGTGGGACGGCCATCACCCTGTAGAAGACGTGGGTACAACCAGAACATGGCCACCGCGGCCGGGGGTAGACGATCTGGTGATGTTTGCTTCATTCTTACACCCTCGTAAACTTTGCCCAACTATTAAAATATGTGGTTAGGGTTTTTTTATGAACAAATATTAAGATGGGGATGGGAGAGGGACCTTGTAAGCAACTGGGTTGGTGTTTTTAACCCTTTTGTCTCCTGATTTTCAGTAATTTTGCAGGATGGCAGTCAAATGAGAGCAAAGGCGTTTCCGGAAACCAGAGATTATTCTCAGCCCACTACAGCAGCAACAGTACAGCACACAGCAAAGCCTGTCCTGCAGCCAGCTAACCAAGCACCTCCCCAAACCTTAGCAGCAAGACTAGTGGACAGTCACATCCCCTCTCAAATGGCGTCCACAATGAAAACCCCAACAACCACCCTGGTAACTGCAAAGAGCACCGTAACCACAAGCCCAGTCATCCGCACCCTGGTCACAACCCAGGACACACCCCACAACTCTCACACGGCTGCTCCAGTTACTGAAGCGACGGTCGGCCCCAGCTCAGCCCCTCATTCACAGCCAGCCACCGTCACCCCACCGGCTCATACAACCGGAACCGGTTCATCAGCTGTCAGCCACACAGCTAGGAACCCCACCCAACCCAGTAACCAGACCATCCTTCCAGCAACTTTACCCACAACGCCACACAAAAGCACAGGTGGTCAGAAGCCCGTCCAACCCACCCATGCCCCAGGCACAACTTCGGCCACACAGAATACCACCGGGACAGCCCCGCCTGTCTCCACCGTTCCTGCACCCACCCTCGCCCCTCAGCCAGCGTCAGCCAAGACCGGAACTTACCAGGTTCTGAATGGAAGCAGACTCTGTATAAAAGCAGAGATGGGGATACAGCTGATCGTTCAAGATAAGGAGTCGGTAAGTGGGGGCCACAGGGCTGCAACACCATCTCCAGGAAGTCTGAGTGGAGTTTGCCTTGCTAGGAATGAGCGTTCCCCACATCCGTGTCTTTAAATGAAGCAAATCACTGTGAGCTCATTAAAAGGTACTCCATTAAAAGGTGATTGTGTTTTAGGATATACATGGAGATAGAAACTAATTTTCTGTTTTCTGTTTGGAGAGAGAAAGGCAAACAAAAATGTAAATATTCACACCCCTGACTTTTAGCCAACATGGGCAGAGTGTCCTGCAAGGTTCGGCATTGATCTGAGCCCCTCCCTACCACTCCAGGATTTACAAGCCTCATATCCTTTCCTGTGAAACGAGAGCTTTAAGTCAGATGGTCCCTATGGCTCCAGGCATTAGTATATGACATTAATACGGAAATCCACATTAACAAGAAGACGGAGAGGGAGAGGGGTTGTGATTACTCGCTGTACTGAAGGAATCACTAACACAATATTTTCTTTGTCTGCAAACTTTAATGATTTCAAAGGAAACTTCCACATCCAGGTTGTCATGTGACACAAAGGTGCCTTACAGAGCAAAGCCTTCCCTGTAGTATCATTTAACATGTTTGACTTAACATAAATTCCATGCCGTTTCTCGGGAATATACCTGCCATCAATTCTTACAAAGGAACTCCTCTTTGTGGGAGAATTCCTCTTTTTTTTTTTGAGACGGAGTCTCGCTCTGTCACCCAGGCTGGAATGCAGTGAGTGGCATGATCTCGGCTCACTGCAACCTCTGCCTCCTGGGTCCAAGCAATTCTCCTGCCTCAGCCTCCCAAGTAGCTGGGATTACAGGCGCCTGCCTCCATCCCCGGCTAATTTTTTGTATTTTTAGTAGAGACGGGGTTTCACCATCTTGGCCAGGCTGGCCTCGAACTCCTGACCTCAGGTGATCCACCCACCTCAGCCTCCCCAAGTGCTGGGATTACAGGCATGAGCCACCATGCCCAGTGAGAACTCCTCTTTAAGAAAGCTTTCCAACAGAACAGTTTGGAAATGAGAGGTGTTGTCTGGGGACTCTGCAGTTCTCCAGTGAATACTCAGCTGTAAGTTCCAGGCTCATGTACTAGCCTGTGCTTCTGGTTCTCTAGCTAGAGTTTTCTTCTACCTCTCACTTAGCTGATCTGTCTCACTTGGTTTAGGTTTTTTCGCCTCGGAGATACTTCAACATCGACCCCAACGCAACCCAAGCCTCTGGGAACTGTGGCACCCGAAAATCCAACCTTCTGTTGAATTTTCAGGGCGGATTTGTGAATTTCACATTTACCAAGGTGAGGCCTGAGTTCCTTTGCACAAACGGCATCCAGCGTAGCTTTCCCTCTCCCTCATCCTGGGGCCCGGGGGTGCAACCTCACACTTCAGTTTGAGGTCTTTGTTGATAAGAGTGAGGCTCTTGGGGATGGAGAGGAGGAAGTGTCAACATCTTGTATTTGCCTTCTTCCCCCTTCAGCTCCTTCCGTGCAGCCCAAGAAGGGCTTCAGGGTCTCTTAGGGGAGACTTGGCCTCTGGGGAACTTAAGCACCCATGCCCTTTGCAAACCAGCCGAAGGAGGAAGTGGTGCAGATGAATAAACCTGCAGAAATTCCCAGAGGACACCAGAGGAACAGGGTTATTCAAAAGCCAAAATCAAATGTCAGAACAGGTTCTTTCCAACCACAGCAGGCAGAATTCAGGGCTGGACCAGGCACTGAGTTTCCCAGACCATACCCTGGAAGGGGCGGACAGTGAAGCAACGTGGACAGAGACTGAGGTCAGAGAGTCTCACTGTGGATTTGGCTCTGTCGCTTGCTCTCCTTGTCATATTGCACAGGCAGCTTCACCTGTCTGGGCTTTATTTTAGCATTTGAAAAATGGAGGAAAGGACTTCAAGTTCGCCTCTGTAAAGAGCATGCCCCGTACATGGGAAGTGGTGGGTACTCAAGAGGCACAGCTGCAGTTGCAGTGATTGAAACGGGCAAATGTCTTGGAGACCAGAGGGGGCTGGGCTGGTCATCCCACTCCCTAGGGAGAGACTTACCTCTGCTTGCCCCAGAGTGTCCTTCAAATAGCCCCAGGAAGGGCTGGCAGGAGGCACTGAGAGGCCCCTTGCAGCTGGGATCAGCTGCAGGATCTCAGGGGAGCTGTGGCTTGTTTCCCAGTCTGTAAGATGGAAATAATTACATCTACTTAGTAAGGCCTTTGGGAGGATTAGAACGGGGTATGTAAACTTTCTAGCATAGCATATAACAACGTTCATTGAAGGGTGGTGGTTCTGATTGTTGTCATTATTAACTTGGTCTCAAAGGCTTTATTCTCATGGTGCATACTAAGGTAGAATTTGCATTTGAGAAATCAGTGGTTTCTTTTTGGGACCAAGTGAGAAGGACACAATCCTTCATATGTAACCCCTAAGACCAAATGGGGAAGACATTCAGGGTGGAATGAGTGCCCTATCCCTGGGAAATTGAAGTTAAACTACAGAGAGGACAAGAATTTTTTTTTTTTTTTTTTTTTTTGAGATGGCGTTTTGCTCTTGTTGCTCAGGCTGGAGTGCAATGGCACGATCTCGGCTCACTGCAAACTCTGCCTCCCAGCTTCAAGCGATTCTCCTGCCTCAGCCTCCCAAGTAGCTGAGATTACAGGCGTGAACTACCACACCCGGCTAATTTTATATTTTTAGTAGAAATGGGGTTTCATCATGTTGGTCAGGCTGGTCTTGAACTCCCGACCTCAAGTGATCCACCCGCCTTGGCCTCCCAAAGTGTTGGGATTACAGGCATGAGCCATTGCACCCAGCCCAAGAATTTCTTTAAAAGTCACTGGGCTGGATACAGTGGTGTGAGAATCACTTGAGGCCAGGAGTTTAAGACCAGCCTGGGAAATATATCAAGACCCTGTCTCTACCAAAGAAAAAAAATAAAATTATAAAATTAGCCGGGTGTGGTAGCACATGCTCGTAGCCCTACTCAGGAGGCTGAGGTGGGAGAACTGCTTGAGCCCAGGAGGTCAAGGCTGCAGTGAGCAATGATTGCACTACTGCTCTCCAAAACAAACAAAAAAGTCACTTTGGCAAAATAGCAGAGGATACCGACACTGGCATTATGCTTTGGTTCAGGGCTCGGTTCCACCCAGGCCGCTGCCCACTGCCCATGTGACTATGCCTAATGGGAGGCATCCACACACTTCAGCACACAAGGGCAGCTGCTGCCGGGCCTGAGGCAGACCTGCAAACAGATGTCTTTGACACTTTCAACCTCTCTTTTTGTTACTTTCTTCTGTTTCTTGATGTTGCTGCTTTCTCAGCCAGCACCTCTCCCCAGCGACAGCATTAACATTTGAGGCCAGATAAGTCTTTGCGTGGGGACTGCCTTGTGCCCTGAAAGCTGTTTAGCCTCATTGCTGGTTTCCGTCCCGGCAGATGCCGGGAGCAACTGCCCACCCCAGTCTGACAACTCCGAATGTCTGCAGACATCGTCAGATGTCTCCTGGAGGGCACACATCAGCTGCGGTTGAAAACCATGGCTCTGGAGAAAAATAGAACCTTAGAAAATACGAGTTTATTTATGATGATATAATCGATGTGATGAGAGCCAAGTTGTAGAATGATAAATGGATGTTGATCAGGCCTGATTTATCAACCCGTTTATTAGTGAGAATTTAACCAACCTTGTCCCTAACAATGAGCTTGGCTGTCAAAGAAAAATAACAAATATAGGCTATTGTTCCAGCTTTCAATTTGCAGTTTTTTGTTTTTGAGATGGGGTTTCGCTCTTGTTGCTGAGGGTGGAATGCAATGGCATGATCTCAGCTCGCTGCAACCTCTGCCTCCCCGATTCTAGAGATTCTCCTGCCTCAGCTTCCCAAGTAGCTGAGATTACAAGCAAGTGCCACCACGCCCAGCTAATTTTAGTGTTTCTTAGCAGAGACACGGTTTCACCATGTTGGCCAGGCTGGTCTCAAATTCATGACCTCAAGTGATCCACCTACCTCGGCCTCCCAAAGTGCTGGGATTACAGGCATGAGCCACCGGACCCGGCCCAATTTGTAGTTTTTTTAATCGAAATACTACCAATGACAACAACACGAAATCAGTCCCTTTTCCTTGTTGTTCAATTAAGACAAATTATCCCTCGCATTTGCTTTGTGGCCATGGACAGGCTGCTCGTGATCTCTGAGCCTCAGTCCCTCTTCTATAAGACAGGGCCAATGAGTACTTACTTTGCTGAGCTGTCCTAAGAGTGTGCTGAGCTAAGTGCGTAAAGCTTTGTTCTGGACACAGCAAAAGGAACCTGTGATCTACTTTTTGGCACTCTGACCCAGAGTTCTCTGCAAAATGTAGATTTTCTCCTTCATGGATTCATTTGTTCATCAGACGTTTGCTAAAGATATACTATACACCGAGTCGGGGTGGGCACCAGAGAACGGTGTGAATGAGCCGTAGACTTTGCCTTGGGGATGGCAAGATATGTGGCAAGTGCATTGACGAATGTTGAGGAACAATGAACAAAGGGCACCAGGGAACTAAGAGGAGGAAGTCTCTCATTTTACCTGACGTGGAGGTGGGGAAGGGGGAACTTTACAGGGTGATGATATTTGAGTTATTTTGAGGATGAATGCCAACAGGGCTGAGGGGCGGGAGGGGCCTTCCAGGCAGAGGGAAAAGTACCGGGGAAACAGGGCATGGGAAGCACAGATGACTGGGGGGTTCTAAGTGATGGGCTCTGAGGGTGTTAACACTTGAACACTGGTCACGGTCCTCAGAAGCCTAGCCCATAGGCCAAGGGAGTTCCAAACGCCCCTCAAGGGCTCTGGAGACCAGTCTGAGCAACAGATGAAAACCCATCTCTACAAAAAACACAAAAATTAGCTGGGCACGATGGCGTGTGCTTGTAGTCCCATCTACTGTGGGAGGATCACTTAGTCCAGGAGGTCGAGGCTGCAGTGAGCTATGATCGTGCCACCACACTTCAGCCTGGGTGATAGAGGCAGGGCCTGGCTCAAAAAAAAAAAAAAAAAAAAGCAAAGCTCTGGGGAAACACCATGTGGGTGTGCAGCATTGATTCCAAGACCTCAGCTGGCCAGTGCCCTGCCCGACCCTGGCACGTCGCCCCTCGTGATGGTTGATTTCCCTATGTCGCGAGCCAGGGCTGGAGACCTAAAGCTGCCAAAGGGGTGGAGGAGAAAGGGGTGGTGCTGAGCACAGGCCACACTTACGGAAGGATGTGTTAAAAGCAACTATCCCACCTGGACGGATGTCCCAGGGAGGTGGGGGGAGACATGAATGTTATCTTGAACTTGAAGGGTCCCAACAGCTTTCAGCATGTCCCCCTCACCAAAGGAGACACTGACAGGGAAATGTTTTCAGTTCTCTAAAAAATGAAACTGAGGCCGGGCGCGGTGGCTCACACCTGTAATCCCAGCACTTTGGGAAGTTGAGGCAGGTGGATCATGAGGTCAGAAGTTCAAGACCAGACTGGCCAACATAGTGAAATCCTGTCTCTACTAAAAATACAAAAATTAGCTGGGCATGGTGGCTCGTGCCTGTAATCCGAGCTACTTGGGAAGCTGAGGCAGGAGAATTGCTTGAACTGGGACCAGGCAGGTGGAGGTTGCAGTGAGCTGAGATCTCGCCACTGCACTCCAGCCTGGGCTACAGAGGGAGACTCCAACTCAAAAAAAAAAAAAAGAAAGAAAGAAAAGAAAAAAAGAAACTGAGGGAAAAAAGAAAGGAAATCCACCTCTCCTGACCCCACTAAGGGCCAAATACCTTTCCTGATTTAGTACAATGTTGAGCAAAAAAGGCGTGATTGATGCTGAAGACAAAATTCACATCCTGAACATCTGGGACTCTGAAACTTCCATGGTGTGTTTTGCAGAAGTGGATGGGGGGAGCTTAGGATCCCACGTCATTGGCATGCTGGCGTCCTGGGCAGGATGAGTTGGCTGGTACGAAGGCAGACATGTTGGTGGACCCTCGGTTTTGCTAAGGAGGATGTTAAGGTCCCTCGACAGATTAACAAAGGACCACAGAGCCCAAAATATTTACAGAAAAAGTTCACCAAAGGCGATTCCATTTCCTTTAAGATCATCCTGTAACACGTCAGCTCTATGGAGCAAAGTGGCACAATTGTCTAACTAAGACTCATTCCATAGCATAAGTTACATAAAACTTGGAATCTTTTTTTTTTTCTGGGAAAGAAACATTTAATAGGGACTTGTGAACAGAAGCCATGTCTGTCTTGAATGGTGGTGAGACAAGACGGTATACCCTACACCATGAATGCCAGATGGAAAGGGTGATTCAGAAAGAACGTGTGGGGCAACTGACGTATGATAATGTCAGGTCAAACCTGGAATCTTGAGAAAACTAAATATCCCCCGCCTTTTTGTTTACACCAATCCGCCTAACAGATACTTTTCCTTTACCCTGAAGATAGACATCATGGCTGGACATAGCAGCTCATACCTGAAGCCTTATTCCTTGTAATCCCAGTACTTGGAGAGGCCAAGCAGAGAGGATCTCTTGAGGCCAGGAGTTCAAGACTAGTCTGGGCATCATAGTGAGACTCCATCTCTATAAAAAACTTTGTTTAAAAATTCGCTGGCTGTGTATGCCTATAGTCCCAGCTGCCTGGGAGGCTCACGCAGGAGGATCACGTGAGCCCGGCAGGTTGAGTCTGCAGTGAGCAGATCTTGCCACTGCACACCAACCTGGGTGACAGAGGGAAACTCCGACTCAATAAAGAAAAAAGCTAGACATCAGCTTAGTTTTAGTCAGCGTTTGACTAATTTTGACTCAGCCAAAATGGAAAGAAATCTGAGTACAGGCTCCAGACTCCATCCTGCGTGTCAGTAAGACAAACCAGCCGTGACTGTGCACACTCTGCTTGTGGAAGGCCTTGTGGGTAACCCCCCTTATAGGCACCGAGGAATGAGAGCTAAGCAGAGCCCTGGCACAGTTAGGGCTTGAGGAATATCTCACTTCATAGTGTTACTACTCAGCTATTTCCTTTTATATAATCCTTTACATAATCATATATTAGTTTATAGAAATAGGGCTTGAAGACTCCCTTTATATAATCCTCTATATGTAATCATATAATAGTTGATAGTATGAGTGCCTAAAGAACATTTCCCTACATATATACCTATAATTATATCTTAGTTCATAATCGGAGGAATGCCTAGAGTGGACACAGTACAGAGCATGAATTAAGGAATAAGCAGCTTATAATCGGAGGAATGCCTAGAACAGACACAGTGCAGAGCATGATTTAAGGGAAAAACAGTTATACCAGGACAAGGATCCATGGCCCAGGCGGCAGTGTTCAGTATCGTAAAGATACCCGCTCTATGGCAGGCTTGGGGCGAGAGCCACTCCTCCTGATAGAGGAGTTGTAGGACCTTGCTCCAGTTCTTGTGGAAGTCTGCCCTCAGACTGGCAATCCACCTTGGTGACTGTGAACTTTATCAGCTCTTGCTACTGTGCTGCTTGAAAAGCATCTTCCCATAGAACCCATTTGAAGCTGCCAGAAGGTGGCAGTAACCTTGACAGCTCTGTCACTGCTATGTGACTTAAGGCATCCTCCCATAAATCTTCTTAGAAGTAGTTTCCTGTAGATAGAAGTATCGCACACTGCACCCTCTTCACTGCGCACAGCCCACCTTCAAGCCTCGGTGACCTAATGGGGGTGGACCCCTTACTGCACACGGCCCTTGCCTTCGTGGGAACGGGGCCCTTGCTGCACGCTGTCCACCTCCTGGCCTAGGTGACCTAATGGGGTGGGCCCTATGTTTTATTGCTCACGACCCTATCACTATCCTTAAAGATCATTTCACTCACTGCCCTGCCCCCTAACCTATACACAATAAATACTCGGGCTTCTGGACATTCGGGGCCTCACCTCGCCTTGCCTCACCGGCCTCACCTGACTCCAGTTATAGGTGGCGTGGCCCCCCCAGGCCCAGCTGCATTTTCTTTGTACTTCTGTGTCCTGTCTCTTTATTTCTCAGATCCTGTGCCTCAGCACAGCATAAGGCTCACCCCACGACCCTGTGGAGCACTCAGCCATACATCTGGCTCCCAACATGCCCTACATCGCCTCACTGTTGGATTAGCCCCAGAAAGCCGAGATTCCTGTGGGACAGCAGTGGCCCTGCCTGTCAGGGACTGTTCATGGGTGTTCAGCCTGCGCGTTCGCAAGGGCTCATGCTGGTTGTCATGCTTTGCTATTGCCAGATGAGCTTCTTGATTTTGAACAAGTGGCCTGCACTTTCATTCTGCTCTAAGCCCCAGAAATTCATCCTGTAGCCGGTCCTGCTTCCCATCAGTGGCTGTAGGCTTCAGCTGCATTTCAGGGAATGTGAGAGGAAATTCTCACATAAAGAATTTTTGTTCTATACCCATGCGTCCCGTGGAGGAAGATGTAGGGCAGGCTCTTGCTTTGTCTCACCTACAGACTGTGTGCATCTGAGATAGATACTTTAACTCTCTGAGTCTCTTTGTTCTAGCTGTAAAATGGTCTGATAATACTGTATCTGTGTCGGGGTTGTTGTAAGGATCAAATGAGCCAATGTCAGTGAAAGCACGCACATGGCGAATTGTGAAACCCTCACAGAAATGCCAGTCATGTTTTTCCTTCAGTGGGACAGGTCAGGGAGATACCAAAGGGAAGGGAAGATTCCAAGAGGTCTCTGAGGAGTCAGCTGACCTCATCAGTGTTCCGGCGCTCCTCAAATCAGTCTCACAGTGTAGCCTGAGCCATTTCCAAAAACAAAGCTGCACTATGTCCCTGCCCTGCTTAAAACGCTTCAATGGGTCCTCCTTGCCCTTAGGGATGGGGAGGGGTTCTTGTAACCCTGACTGTGGACCCTGAAGTATAAGTGTCTCTTCTATTAAAAGAGGCTCCAAATAAAAATTTAAAAATGCCCTTAATAAATGGTATGTAAAAGCAACACAAAGATGGTATCTGAAAGAGGTTTCTCCATAAAGTAAATGGAGGTCCAAGGGCATCGTTCAACTTGCCTTCAAGACCCAAGAGACTGAGCACCTTGAAGGAGGCAAGCAGGTCCTCTCCCAGGACCTAGAGCAATGCCTGGCATGGGGTGGGTATGAAAGAGCTGTTAAAGGCTGGACTCAGAGGCAGGCAGAACTGGAGGTCCTCTCTTCCCCTGCCACCTTTTAGAGCTATGACCTGGAGCAAGTCACCCAGCCTCATTTTCTCTCATGGTTATGGTGAGATTTAAATAAGGCAAGTGCATGGAAGTGCCTGAGACAGCACCCAACACAGGGTAAGAAGCTGGTGTGTGGTAGGTGCAGTTCAAGGAATTGTAGGATCTAGAGCTCAGTGCGTTGGTGTCAGTGACCTTACTACAACAGTTGGTATTTATGGAACCCTTTGATTGTGTAATGAATCAACATTTTATCCACTAATCATACACAAATGAACTCTAATGTGGTCAAGATTAGTATTGTTAAGTTTCTCTAATGACTAGATTTGAAACTTCTAGAAGTAACTCAGTTTCAGGTTCTGATTTGGGTTGCTTTGTCATTTTTGTACCTCTAACTCGTACATAGTTTTCTAATGAATGTTTAAAACACTGTGGATCACCTCAATTAAAAAATAGAAACTCCCTTTTCAGCTTACCCTCCTATACCCCAAATCAGTTCCCTTGAAGGTTTCATTCCCATTGGTTTTATAGGGCTGTTTTGTAGTTTGTTTTTGTTTTTATGGGAAGATAACTCCTAGATGAAATGTGCAGGCGCTGCTTTGTGTTTTTTTGTTGTTGTTGTTGTTTTTTGAGTCGGAGTTTCACTCTTGTTACCCAGGCTGGAGTGCAATGGCGCGATCTCGGCTCACCGCAACCTCCGCCTCCTGGGTTCGGGCAATTCTCCTGCCTCAGCCTCCTGAGTAGCTAGGATTACAGGCACGTGCCACCATGCCCAGCTAATTTTTTGTATTTTTAGTAGAGACGGGGTTTCACCATGTTGACCAGGATGGTCTCGATCTCTTGACCTCGTGATCCATCCGCCTCAGCCTCCCAAAGTGCTGGGATTACAGGCGTGAGCCACCGCGCCCGGCCCTGCTTTGTGTTTAAATACAACCACTTGGGGATCTCTTCTAGAGAATACCCAGGCTTCTCAGGGTAAGGCATTTCTTCCCATAATCCTTTTCAGTGACCCCATTTAGCCATTTTGAAGATATAGACCCATTAATCTGTTTAAAGCCACTGACACCCTACATAGGAGCAAAAACACACCATTTTGTATACATTATTTTTCCCAGAGGGGTTACGGACCCTGTGAGGTCCACTCATGGTATTCTTAAGGACGAGCCTTCTAAGCCAGACGGATGGCCTTAAAAATGAAAGGATGAGTGGCCTCAGGATAAGAATTCCTACCCTTAGGTAGTATTGCTAGTAAAAGCTTAATATAGGCTCCTCCTGCTCCTCCACCTTCCCAATCGACTTACATTTTAACAGGGAGAAGTTTGGCCCAGCTGAAGGGACTCAAATTGTACTGGTGGAATTTGAATATCAGGCCCTAGCAACCAGTATGCAGTAGGGGAATTGGGGGCCAGGGGAAAACTGTTTGTTATTATATATTTATTTTGTGGTATGTTTACTTTTTTGGAATTTTCATAATTTTCAATTATGACCCAGTACCAAGTACCTCCCAAGCCCTTATATCTAGATTTAACAGCTGCAATCCTGAACAAAGTTTGTAAACCAAGACTGTAAACATATGAGTAGAGATTACCCAAAGGTTAACCCCCTGCTGTTTTACAGGATGAAAAATCCTATTATATCAGTGAAGTGGGAGCCTATCTGACTGTCTCAGATCCAGGTCAGTATGTACAGAATGCCCACTCTACCAGCAATGACGCTGTTTCTGGTTAGCTCACTGTTCATCCCGTTGAATCTGCTCATGTTTGATGCTGCTTTTTTTTTTTTTTTAGACAGAGCCTTGCTTCGTCTCCCAGGCTCTAGTGCAGTGGCATGATCTCAGCTCACAGCAACCTCTGCCTCCCAGGTTCAAGCGATTCTCCTACCTCAGCCTCCCAAGTAGCTGGGATTACAGGCGTGCGCCACCACACCCAGCTAATTTTTGTATTTTGTATTTTTGTATTTTTAGTAGAGACCAGTTGGCGAGACTGGTCTCGAACTCCTGACCTCAGGCAATCTGCCCGCCTCAGCCTCCCACCGTGCTGGAATAACAGGCATGAGCCATGAGCCCAGCCAATGCTGCTTTGAAGGAACAGACAGAAAGCAGCCAGCAGTGTGATTTTGAGGGACTTTGCCATGCCTCTGTGTGCTGTGGTTTCCCCACCTGCTCATAAAGGAGGCTGGACTGGATTATGTCAGCGATCATGACTGGCAGCAATAAAGATTTAGTGGCTTTTTGACAGAGTTGCTGCTGATAGTGCAGTTTATTCCATACTCTGGGAATCTACATCCATTCTGCTAAAATGTAGTTAGTGCCTGCTAGGTGCCAAGCCTGTATTAGGCACTGGGGGCCCATAATTTTTCAAACTAATAGTTCTTACCCTCATGGAGCTTACATTCTAGAAGAGGGAGAGGACAATAACGCATCAAATGATGACACAGCACCCCACACACCTTATTCCCGATCTCACACACGTTAAACGATGACACAGCACCCCTCACCTTATTCCCGATCTCACACACGTTAAACGATGACACAGCACCCCGCACACCTTATTCCCGATCTCACACACATTAAATGACAAAGCACCCCTCACCTAATTCACAATTTCACAGCATGTTATATGATGATACACTACCCCCCCACCTTATTCATGGTGTCACACACATTAAATGATAATACAGTACCCCTCACCTTATTCACTGTTTCACTTTTCATGGTTGGTGCAAACACAGGTGAGTAAGTACAATTAGAGTTTCTGAGAGAGAGATCATACGCACATCACTTTTGTTACAGTGTTATAATTTTTTTATCATTAGTTATTTTTAATATCTTACTATGAGCAATTTATACATTAAACTTCATCACAGGTATATACATACATGCAGGAAAAAACATAGTATATGTAGAGTTCAGTGGCTTCAGGCGTACACTGGAGGTCTTGGGATGTGCCCCTCAAGGGTAAGGGGGAACTCCTGCGCTCTCTTAAGTAGTGATAAGTTTTTTGGTTTTTTTTTTTTCGAGACAGAGTCTTTCTCTGTCACCCAGGCTGGCGTGCAGTGACTTGGTCTCGGCTCACTGCAACCGCTGCCTCCCAGGTTCAAGCGATTCTCCTGTCTCAGCCCCCCGAGTAGCTGGGATTATACGCTGTCACCACACCCAGCTAATTTTTGTATTTTTAGTAGAGACGTGGTTTCACCATGTTGGCCAGGCTGGTCTCAAACCCCTGACCTCAGGTGATCCACCCACCTCAGCCTCCCAAAGTGCTAGGATTACAGGTGTGAGCTACCACGCCCGGCCAAGTAGTGATAAGTTCTGTGAACAAACACAAGCAGTGGGAGTGGAAAGGAATTGAAAGCTATTTTAGGTGGGGAAGCCATCAGAGGAGAAAGGCCCTCTGAAGAGGTGAAGTTTGAGCAGAGAAATTTGGCTCTTTGAGGATATCTGGGCCTGAGGAAGCTCTTTCCAGATGGCAGGAAGGACAGATACACAGGCCCTAAGGGGTGACTGGCAGCGTTTTCCGGGACCTGCAGGGTGCCAGTGTGCCCGGACAGAGAACAGCGGCAGATGAGGTTGAGGAACAGCCAGGCAACCCAGAGCATGCGGGGCCAGTGGGCAAGGCACGATCAGGACTTTGGACTTTATTCTAAGTGTGAAAGGATGCTGTGGGGGCTAGGGGAGAGAGGAAAATGATACATCAGATCCACATCTATAAAGGCTCACTTTGGTTGCTATATGGAGAATGACTCACAGTGGGGTAAGTTCAGAGAGCTCCTGCGGTGTTCACTTCCAGAGAAGCCAAGCTCCCGCCCACACTGGATATCTCTCAGAGGCCTCAAATGTTTCCCCAGAAAGTTAAATAACCTTTATTTGTTTGTATCCCTCTGTGCCAGGTACTGTACTAGGAGTTTTCATGTAGGTTTTCTCCTTTTCTTTTTTTTTTTTTTTTTTTTTTTT
>NW_016107426.1:83458-85431 GCF_001604975.1 Cebus imitator | reverse complement strand
AAGAGACAGGGTTTCACCATGTTGGCCAGGCTGGTCTCAAACTCCTGACCTCAAGTGATCTGCCTGCTTCAGCTTCCTGAAGTGCTGGGATTACAGGCATGAGCCACTGTACTTGGCTTATTTATTTATTTATTTTAGAGGCAGAGTCTTGCTCTGTGTCCCAGGCTGGAGTGCAGAGGCATAATCATAGCCCACTGCAATCTCAAACTCCTGGGCTCAAATGATCCTCCCACCTCAGCCTCCCAAGTACCTGGGACCACAGGCATGTGCCACTGTGCCTGGCCTCAATGATTAAAATGTGTGACTGCATCTGCCTTGAAGCCTCCACTTCCTTGGACAGGGCATACCTGTCATAAGACAGGCTGGGTCCTTGGGCAGGTTCCTCTCCCCAGGTGGCACTCAGGTGGGAAGAGGTGGGCCTCTCCCTTCTCTGTATCCGCGGATGGATGCAACAATCCCTCCTAATGAGTTATTGACTGCTCTTCTAATCATTCAGCCTGTGCTCCATTTGCTGGCTACATGTTCCTTCACCAATTCATTAAGGGTTCTCTGACTTTCTAAGTCTCAGAAAGCAATCTTCTCTTATCTCTAAAATTCAGGGGACACCTCTGTGTAGCCTCTAAGCACTGACAGTAGTTCCCATTCACTCTGTCCCCAATGATTGAAAAAGAACCCATTCTCAGAAGTTCTCATTTCAGGGTTTGTGTATCCCAGTTTATGTGAGGTGTCTCCCTTATGCCCCAAACAGAGCAGCTGAAAAAGTCTCCAAACCTCTCCAGGTGGTTTTTTTTCATGGGGAGAAAGTGGCAGAACCCCCAGAGACCCCTCTGGAAGGAAGGCCACTTAGCTGCACGTGGGGGTAGCTCAGCCACAGCTGAAGCTCGGTGGATACACATCAGGACCACTCTTATGCATCTCTATGTGACCTTTTCAGAGACAGTTTACCGAGGAATGCAACACGCCGTGGTGATGTTCGAGACAGCGGCTGGGCACTCCTTCAAGTGTGTGAGTGAACAGAGCCTCCAGCTGTCAGCCCACCTGCAGCTGAAAACAACCAACGTCCAGCTTCAAGCCTTTGATTTTGAAGGTGACCGCTTTGGAAATGGTAAGTCAAGGGTTGATCAGGTCACAGACACACCCTTTAGGGACCCCAGCGTAGACGTAAATCTGTAGCTGTCAAAGGAGCAAGCATCTCAGGAGCTTCCTAGAGCAGTGCGATTCCCACAGCTCCCAGGGCCAGGCTCCTCTGCCCACCCGCCACCCGCTGGCCACCTCAGAATCAGGCACCTGCACCCACCCACAGTCCCAGCTCTCCCAAAGCAGGTCACACTCTCCTCAACTCACAGACATTCTCATTCATTTAAACACACACACGCTCAATCAAAACAGCAGAAAATACCACCTGCGACTTCCCTGTATGTCCTGTTGGGTGTAAACTCAGATATGTTTGGAGAACACTTGAAAGAACCTGAGGATCAGTAGGGTCTAAAATTGAGATTTCAGATTAGCTTCTTTTCACCTGTAGAGGGAAAAAAGCAAGATGCAGCAATTCAAGATAGGAGGAAATTCTGTCGGGCCCCTCATCCCAATTACGAGCTGTCGCCTGCAACAGAGTTCCTCATAGCCAGTTTTAGCTTCCCTCTCACTTCTGCTTTGGGTTCTGACTGCCACAGGCAGAGCCTGCCTGAGGGCTGCGCTAGAGGAAAGCAGGCTCCTGGGCAAGGGCCAGGAGCAGACCAGGGTGACTTTCCAGAAAAGCCCTCTTCTCCCTTCCAGGAAAACGGTGCTACAAGGATTTCTACCTTGACCAGGAGGGTCATGTACTTCAATTTCTAAACATCCCTCTCATAATAACTAAAAAATGTGCTGAGTACTTCCCAGTTATCAAAAATAGATTTAGCTGGAAGTTTCGCCATATTTTAAATGTCTACAATATGAATCTGACTGCGCTGTGGCTTCCATTATAAAATTGC
>NW_016107426.1:75905-81708 GCF_001604975.1 Cebus imitator | reverse complement strand
AGACGGGGTTTCACCATGTTGACCAGGATGGTCTCGATCTCTTGACCTCGTGATCCACCCGCCTCGGCCTCCCAAAGTGCTGGGATTACAGGCGTGAGCCACCACGCCCGGCTCTTATTATTTTTTTAACCCTACTTTATTGTAATGTATTACTAGTTTAAGAAATTAGGAAACAGCCTATTTCACTTTTTTAATTTAAAGCGCATCATGGCAAAAGATGAACGGCTCAGTAAATGTGAGCTCTTCAGTTCCTTCAGCTTCTCGTGTTGTCTGCCTTCCTAGCTACCGTTTTCCTGGTTTGTCAGCTTTTCTTTCATGCTGTTTTATTATTGCAAGTGTGTCCACTTGGATCCTTGCAGGAGAGGAAGTAGGTAGGCCTGCTGGGAGGACCACGCACTCCCCTTTTCTGCAAACATTCACCAAAAGCAGTACATTCCTGATTTGGGGGCAACTGAGAGCCGAGGGAGAAATTCTATTAAAATATGGCTTAGGATGTTATTCACGGTTTTCTATTACATCGATTGGGGTTTTTCGTTCCGAGAAAACGGAGAGGAATGTTCTCGATTGATTCTACTGACTGGAAGTTTTCTTGTTTTTCCAAATTTTCCAGAGGTGCTATTCATTATTTTTTGACATGACATTTGTGGAATTTGGCAATAACTCTAAAACTACTGCTTACTTAGGACATGTACTGGCCCTCCCGGGAGGCACATTTGCTCTCTTGGCTTTCTCAGAAGTGGAGCTGTGGGGAGGGCGCGCGGCAGCTTCAAGAGAGCACTGAGGGCCCCCGAGTGCCAGGAAATGTCTCTTCCTCCTTCACACGGGAAATGTGGACGGCAATGTGACATGAAGACCTGGGAGTTCCCCACAGTGACTTGGGCTTAACAGCAAGAGCTGGGCTTTGGAGGGCTGCGATCTCCTTCCACCTCCTTCCTCAAACTGGCACCTGCTCCAGCCTCCCCTGTACCCAGTGTTAAGGGCACTTGAAAGTTCTGTAGTGCAGAGCACGAGGTGTTTATTCACCGGCCACTAGCCTTCTGCAGAACGATTAACGTAAGATTTCTCTTCTAGCATATGGAAATTTCTCCATGGCACACAAAACAAGAAGCAGAATTTAAAGTCAAGTCTAGTGGGATGTGACCAGTCACTTAAATTTAATTTTCCTTCCTACCTTCTACAGTGAGTTCTTCTGGGTGATGGCCCCTGATGGGACTCCTGCCACCTATTCCCCTGATCCCAATGCCAATTATTCTTAAAATTAATATGAATTAGCACTCTGGTAATCACAGAAAGCAAAGGTTTCACTGGAACGGCCAATCAGTAAATGCTTGGATGTGTAATTTACTCACAGTCCTGCCCACTTTCCAGGTGGAGAGCAGAGGGGGACACAGAGGTGGGTTCCTCACCTGCCTGCCCTTCTAACTACACACATCCGCCCCAAGAGGCCTGCGATGAGAGGGAAAAAACCTCTGTGAACTCCTCCATTACTAAACCTGGAAGAGTAAAAAAATTGTGGGTTGCTTTATCTTCTTCCTTTTCTAACCTAGGATTAAGACTGGGGAGAGTAAAGGTAGGGACTGATGGGGGTGGACCGGGAAGCAGCCCCAAAGCAGAGGGTTGCTCCAGGCTGCGGCCAGCTTGCATGCTACGAAAAAGGGGATAGAAGCCAAGTACCTAGCCCAAAGGGAAACATTAACTGATCTCAGATGCCTTGGAAACAGACCGTAATTCACCCAAATGGCATCGTAGGAAATGGGATTTCTGGACTGACATGCTCAAGCATGAGCAAGATGAAAGCAAACTGCATGGCCGCAGTGCAAAGCTCCTGCAGCAACAGAGCAATAAGAACAGTGTGAAATTCAGAAAAGGAGTTGGGGTGTGTTCATTTGCTAAGACTGTCTGAACAACTTACCACAGTCTGGATGCCGTAGATAACAGAAATTTATATTCTCACGATTCTGGAGGCAGCATTGCCTTTCCTGAAGCTTCTCTCCTTGGCTGTAGATGGCCTATGTCTGCACCTGGTCTTCTCTCTGTACCTGAATGTATCCAAATGTCCTGTGTGTGTAAGGATACCATTTGTATTGGATAGAGGCCCACCCCAATGACCCCATTTTAACTTAATGACTTCTTGAAAGACCTGCATCCTAATACAGCTATGTTCTGTGGTCCTGGAAGTTAGGACTTTAACATGTAAATTTGGGGCCAGGGAGGGAACACAATTTAGTCCATAACAGAAAGTTAGAAGTGAAAATAGTAAAATACAAAGAAAACATAATTCAAGGAACAGAAAGAAAGTCCTGACAATTGCTTTATGCTGAGAATCACTTAATGTGAATTTCAGGTAATCAGAGTTTAAAGATAAGATGTTAAAATGAAAGACTAAGACAACAAGATGAATGTCAAAACAATACACTATATAATGTCTAGAAACAGTAAGAGGCAGAATAAATATGGAGGAAATTATGTTATTTTCATAGAGAGAATGACTGAGATCATGACCGGTAATACAGATAAACCTTACGATCAAAGCATTACAGGGAAGCTACTAGAAACTGAAGTTATTCAGCCCATCTAACATAAGTATAATTGGTGCTTGTGATGTAGATACCTTAAAAATAGAATGAAGATATATTTGAAGATTTAAGAAAATTTCCTTGAGATAAATAATTGAAGTTGGGATTAAAAGAGTACAGCTTGTCCCAAAAAAGAATTGATACAGGAAGTTTAACACCAGAACATATCTGAAGCAAGCTATAAAACTTCAAACAGTGGCTCAGGCCTGTAATCCCAACACTTTGGAAAGCTGAGGCGGGCAGATCATCTGAGGTTGGGCATTCAAGACCAGCCTGACCAACATGGCAAAACGCTGTCTCTACTAAAAATATAAAAATTAGCCAGGTGTGGTAGTGGGCACCTGTAATCCCAACTACTCAGGAGGCTGAGGCAGGAGAATCTCTTGAACCCAGGCGATGGAGGTTGCAGTGAGCCGAGCCAAGATCACGCCATTGCACTCCAGCCTGGGCGACCCAGTGAGACTCCAACTCAAAAAAAAAAAAAGAATTCTTTAGGCCTTTATGGAAAATAAAATTACCTATAAATAGGGAAAGTTAAAGTTGACCTCCAATTTCTTCACAATAACATTTAAAGCCAGCAAATAACGTCTACAATGATCTACGTAAAGAAAGTATGACCCAAAAATATGAAGTATAAAGGCAATAGGCAGATATTCTTAACCATGAAATAATTCAAAGGGTACAGCACAAATAAGCCCTTCTAAAAAAATATTGCTAGACAATGAAATTCACTGAGAGAGGAGATGAGTCACAATATAAACAAGGAAATAAGCAGACTTCAGGAATAAAAAAAGTCACAGCAGGCCCGGCACAGTGGCTCACACCTGTAATCCCAACACTTTTGGAGGCTGAGGCAGGAGGATTGCTTGAGCCCAAGAGTTTAAGACCAGTCTGGGCAACATGGGAAAACCCCATCTCTACAAAAAATACAAAAATTAGCCAGTGGTGGTGACGCATGACTGTAGTCCCAAAGACTTGGAAGGCTGAGGTGGGAGGATGACTTGAGCCTGGGAGGTCCACGCTGCAGTGAGCTGTGATTTCCACTGCACTCCAGCCTGGTGGCAGAGTCAGACCCTGTCTCTAAATAAACAAAACAAATTTCACAAAAATACTGATGCTGGTGAATAGTATACCCATTTATATATAAAACATACTAAACAATTATGAGTCCGAGAATACAAACATGCCTTTGCGTATATGAAATGATATTTGTACATGGTTATTCATGACAACATTATTTGTAATAGCAAAAAACTGAGAACAAGCCAAGTGTCCATCAGTGGGGGCCAGATTTTAAAGCTATGATTCAGGTCAGGCACAGTGGCTCACGCCTGTAATCTCAACACTTTGGGAGGCCAAGGCAGGCAAATCATGAGGTCAGGAGTTCAAGACCAGCCTGACCAACATGGTGAAACCCCGTTTCTACTAAAATAAATACAAAAATTAGGGATTGAAGTTGGGTGTGGTGGCGTGTGCCTGTAATCCCAGCTACTCAGGAGGCTGAGGCAGGAGAATCGCTTGAACCCAGGAGATGGAGGTTGCAATGACCCAAGACTGAGCCATTGCACTCCAGGCTGGGCAACAGAGTGAGACTCCATCTCAAAAAAAAGAAAAAAAAAAACAAACTGTGATTCATCCCACAATGGCATCCTGTACAGCTGCAAGAAGAATGAGGAGGCTATGTATAAGGAAAGAGTTCCAATATATATTATTATATCAAAAAAGCATAGTGCCTAACAGTATATTCATTATTGTTCTATCTGCACAAAGAAACAGCAGAAATATAAATAAGAAAAGTAGTTATCTCATGGGGACAGAGAGAGCTAAGAAGATGGGGAAAGGGTGGAAGTGAAACTTCTCAATGTACAGCATCTTGCATTATTTTGACTTTTTAAATCATATGAATGTGTTAAATATTCAGAACATATTTTTAAAGACTACAGGAATGATAGTTACCAAATAGAATGGAAGTATCATAAACCTGGACAGTGGGTCAGGGTCAAAGATTGTTTCCTTAAGTTGAAATCGCAACGAAAATATTCATACAGGGGCTTGCGCTGCAGCTGCTGGCAACATATTGTATTGTGGGCTCCTTAATTTAATGAGAAGATTTAAGCTAAAAACATCAAAAAGTGTATAGCTTTTAAAACATTTTTCGCTAACAGGCAATTGAAATGCATGGTACAAAAATAAGTGATAAGGTTATTGTAAAATGAAATGGACAGAATAAATATTTGATTTAATTTTCTGACTATGAGAATTTCACAATAAAATCAGTTTACTTTGTAAAATAAATAAACCTAGACTTTAAAAACAGTAACATAACTATTCAAAATTTGTAGGTGTCTGGGCACAGTGGCTCACACCTGAAATCCAAGCACTTTGGGAGGCTGAGGTTGGAAGATCACTTGAGTCCAGGATTTCAAGACCAGCCTGGGCAATATAGTAAGACCCCATCTCTCCAAAAACATTTTTAAAAGTAGCTGAGTGTGGTGGCATTTGCCTGTAGTACTAGCTACTTGAGAAGCTGAGGCGGGAGGGTGGCTGACCTCAGGAGCTTGAGGCTTCAGTGAGCTATGATTGTGCCACTGCACCCCAGCCTGGGCAACAGAGCAAGACCCTGTCTCAAAAAAAAAAAAAAAATTGGAGTTGAAGAGAGGGGAGATGGATGGGAATTCGTTAGTGCTAGTCTTTCAAAGACAGTATCAGTAGATATTTAAACTGGAAACAAAGTTTAGAAAACACAAGTCCAATTTACTACGTAGCCTCTTCATGTATTTCATAATTATTTAATGCATACTTCATAATCTCTTTTTAGAACTTTAAAGGGACCCTTTATGATCCAGTAGTTCCTATGACAAAGAAACATTGGTGTGTGATAATTCCTTCAGTTTCATTTAAGTTTTTTTCTTCTACTAAATGCAAGTAAAATTGAAATTAACAAATGTAATAAAATAGCACTTGTATGATCCTATCTTAATAAAAGTATATCTATTTATTTTTCTAACCTATCTCTCCTTATAGTTCCAAAGAAAGATGCCTGAAATAATGTTTGTCTATGTTAACAATGACATTTCTGGGTGGTGGATGGTCTTGGGGTAATTGGTTTTACTTTTTTATTTGTGCTTTTCTCCATCATTTTAGTTGTTTATAGTGGACATAGACTATTTATTTAAAATAGAGTGATTTTTCTGGGGTTTTTTTTCTTTTTTTTTTTTTTTTTTTTT
>NW_016107426.1:68710-75762 GCF_001604975.1 Cebus imitator | reverse complement strand
TATTTTTAGTAGAGATGGGGTTTCACTGTGTTAGCTAGGATGGTCTCTATCTCCTGACCTAGTGATCCGCCTGCCTCAGCCTCCCAAAGTGCTGGGATTACAGGTGTGAGCCACCGTACCCAGCCAGAGTGATTTTTCTTTAAACATGCATGTGAGTTTGCACACATGCATACACGCACATATTCACAGAGAAAGCACATGCCCAAAGAGGTTTATAGTGATTGATTCAACTAGAAGAAATGTGGAGATTGGATGGCTACTTTTCTTTGTGTGTTCTTTTGCATTTCAGAAATGTTTAAACACTGCTACATAATTTAATAGTTTGACAACACTATAGAGATAGTAAAGCTGCCCTCCACGTCCCTCCCAGTCCTCTTCCCAGTTTTTTTGTGTATCTTTTCACACCTGACCGACAGGCACATTGGTCTGGGTTCATGTGATGCTTCTCGGAGCTTAGGAAATCCCTGTTACAGTGCACTGCGACCTACCACATTTTTCTCAATGGCCATATTATTTTCTGTTGTCTGAATACGATTTTAGTTTTTACGTACATTTAGATTGTCTCTCGTAAAATGGACGTGCTATAATAGATCTCTGCATGCTTGTGTGAATATATTTTGGTATGATTTCCTAGAGATGGAATGATTGGGTCAATAGGTGTGTGCTTTACATTGTGTTTTCACTTTTTGTATTTTTTCACTCATTTTAATTCATTAACTTGTCACAGTTCTTTTTTGTTTAAGAAATATAGGCCAGGTGCTGTGATCCCAGCACTTTGGGAGGTCAAGGATTGCTTGAGCCCAGGAGTTTGAAACCAACTTGGGCCACATAGAAGACCCCATCTCTAAAAAATAAAAAATTAGCCCGGTATGGTGGCACACACCTGTAGTCTCAGCTACTCAGGAGGATGGGGCAGGAAAATGACTTGAGCTCAAAGTTCCAGGCAGAAAGAAAAGAGAAATATATATAAGTAACAAAGTGTCATGTACTCCAAAAGGTCTCATCACGGAAAGCAACATCTCCCTGTCCCCCTGCCTCCCTGCCCCAAGATACAAAATACTTTTAACTAATTTTAACAATTTCTTCTCGTTGCTATCTCCATAACTCCAAAAAATGAAGAAGCTTATCATGATAGTTCCTAATTGATCCATTGTAGACTTCCTGCTATGGCACATAAGGATTTATGGTTATATAACTATTTTTGGTTAAATCAACAAGGTATTCAGGTATACATTATTATAGTTACGTAAACACTGCCCTCTGTCAAGCCAAATAGTGTACTACAAGTACAGTTTCTTGTCCAAATTTTCTTTTTCCTGGAATCTCTAATTTCCACTCTGTCTTCTCTGACCTCTTCTGATCCTCTTTTTCTTGGATCTCAGGTACACGGAATTGGGTTGATGGTGATCCTTGGTTCAGGACATAATTTCAGTGTGAGTTCAAACAATGACCTCACACGTGTATCTTTTTAGCTATCTATCACTAAGACATAGTTCTTCATTTATTTGCTCTTTTCTCCCAGTCTCTTCATTACAGAGTATTCCATCAACTTCCCCTTTTCCCCAAGACCGCCCTATCTTTCCTCAGTTGAGATTTATTAGTCTCTGACTCAATCAGTTACATTTTACATGAATTGAGTAAGTGCTTTCTAGTGCTCTAAAGAAAAAACAGCCTCTTTGGAGGCCAAGGCGGGCAGGTCACCTGAGGTCAGGAGTTCAAGACCAGCCTTACCAACATGGTGAAACCTCGTCTTTAAAAAATTAAAATTTAAATTTAAAATTAAAAAAAAAAAGAAAAACAGTCTCGATAAGTTTATAAACTCTCACTTTTAAGATCATAAATAATTTGGTCTGTTTTCTAATATTAGCTAAAAGGGATACAATAAAACCTTAGAATTGGCAAAAGTGTTTTTTATAAAGTGGATAAAAATCACACTTTTCAAGAGATCATCTGTAACCTGGTCACACAAACGGTCTTTCTTATGTAGGCATATTCCACTTAGCAGGAAGTATGCCTGGAGTGACTTCTTAGTTCAGGAAATGAGGATGATGATGATTGACTATTAATTACTGAGAAAATAAGGCTATCTGATTTAATCTTCTGACGTCTTACAGATTATTTGCTTACTTTATACGTTAGGAAATTGTAAGGTAAATCACCTGCCCAAGATCGCAAAGCCAGTTAATGGTGGAGTTCAAAGCCAAGCTTTGACGCCAAAGCTCATATCCTTTCCCCTCTAGCCCACTTTCTGGACTGCATCACCAAGCCTTACCCACTGTATTGTATTTGTTTTCTCTCTTAGTGGATGAGTGCCCGTCTGACTACACAGTTGTGCTTCCCGTGATTGGGGCCATTGTGGTTGGTCTCTGCCTTGTGGGTATGGGTGTCTATAAAATCCGCCTAAGGTGTCAATCATCTGGATACCAGAGAATCTAACTGTTGGCCAGGGAAGATGAAAACAACGGAATTTAGAGAATTCTTTCATCACTTCCAGGATGGATGTTGGGAACTTCCCGTAGAGTGTGGGTCCTTCCAACACTGTAAACCACCATCTTCCACTAGAACCAAGTGAATCATTTGTGATTTAAGTTCAGGCAGCACATCAATTTCTAAGCACTTTTTGTTTATTTTATGAAAGATATAGCGAGCTGTTTAAGAATATTTTCTAGTTTCCTTTAGAATATTTTAACCACTCAAAAAAAGTAACATTTGAGATATGTTGAATTAATACAATATACATAAAGTGGAATAAGCCTTCAAATTATAAACCAACGGTCAATTGTAACTGATACTACCTGTGTTTGCATCGAAGATTTTATTTTTCCCTTGATCTTTTCCATTTTAAAAAAAGTGCCTTTGCTTTGTCTATCGAATGGACTTCCAGTGCTTTTACTATCTGTATTGTACGGTTTTATGCAACGTACATATGCCTGGTGTAGCACCTAACTCCTTTTCCACTTTAAATGTTGTTTTTTTTTCTTTTTCTTTTTCTTTTTCATTGCGACGAGTTTTGCTCTTGTCACCCAGGCTGGAGTGCAATGGTGTGATCTCAGCTCACTGCAACCTCCACCTCCTAGGTTTAAATGATTATCCTGCCTCAGCCTCCTGAGTAGCCGGGACTACGGACACCTACCACTATGCCCGGCTAATTTTTGTATTTTTAGTAAAGACAGGGTTTCACTATGTCGGCCAGGGTGATCTCAAACTCCTGACATGAGGTGATCCACACACCTTGGCCTCCCAAACTGCTGGGATTACAGGCGTGAGCCTCCGCACCTGGCCTTAAATGTTTTGTTTTATCATCAAAAGGAACAACATATCTCAGGTTGTCTAACTTTTTTTTTATGTAAAACCAACAAAAAGAACAAATCAGCTTATATTTTTGTATCTTGATGACTCCTGTTCCATCATCACTAGACTAAGAATCAGGTGGCTACAGGACATAGAACTGAATAATAAGCAGGAGGCAGTAATCATTGCCCTTAATTGTTAAACACACAAGTGCCAGACTCTAGGCTAAGCACTCTACCTACATGTCATTTAATTCTCACAACTTGTACATGAATGAGTAAACTAAGACTTACGGGAATGAAATCACTCACTGACGGCATAGCCAGAGCTTGAACTCATGCTGGTCTGACACCGAGGTCTTTGGTCTTTCACGGCACCACGTTGCCTGCAAGAACAATGACACCAACCTGTGCCTGAAGCCTCACACCAGCACACGCTCACCTTACCGGGGAAATGGGCTTAGCCAGAATCGTGAGACATTAGGGTAGACGAAAGGAGAGCTTTGCAGGTGGCAGAACAGCCTGTCCTGCATAAATCCGCCACTCCCTTGAAGGAGACTGAGGGGCTTTGTTTTTTTGTGTTTTTTTTGAGACGGAGTTTCACTCTTGTTACCCAGGCTGGAGTGCAATGGCGCGATCTCGGCTCACCGCAACCTCCGCCTCCTGGGTTCAGGCAATTCTCCTGCCTCAGCCTCCTGAGTAGCTGGGATTACAGGCACGCGCCACCATGCCCAGCTAATTTTTTGTATTTTTAGTAGAGACGGGGTTTCACCATGTTGACCAGGATGGTCTCGATCTCTTGACCTCGTGATCCACCCGCCTCGGCCTCCCACAGTGCTGGGATTACAGGCTTGAGCCACCGCGCCCGGCCTCGACTGAGGGTCTTTGTAAAACATTAGTCATGCTCTCATTTTTATGGGATTGTTTAGCTGGGCGGTAAAGAGGAAAGCATAGAGTAAACTTCTCGAGGTATTTTTAATTTTTTTTTTGATCTTAGAGAAATCTCACTAACCAACTGTTCTTTCTTGAATGTATAGCCCCCTCTTGTGGTAATTTACTGCTTCTGCACTTCATATCCATATTTTCATTAGTAGTTCACTTGATTCTGTAGCGCAGCCTGCCAAGAATTTTATTCTTGCTGTTAAAGAAAGGAACTAAGTCAGGATGTTAACAGGAAAGTCCACATAACCCTAGAATTCTTAGGGAATAATTCAAGTCAGCTTAGAGACCATGCTGACTTTCGTCATGTGTTTTCTTATGACTCAGTAGGTGGCAAGGTCCTGACTTTAGTCTTAACAAAACATTCAATTATATTAGAAGTTTTTGTAATAAAACATTGAATTGTATTAATAAAACATTGTTAGTCTTAATAAAACATTGTCTTAATAAAACATTGAATTAGTCTTAATAAAACACTGAATTGTATTAAAAGTTTTCATAATAAAAACTTATTTTGGAGATTTGTGCATGTCATTTATTTTTTATGATTTATGTTTGTGTTGTCTAAACTTTTGTTTACAATCTTCTTTGGTTTTTTTCTCAGATCAATAAGTGATAACATCTTTCTATAGCTCATTTTATTCTGTTCTCCATTGCCACATTATCACTTGGTAAGACTTCCTGAGAAGATACACCACATTAAAGTTACATATGAAATGTCTCATCTCTTAGCTTAGACTGTCTGCATTACTTAAATATTGCCACATTTGTTCATTCTCCCATTTGACCAGCATTCTCCAAGGATTTGCTAAATGCCAGGTACTCTTGTAGGAGCCGAGATGAGTAAGAGGTCCTGTATTCATTATCTATAGTGATCTGAGAGAGAGACTGACCAAGATGAAGCCTGCCATGTCTTTTATAACGTAATCACAGGGGAAACATACTATCACTTCTCTGTTTTTTATGGGTCACACAGACCATCCCTGGTACTCCTGGAAGGGGCTACACAGGGCTTGAATATCAGCTGTCTTAGTCCATTCTGTGCTCTTTTAACAGAATGCCACAGATTTGTGG
Source organism: Cebus imitator (assembly GCF_001604975.1). Taxonomy (NCBI): domain Eukaryota; kingdom Metazoa; phylum Chordata; class Mammalia; order Primates; family Cebidae; genus Cebus; species Cebus imitator. Next base: position 70,459 of record NW_016107426.1, on the reverse strand, counting down.
ATACCTTATAAAGAATAGAAGTTGATTTGGTCGTGGTTCTGGAGGCTGGGAAGTCAAAGGTGGAAGGGCCGAGTCTGATGTGCGTCTTCTTGCGGCATCATAACATAGGAAAAGGCACCACCTGGTGAGAGGACGCATGAGAGAGGCAAGAGGGGACCCACACTTGTGATAATAGCATTCACCCATTCGTGAGGCAGAGCCGTCATGACCTCATTGTCTCTTAAATGTCCCTCTTCTCAACACTGCTGCATCGTAGAGTAAGTTTCCATCACACTGTTGCATTGTAGATTAAGTTTCCAACTATGGTGCAGGAACACATTCAAACCATAGCACCAGGAGCGGGAGGAGCCACTGGAGGCCTTTTGGGTGCTGGCTACCCCAGGTGCCTGCTGTCAAGGTGCATGTGGTGCAATTAGGGGTTTACTTTTTGGAGGGAACTTGGGTAAATAAATTCCAGTATACCTACTAAGAGAAGTGGATTCATAGGAACCTATACAAAGGACCACGAGAGCAAGGCCCTTTCCAGCCTGCTTCCAACCCTGCCCCAGGCACGGCACTTCCTCAGGGACACAGCCTCCCAAGCCCTGGTGATGTGAGTCGTGAGCACAGAGGCTGGTGTTGACCCATCGGTCTGCACGCTAATGTCACGGCTTCGCCTCCCTTAAAGCCAGTAGGCAGGATGGCTCCAGCCCCTACCCATTCTCCCCCACCTTTGTCCTCACACTTTTCTTACTTTGGAAGGCCCTAGATCCCCTCTCGGGATTCCTGTTCGGGGCTCTAAGCTTGAAGGCCAGGAAGGTCGGAGGACACAAATACGTGAGCTACTCCTTCCTGACCTGGGACTTGGCTCTGTAGGATGACTCACTGTGAGATTTCACTGCCCACTAAGTAAAAGAGGTATCAACGATAAAAAGGGATGGAAGAAGAATCTCTGCCACGAAAGAAGAGCTTCTTTTCTAACAGTCTGGCCCTCCCTCATCAACAAGTCCCTTCACCCACCTTCGTGCCTCCAAGAGATGCCAATTTTGGTCTAGAGCTGGCAGGCATACAGAAGAGATGTTTAGGCCGGGCGCGGTGGCTCATGCCTGTGATCCCAGCACTTTGGTAGGCTGAGGCAGGTGGATCACCTGAGGTCAGGAGTTTGAGACCAGCCTGGCCAATATGGTGAAGCCACGTCTCTACTAAAATTAAAAATTAGCCGGGCGTGGTGGGGAGGTGCCTGTAATCCCAGCTATTTGGGAGTCTGAGGCAGGAGAATCACTTCAACCTGTGAGGTGGAGGTTGCAGTGAGCCGACATCATACCATTGCACTCCAGCCTGGGCAACAGTGAGGCTCTGTCTCAAAAAAAAAAGAGAGAGATGTTTTGTTTTTAACTTAACTGGTTTTATATTAAGAGCAAGGCTGATTATGAATAAAATTGTGAAATAAATTCTGTTGTTAAAATTCTGAAACCTCTATTGCTTTCCAGATATTCCCTCAGGCTGTCCTGGCAAACTTTCTTCTGAAGTGCCCGTGTATTCTTCTAACTCCTCACAGCTCCACCAGCCCCACCGCCCCACCCCACCCCAACATGCTTCAGCTGATCCCCGCGATGTTATTAACTCACTCAATATCTTTTTTTTTTTTGGGGGGGGGATGGGGTCTTGCTCTATCACCCAGGCTGGAATGCAGTGGTGTGACCACAGCTCACTGTAGCTTCAGCTTCCCAGGCTCTGGTGATCCTCCCACCTCAGCCTTGCAGGTAGCTG
>NW_016107426.1:63821-68469 GCF_001604975.1 Cebus imitator | reverse complement strand
CCAGCTAATGTTTTGTATTTTTAGTAGAGACGGGGTTTCACCGTGTTGACCAGGATGGTCTCGATCTCTTGACCTCGTGATCCACCCGCCTTGGCCTCCCAAAGTGCTGGGATTACCGGCGTGAGCCACCGCGCCCGACCCAACACCCACCTAAATTTTTAAAATTTTTTGTAGATATGGGGTCTTGCTGTGTTGCCCCAGCTGACCTAACTTTCTGGGCTCCAGTGATCCACTCACCTCTGCCTCCCAAAGTGCTGGGATTACAGGCTTGCAGCCCCTCCCAGCTCACCACCGTGTTAGCAGCTCATGGTGGAGTTATCTTTTATTTGCTGTCTTTTAGGCCTCCCAATGCCACGTGCATCTTGTCAAAGGCCATTAGCTTAATCCAGAATTGATGGCAGGTGCCTGTAATCCCAGCTACTTGAGAGGCTGAGGCAAGAGAATCACGTGAAATTGGGAGGTGGAGGTTGCAGTGAGCCTAGATCAAGCCTCCATCCTAAGCGACAGAGCAAGACTCCGTCTCAAAAAAACAAAGAAAGCAAAGACTTCACCTCTAATTTTCTTCCAGAAATAGGTGAGTTCTAAATAATAGATATCCAGATCATAGGCAGATATTTGAATACAGAATTTTTTTTTAAGTCGGGTCTGGCTCTGTTGCTCAGGCTGGAGTAAGGTGGCTCAATTATGGCTTACTTTAACCTGAAACTCTTGGGCTTAGGTGATCCTCCCACCTCAGCCTCCCAAGTAGCAGGAACTACAGGCATGCACCACCATGCCCAGCTAATTATTTTTTTTCTGTAAACACATAGTCTTGCTATGTTGCCCAGGCTGGTCTTAAACTCCCGTCCTCAAGGAATTCACCCACTTTGGTCTCCAAAACCACTGGGATCACAGGCGTGAACCACACCATGCCTGTGTGGCCAGAATAGAGATTTTTTTCAAGACCAGACTTTCTGTCTTCTTTGACTTATGATTTGAAACTGTTTATCAAGATTTCCTTGAAACTCGGCTGGGTATGGTGGCTCACATCTGAAATCCCAGCACTTTGGGAGGCCTAGGAAGGTGGATCACTTGAGGTCAGGAGTTAGACCAGCTTGGACAACATGAGGAAACCCTATCTCTACTAAAAATACAAAAATTAGCCAGGCGTGGTGGCTAGTGCCTGTAATCCCAGCCCCAGGGAGGCTGAGGCAGGAAAGGATGGCTTGAACCCGGGAGATGGAGGTTGCAGTGAGCCGAGATCCTGCCACTACACTCCAGCCTGGGTGACAGAGCAAGGCTCTGTCTAAAATAATAATAATGATGATGATATAAAAAAAATAAAACCCAAAGAAACAAAAAATCACAAGCGGTTTTGATGTGGGAGGGAGGAGCTAATTTGAGGGTTTGGAGGGCAAGGTTGGGGAGTCATACTTTGTTTTCAATTAGATCTATCTATACACTTCCATGTGGGTCACCGAGGGAGATTTTGAAGAAAGATGGCTAAGGAGAGAATTAGGGGGAAAACCTAAGTTTTGTTTCCCCCAAAGGATGTGTAGTTTTATGTGTCAGCTTGACGAGGCTACAGTGCTCAGTAATTTAATCAAACATTATTTGAGGTGTTGCTATGAAAATATTTTGTAGAGGCTGGGCACGGTGGCTCATATCTGTAATCCCAGCACTTTGGGAGGCTGAGGCGGAAGGATCACGAGGTCAGGAGTTCAAGACCCCCCTGGTTAACATGGCAAAGCCGTGTCTCTACTAAAAAATACAAAAATTAGCCGGGCGTGGTGGTGGGCGCCTGTAATCCAAGGTACTCAGAAGGCTGAGGCAGAAAGAATTGCCTATACCTGGGCGGTGGAGATTGCAGTGAGCTGAGATTTTGCCACTGCACTCCAGCCCCAGCAGCAGAGTGACACTCCCTGGCCCTGGGTGGCAGCTCAGTTGCTAAAAATTTCATTGGTAGACCGGGAGCAGTGGCTCACACCTGTAATCCCAGCACTTTGGGAAGCCAATGTGGGCAGATCATTAGGTCGGGAGTTCGAGACCAGCCTGGCCGACATGGCAAAACCCCGTCTCTACTAAAAATACAAAAATTAGCTGGTCGTGTTGGCAAACGCCTGTAATCCCAGCTACTCGGGAGGCTGAGGCAGGAGAATTGCTTGAACCCAGGAGGCGGAGGTTGCAGTGACCCGAGATTGTGCCATTGCACTCCAGCCTGGGCAACAAGAGCGAGACTCTGTCTCAAAAAATAAAAGATTTCACCGGGCGCGGTGGCTCACGCCTGTAATCCCAGCACTTTGGGAGGCCGAGGTGGGTGGATCACGAGGTCAAGAGATCGAGACCATCCTGGTCAACACGGTGAAACCCCGTCTCTACTAAAAATACAAAATACAAAAAATTAGCTGGGCATGGTGACGCATGCCTGTAATCCCAGCTACTCAGGAGGCTGAGGCAGGAGAATTGCCTGAACCCAGGAGACGGAGGTTGCGGTGAGCCGAGATTGCGCCATTGCACTCCAGCCTGGGTAACAAGAGCGAAACTCCGTCTCAAAAAAAAATAAATAAATAAAAAATAAAATAAATAAAAGATTTCATTGGTGGTGACCTGAGAAGATATCCTGTTGGAGGGGAATGCAGTGGCAGGTGTGATTTCACAAGCGTTTAACAAACACTATGGGAGAATAATGCCTGCAGAGACAGCAGAAGGGATTGCTTCCTGCTACATTGTATTGATGGCCCCACAGGCTGTTAACAAGCCTGACAGTAGGAGGGCCTGGGGGGCAGCTTATGAGAAAGGCATTATCTTCTATAGAGGAAAGACGGTTTTGAACAGCCGTTCAAAAATCTAATTGCAAGCTGGGCTTCCTGGCTCATGCCTGTAATGCTGGCACCTTGGGTGGCCGAGGTGGGAGGATTGCTTGAGACCAATGTGAGCAACATAGAGAGAGATTCCTGTCTCTACAAAATGTGAATAAATTAGCTGGGCATGGTGGTGCTCACCTGTGGTCCCAGCTATTCAGGAGGCTGAGGTGGGAGGATAGCTTGAGTCCAGGAGGTCATGGCTGCAGGGGGCAGTGATCTCGCCACTGCACTCCAGCCTGGGTGACAGGGCAAGACCCTATCTCAAAAAAAGAAAAAAAAAAATTGGAAGTCTATAGAGCGTCAAAGACATTTGAATGCCTGGTGCAGGCAGGTCTGGTATGCAAAGGGCAGGGCCCTGGTGGAGAAGTCTAGGATCCTGAAGCATGGGGCAGGCACACTGAGATGGACTCCACCAGTGATATTTGGCTCTGGGAAAGCCCGGCACTTCCGGGATTTCAGATGCAGCCCAGCGTCCCCAACGTGGTGCTAGCACATCGGCTGCCTGAAAGATGCTCCTTAGCCTCTCTCACAAGGCAAGGGGTGGCCCCCGCAGGAGTTGCCTCACCTCCTCTCCTCCTTGCCAGGCTGAGAACTAGGATTAAAATGCAACTGAACGCATGCTGGGCCTGACTGAGGCAGGAGAATAGGGGAGTTGGGGTTAGCAGGGTTTCAGCAGGTGCAGCAGTTCCCATGGGCAGGGGAACAGCAGGTGCACGAGCGCGCAGGAGCAGGAGAGCCACAGGCACCGCGTAGAGGTCACACCCTTGCTGCGGCAACAACAAGCCACTTCAGCCCCGATTGGCTGCCGGCCAGTCCTTCGTGGGGTATGGTCAATTGGAGGCCTCTGAAGGGTGCCTAGGGGTTTTGCTGAGTTCTTTCCTACTTAATAAAAACCCTAACTGAGGAGGCTCTTCAACAGCTGCTTGCTCTAGCCCGCTCCCACTCTGCGAATCGTCTTCCAGAAATCTGTACCCATTCTGTGGCGTTGTGTTTAATTCTTTGTCCAATACGCCAAGAACCTGGACAACTCACATTTAGGACTTTCTTTTTTTCTTTCTTTCTTATTTTTTTTTAATTTTTATTTATTTATTTTTTTGAGACAGTCTCACTCTGTCACCCAGGCTGGAGTGCAGTGGCGTGATCTTGGCTTATTGCAACCTCCGCCTCCTGGGTCCAAAGGATTCTCCTGCCTCAGCCTCCTCCCAAGTAGCTGGGATTATAGGTGCCCACCACCATGCCTGGCTAATTTTTGTATTTTTACTAGAGATGGAATTTCACCATGTAAGGCAGGCTGGTCTTGAGCTCCTGACCTTAGGCGATCTTGGCCTTCCAAAGTGCTGGGATTACAGGCGTGAACCACTGCACCCTGCCCCAGCTAATTTTTTAAAATTTGGGGTCTCACCATGTTGCCCAGGCTGGTCTGGAAATCCTGGACTCGAGTAATCTTCCCATCTTACAAAGTGCAAGGATACAGGTGTGAGCTACCACACTTGGCCTAAACAAGTCAACAAATGACCTCAGCCAGTGAGTTAGCTAGCCTGTCACAGACGACAACAGTGTTTGCACAATGTGCACATGAGTGGATGAACATGGTGGCAGAGACAGAGGCTACATACGAACCAAATGCATGGCTTCCCAGTTGCCAAGGCCAGTCTAGCTACTGCAGGTTAAAACCACAATGAGATATCATTCCACAACCTCCAAAATGGATGCAATTCAAAAGACCGGCAATACCCAGTGTTGATGAGGAACTGCTATCAATTGCTGATAGAAAAAAGATACCATCTTTTTTTTTTTTTTTTTTT
>NW_016107426.1:59620-62286 GCF_001604975.1 Cebus imitator | reverse complement strand
ACAGGGTTTCACCATATTGGTCAGGTTGGTCTTGAACCCCTGACCTCAGGTGATCTGCCCCCATCACCTCCCAAATTACTGGGATTACAGGCGTGAGCCACCATGCCAGGCCAATTGTGGTATTTTCATTTAACAAAACACACAACATGAATAAAATTCAGACATATATTGAGTTAAAAAGCATACCACCAAAGAGTACATACTGTGTATTGGTTATCTTTTGCTGTATAACAAATCACCCCAAAACTTAGTGGCTTAAAATAACAGCTATTTATTCAGCTCACGATTCTGTAGAACAGCAATATGGGCTGGGTTTGCTAGGGCTATGTATTAGTCAGAGTTCTCCAGAGACAAAACCACTAGGATATATATAGGTGTATGAGAAGGGATTTATGAAGATTGGCTATGTGATTATGGAGGCTGGCAAGTCCCATGACAGGCTGTCTGCAAGCTGAGAAGACCCCAGGATGCTTAATGGCATGGGTCAGTCCAAGTCCAGAGGCCTAAGAACCCAGGGTGAGAGTGCAGGGGACAAGAGGGGACTGATGTAAGTCCTCGAGCCCAAAGACAGAAGAGCCTCAAGGTCTGATGTCCCAGGGCAGGAGAAGTGCGTATACCAGCTCCAGGAGAGACAGAGGCCAATGAGCTTTTCCTCGGGTTTTGTTCTCTCTGTGTTCCCAGCGGATTGGATGGGGCCTGCCACATGAGGATGGATCCTCCTCACTTAGTCCACTGAATCGCACATGCCACTCTCCTCTGGAAACACCTTCATAGACACACCCCAAAATAATGTGTGATGGTTAATACTGAGTGTCAACTTGACTGGATTGGAGGATACAAAGTATTGATCCCGGCTGTGTCTGTGAGGGTGTTGCCAAAGGAAATTAACACTTGAGTCAGTGGGCTGGGGAAGGCAGACCCATCCTTCATCTGGGTGGGCACCATCTAATCAGCTGCCAGCACGGCTAGAATATAAGCAGGCAGAAAATGCGAAAAGAGAGATCGGCCTCGCCTCCCAGCCTACATCTTCCTCCCAGGCTGGATGCTTCCCAGCCTCGAATGTCGGACTCCAAGTTCTTCAGTTTTGGAACTCGAGCTGGCTCTCCTTGCTCCTCAGCCTGCAGGAGGCCTGTTGTGGGACCTTGTGATCGTGTGAGTTAATGCTTAATAACCCCCCCTTTATGTATATATATCTATTCCTCTAGTTCTGTTCCTCTAGAGAACCCTGACTAACGCATAATGCTTCACCAGTTATCTGGATGTTTAATCCAGTCAGGCTGACACCTAAAATCAATCAGCACAGGCTGATCTGATCTCGGCCAGGTGCCCTCAGGCATCTGCGGTCACCTGCTGGGTCAGCTGCTGCTGGCTGGTAGAACCACCAATTTACAGAAAATGCAAAGGACAGACGACCACATTAAAAGAGACTAAGAGGAGACAGTAGCAAAACCTGAACTTTGGGAAACTACAGAACAATTTAAATTCTTTTTAAAAAGGAGTCAAGGGAATTAAAAGAGATATAGAAGAACCTAAAGATTGAGAGAATCACAAGAAATGTACCAACCGACTGTAAAGGCTGGACCTTTTTTGGAAGATGGTTCAAATAAACTGCAAATATTAAATTGTATAAAGTTTAAAAGGAAGAAAAATATAGTCCAGTTGGAGTGGCTCATGGCAATTATTCCAATACTTTGGGAGGCTGATGGGGGAGGATCACTTGGGCCCAGGAGTCTGAGGCTACTGTGAGCCATGATCATGCCACTGCATTCCAGCCTGGGCTACGGGCTGTTCCAGAGAGCAGCACACCAGCTTCCATGTCTGTACCTCCACTTCCACATCCCCCCCTCAGTATTTTCTTCAATCGGATTTAAACATGACTCGTTAAAGTCATGTCTGTTTCTTGTAGAACTTTGCAAAGTGTAGAACATTATTAAGAAGTGATGTTGAGAAGGAGTGGTGAATGAAACAGCTCTACCTCTCAGAGACAAAACCATATGGAATGTTAAAAAATCAAAAAGCATTTACCAAAAAATTAGCCAGGTGTGGTGGTGTGCACCTGTAATCCCAGCTACTCAGGAGGCTGAGGCATGAGAATCACTTGAATCTGGGAAATGGAGTTTGCAGTGAGCCGAGATTGGACCATCGCACTCCAGCCTGGGCAACAGAGCAAAACTCTGTCTCAAAAAAAAAAAAAAAAGAAAAAGAAAAAAGAAACATTTGGGAAATCCAGGTGAAGACTGCTATTCTTGCAGCCTTTCTGTGAGTTTGAAGCTATATCAAAACAAAACATGTTAAAATTATGTATTTTTGGATAGTATCAGCCTAAATAAGGAACAAAGAGAGGTTATATACAAGAAAAAGATATTGATTTTGGAATAAGGCATTGCAATGGGAGTAAGCTCTTTAACGGAAAAGACGAGGAGTGTTACATAATCGTTTTGAAATAATTATGCTTGGCTACAAAGATGAATAACATGGGTGATGCCAGTGCAAGGTCGCACAGGCAGCTGCCGGATGCATGTTCTTACTGAAGTACTTCTTGTGTAAGGTTGCGATGGCCTTTGTGCAAGGTTGTGGTTGTCAGGCCTGCACGTACAAGCCCGGACCCAGAAAGTCTGAAGTCCTGCCTGCCTCAGAGATCACCCGCCATCCCCCCAACCCCTCCC
>NW_016107426.1:47415-59458 GCF_001604975.1 Cebus imitator | reverse complement strand
CCTCCTACCCCCTCATCTCCCATCCCCCCACCTGTGATCGGCATTATGCCATTATCCCTGATCGCCCAGAGGAGCTTCCCCCACATTGAGCTTTTCACTGCACTATGCCATCTTTTTTCTTTCTTTTTGAGACGGAGTTTCGCTTGTTACCCAGGCTGGAGTGCAATGGCGAGATCATCTCGGCTCACGGCAACCTCCGCCTTCTGGGTTCAGGCAATTCTCCTGCCTCCCCCCCCACCCAGCCCACCCTACCATCTTAATTACTCTTAGCCTTACCCCACCCCCCATTGTAACTGAACTTACGGTAATGTATTCTCCTTGCCCCTACCCGCACCACTGTAACTGATCTTACTCTGTAACACCCCTGCCCCCTTCCCAAATGATTTGCCCCAACCTATAAAACCAACTCCTATCCCACTGCCTTTTGCTGATGCCCTTTTCGGCCTCGGCCCACCTGCACCCAGGTGAATAAACAGCCAGGTTGCTCACACAAAGCCTGTTTGGGTGGGGGGGTCTCTTCATTCAAAGCTCCTGTTTTAACAGTGGTTTGGCAGTCTTTTGTGACACTTTTTGTTATCAGGAATGCAAGCATGAAAACACTGTCTTTTTAAAATTGTACTTTAAGTTCTGGGGTACACATGCAGAACGTGCAGATTTGTTACATAGGCATACACGTGCCATGGTGGTTTGCTGCATCCACCATCAGCACGTCATCAAATTCGGTATTTCTCCTAATGCTATTCCTTCCCTGTACTCTTACAGTGTGGTATTCTTTTCATATGCTACAAGATACTTTAGTTAATTTTTTTGATTTCTTGGAGACAATCTCTCACTGTTACCCAGGCAGGAGTACAATGGCATGATAAGAGCTCATTGTAGCTTCAAACTCCTGGATTCAGGTGATCCTCCTGCCTGAGTCTCCCAAGTAGTTGGGACTACAGGCATGCATCATCATGCCCAGTTTTTAAAAAAAATTTTGTACAGATGGGGGTCTCACTATGTTGTCCAAGCTGGTCTCAAGCTGCTAGGCTTAAGCGGTCTTCCCACCTCAGCCTCCCAAAGTGATGGGGTCACAAGACATGAGCCGCAGCTGCCGGCAACTCTTGTCCAGCAAGAGGATCCAACCTGAGTGGGGGGTGCGCGGGAAGAAAAAGGAGACAGAACAGGCAGGGTCAGGAGGGTTGAGGAACAATGTTCCACCAACAACTTTATTCCACAGAGACTTCGATTATATACATTTTTCAGGCTCTGGTTTACGTCAGTGTAAGAGAAAAAACAGATCACTAACTCACATACTCTATACAATAAGGATGGCAGACACACAATCGGTGGTCGTAAAAGGTAATGGTCATTCTTGGTGCTCATAAAAAACATTTACATCAAGACATCGTTCCTTGTGACTGCAGGGTTTCCTGGTTCCGATCACCTGGTTATCTTTTAACAGGATTCTCCTTTTTCTGTTCCTGACTCAACTTTATCTCAACTTCCCTCTTTCAGGTGTCCCTGTGTCTGGGCTCGACCACCCGTCTTGTGAAACTCGCTTTGCAAGTATTCATATGTTGTATTGGACCGAGTGTAGAAAGTTATCACCAAGACAAAAGTATGCCAGATTGCAGGGTCATTTATTATGCCGGCGACCACAGAGGACTCACGTCTCTCCAAGCTGTGGTGCCAAAAGCAGGGTGCCACGATTTTTTATACCCGAAAAACCACCTTGGGAGTGGGGGTGAGGGGCAGGGATGGGGATGAAAAGGTTTCGGACATTCCAAGGGCTAGGGGATTCTGTGATTCACCTCCCGGGTGGAGACAAGGGCGGGGGTCTCCGGACATTCCAAGGGCCAGGGGACTTTTGTCATTCTGTTTGTTACTTCAGTGGTTTACAGAAGTCAAGATATACATTTGTTTACACATCGTCTGGGTGGTGATAGAAGTCACAGATTTTAGCAGTTACTGATAAGGAAAGGTAAGCAGCTTTACATAGTTTTGCAGAACAAACTAGCAGTTCTATTTACAGAGGCCAAGGACCGTAGTTATTGTGAGGAGAATGGGGCAGCCACTTCAACTTATTTAAAAAACAGTTTTGCATTTTATAAAAATAGCGTTGCTCAGGTTCTGGCTCTAGGCCAGCACAATATCACACATATATGGTTGGGTTCCCACACGCAGCACCCAGTGCAGTTAATATTTTATTTAGAATTTTTCCATTGATATTTATAAGTGAAAATGATCTGTTGTGTGCATGATATCTTTGTTGATTTTGGTATCAAAATATTTACTTTTTAAAAAGAATTTGGAACACTTCCATCTTTTTTATTTTCTGGGAGAGAATTAATAGCGTTTGAGTCAACTACTCATTTGTGTGGAATTTTCTTGCAGGACAAGGTGGGCTTTTGTAACTTTTGGGGGTGAAGGTGAAGGTGGAAGTGGGGGGTGGAAGCAAGGGCAGTTCTTGATCAACTTCTCTAGTTTTTCTATGGTAATGGTTTGCTTAAATTTTGTCTCTTCCAGGATCGATTTTGATAAATTGTATTTTCTTGTAACATCATTCATTCCATCCAGAGTTCTAAGTTTACTTGAAGTTAAGCAAAATTAGTATCTTACAGATCTACAATTTGTTTCCCCTGTGTGTGATTTTTCCCTGCTTATGTTTTTTAAATCATGTCAAATGTGCATTTTTCTCTATTTCTGATTTGGTAACTATTTTATGAATTTTTGTGAACCTGTGGGTATATTAGTCCTTTGATACTGGCTTTCAGAATTCATTTATTTCTTCCTTTATCTTCACTAATTTCTTCCTCCAGCTTTCCTCCCGAAGCATCCACCTGTAGTGTCTGCAGCATCTTTATCCTCTAGATATTCCTGTTTGCTGTTTAACTTCCTCTTTTTCCCAATAGAAGGAACACGTGTTTCAAGCTCAGGTGGTTTAAAGATTTTCAATTTAGCTTATTTATTTATTCTCCCCTGAGAGCACTAGAGAATTGTGTATCCTGCTGTCCATCCGTATCTGGCTTTTTCCCCCAGGGTCTTTTCCCAGAAGCTGATGAGAGCGAAGGAACCCCGCGGGGGCAGAAAGAAAGTGACAGGGAGCCAGAAGGCCGAGGAAGGGAAAACCTCTTCCCGGAGTCGGCGCAGGCCCAAGGGGCGCAGAAACAAAGGCCACACCCCCCGCGGGCACGTGGCCAGACTGACCAATCGTCGCTGCGGAAGCCGGACTCTGGCCTCTGATTGGCGTTTGTGGAGACGCCCTCACAGTCTCGGATCGGCCCCAAGCGAGGCTGAGGCTCCGACGGTGGCCGGCGGGGCTCTCGAGGCTTCGGAGCGGAGGGCCCGGTTCGGCGCGTGGGACGCGGCCGCAGCTGTGCCGGGGAGTAGCGGAACGGCGGGGACCCAAGGACATGGCGGCGGTCTCCGCGGTGTCGGCACTGCTGGCGGCGGCGGCGGAGAGAAACCGGTGGCAGCGGCTCCCGAGCCTGCTCCTGCCGCCGAGGTGGGTGGAGGGGCCATGGCGCCGAGGGGGGCGCTTGCACCCGGGTGGGCGGCGGGAGGGGCGGCGGGACGGGGGTTCGCGGTGGGGAGGACGGAAGAAAGCCCTGCCGCTCGCGCGGGGTCCTGCGGGCAGTCTCGGCGTCGGGAGGAGCCCCACGGCGGCCTCCGCGCACCTCGCCTGCGCGCGCCGCTCTGCTCTTCCGCTCTGAGGAGGGGCCCGCCGTCCCCCGGGCGTCCCTCGCCGCCGCGGCAGCTCGTAGCCGTTTTCCTCGGCGTCCGCGGCGCCCCTTCGGTGCGAGCGTGGTGACCATCCCGCTCCAGGGAAGCCCCAGCGGATCCGCGGCTTGCTCAGCGGACACAGCTGGTCAGGACGGGGGCCAGGATGCCCGCGAAGCCGTTTTCAGCTCGGCTGTGCCCCGCTGGGCGTCGGTCCTGGGAAGGACCCCCGCAGTTCCTTCCCGTTGTTGGAAGGAGCGACGTCGTCGGGAGGAGAGAGGGTTCCTTCCACCGAGCTGGGGAACCTCGCAGCCGGGGTCCAACAACGCTGTCACGTGACTCCCTTTAGCTCACATGCCTCCAGCTCTTGTTTCAAATTTTGAGCTCTGGCCTTTGGTGGCGGTAACTGGCAGCGAAGACACCCTCGGGCTCGTAGATAGCTTGCTGCTTTGTTGTCTTTGGGTTAATGGTTATCGTCATCCTCCGTCATTGTGGAAAGACAGTTTAGTGTTCAGGGGCACAGACTCTGCAGTCAAGGTTGAGGTCTTGTTGGCCACTCACCAGGTGTGTGACTTTGTGATAAGTTGCTTAATATTTCTTCTTTAATTTCCTCACCTTGGAGGAGATGATACTAGTACCTTGGGTTGTGAAAATTCAATGAATTAACGCATGGAAAGAGGTTTAAGCAGAATCTGGTACATAAAATCAACCTATAAATGCAAAATCAACCGTTTACATGAACATTTGGTTGCATTTATTTTCCAGAAATTATTGTAGATGGCCTTTTTAGTGACTTAATTGTAGAGCTGCCCAGAGAAACATGAGAAAATTGGTTCTTTTGTTCCCCTGGTTTTTCTTTTCTTAGGTGTGCAGTGCTCTTCAGGATACAGACCCATTTTCTCCCTCTCTTCCCTTTCAAAGCTTGGCTATTGTCTACAGAACTATTCTCAAGTATGTGTCACCCTGGAGAGTGTTAGAGTTGTTGATGGCTTATAAAAGTTAAACTCTGGGCCAGGAGAGTTCATTCATGCCTGTATTCTCAGAACTTTCCCAGCACTGTGACATCCAATGTGGGTGGATTGCGTGAGTTCAAGACCAGCCTGGGCAACATAGTAAGACCTCATCTTTACAAAACATTAAAACATTAGCCAGATGTAGTGGCACACACTTGTAGTCACAGCTACTTGGGACGATGAGGTGGGCAAGGATGAGGTGGGCGAGGATGGCTTGAGCCCAGGGGTTTCAGGCCACACACCACTGTACTCCATCCTGGGTGACATCCGAATCAAAAAAAATCAGTACAGATAGTTTACGTTATTTTTATGTTATGAATCTCTAGTAGCTCAAAGAAAATAATCTCTAGTGGCAGAATTATAGATACGACAATAAGCTGGTATGGAGCTACCTTGAATCTGGGAAGCAGCTTCTTAATCTTGTTTAAGCCATTGTTTTTACGTTTCAGCTTAGATCATTGTGAAAAATGGAATAGATCGATCATAACATTGTTGGGATAGAAGATTATAGTTAAGTGTGATCTCTCTCTCTCTCATTCTCCCTCTTTCTTTCTCTTTCCCTTCTGTCTTCACTAGAAGATTGCAAAAGAAAGCTTTACGTCAACAGTAGCTTGAAACTTAATCAGACTCTTAAGCTAGCTTTACCAAGAAGCAACCATTTAATAGATAACGTCTGCCAGAATAGGCCTTGAAACTTATCAGAAACCTGTCTGAAGAATGTGAAGGGCAAACAGTGCTAGAAAATACCTCATAAAGATCAGGAACAGTGATCCCCCTCCTGCAAGGTCAAGAAGGCAAGGCTGACTGAATTGGAAAGGAATGGGAGAGTGGCAGTCTCCTGAGGAAGCAGCTCATGGAACTCTCCTGCCAAAGCTGTGGGTCTTCCCAGCAGCCCCTCATGGATGGCAGCACCAGACTGTACATTGTAGGGGGATGAGTGTGTGACACATATAGATGTATAGATGTCTCCTGCATCTCAGTGCCAGTGAAATAAAGTATATACTGCTATCTAGTTACATAGATTCAAATGCACCGCTGTGCTTTTATCTTGTGCTTTGTGAATCTAAAACAGCTGGTTAGTCCTTTATAACTGTATCTTCCAGGTATAGACAAAAGGGTAGGTGGAATTGCTTCTGCGATTTGTTGGTTTCCCTGCCTATGCTCTTTTTTTTGTTTGTTTTTTTGAGACAGAGTCTTACTCTGTCGCCCAGGCTGGAGTGCGGTGGGGTGATCTTGGTTCACTGCAACCTCTGCCTCCCGAGTTCAAACGATTCTCCTGCCTCAGCCTCCCGAGTAGCTGGAATTATAGGTGCCCGCCATCATGCCCGGCTAATTTTTGTATTTTTAGTGGAGATGGGGTTTCACCGTGTTGGCCAGGCTGGTCTCGAACTCTTAACCTCAGGTCACTTGTCTGCCTCAGCCTCCCAAAGTGCTGTGATTATAGGCATTAGCCACCGTGCCCTGCCCACATAGGCTCTTTAGCTGACACTTCATAGACATTTTATTTCTTTGTTCCTAAAGTGAATCTGGACTGTTTCCTGTCAGCTTTTGGTTAATGCTTCACTGTTACCTTATTATATAAACAGGTATCATGAAACTTAAAAAATTGTTGATACTTCTGCCTCAAGATGCTGTAAGTCATTTTCTCTCCCCATTTCTCTATTTTCTTTTAATACAAGGATTTGGAATAGAATTGTATAGTACTTTCAAATCTGAGAGGTCCCTTTAAGATTACCTCTTACAGTCTCACCTCAGGTTGGAGAACACTGAGGCCCCAGATACCAAATCTTGCTTCCTCAACTGGGATGATACCGCCACTAAAGGGGTGGAAATGGATTATTGGGAGGGCCAGAAAACCATGTTGTCATGGTTCACGGCCTTCCAAAGCTCAACCTCACCCCTCCCTTCCTACAAGGAATAAAATCTTTAAAAAATTTTCTTATTAGGAGGGTAAAAAAAAAAAAAAAAAAAAAAAAAAAAACAGTTTGAGGAACACTGATGTAAAGTGACTTGACGCTGGGCAAGCTGGCCATTGGAGGGACTTGGATGAGAACTTGGCGCTTCTGATCCCACAGCCAACATTCTTTCTGCTGCCTCTGTTTAACTTCTGTTTATTTCTTTGGTCTTACTTTTTACACGTCTCATGTTTAAACCTGATTAGTATTTTTCAAACTGTGGATTGACCAGCATATTTTAATAAAATAGGATAGAACTGAAAGTACCAAAAGGCAGAATGAGTCATTGTTAACAAAACGTCTGTTTTAATTGTGTGTGTCCTGGGTAGTTTGTATCATGAGTTGTAGCCAAAATGGTTTCAAAAGGCTTAACTAGATGATCTTGATATACCTTGGTTGGTTAATCATCTCTGACCTTGTGGTCATATGCCAGCCTCAGAACCAAACAGATTGGGTGACATGCTGAAGGACAGGTAGTACGAGGGAAAACAGCTAGACCTCTAACTCTTGATTTCTAGATTAGTTTTCTATCCACCAGGAAAGCTTTACTAAATCACTGTTATTTGGCTTAAGGTTTTGTGTTTTAAGAAACTTAAATTCTTTTAAAAGAATAATTGTGTTGCTTATTCTGTTTAATTACAATTCCATTTGGATTTATGTTATAGGACATGGATGTGGAGGCAAAGAACCATGAAGTACGCAACAACCACAGGTACTGAGCGGCTTTGTTCTGCCTGATTGTGCTTCAGATTGTGAACTAAGAAAGGGAACTGTTTAATCCCTTAATATGTGCGTAATAGAATTAGTTATAAATTTTGGATTTTCATGATGATTTTTAGAAAGTGTTAAGTCGTAGTTTTCACCTCTTTTTTATCAAATCTCTCTTGATGTTGAGTCTAAAATACAGAGCGCAGCCAGGCCAGTGTCTCACGCCCATAATCCCAGCACTTTGAGAGACTGAGGCAGTCAGCTCAACTGAGGTCAGGAGTTCTCAACTAGCCTGGCCAACATGGTGAAACCCTGTCTCTATTAAAAACTACAAAAATTAGCTGGACATGGTGGTGGTTGCCTGTAATCCCAGCTACTTGGGAGGCTGTGGCAGTAGAATCTCTTGAACCCAAGAGGTGGAGGTTGCAGTGAGCTGAGATTGTGCCACTCACTCCAACCTGGGCGACAAAGTGAGACTCTGTCTGAAAAAAAAAACTAAAAAATAAATAAAACGGCCGGGCGTGGTGGCTCATGCCTCTAATCTCAGCACTTTGGGAGGCCGAGGTGGGCGGATCACCTGAGATCAGGAGTTCAAGACCAGCCTGGCCAACATGGTGAAACCCTGTCTTTATATAAAAAAAAAATAAAAAATAAAATACATAAGTAAAATACAGAGAGCAATAATGGAGAAGATTTTATATTCGTGTTGTTCTGTCTGTTTCACCCTCTTAGTGTATTGGATTGGAAAATCCTAACTACGATGGTCAAAATCAGTGCTTTGAAAAAGCTATTTTAAGTAGCAAAACCCTTTTTTTCCACATAAAATTGAACATGGAATTCCCAACTATAAAACATATAAAAGTGTAATAAAGTACAACTTCCAGTTGATTGGGTATAACCCTCTACCTACCCTGCTCTCCTCCCCTGCCCATAGACATACATAGTCATCCAGCAGCCCCTGTGACAAGTCTTGGGCTCTACGGAGCCCCATGGAAAGACGCTTAAATAATGTGCAACCTTATTGTTTTTTAAATAAGAGATAACTTTATTATGTTGAGCCTATGGATTATATTGAAGAAATAACTTTATTATGAACCGTCGAAGAACATTTATTTCATATGTGATATTAGAAGTACATTTTATATATGTATATGTTAGAAGTACATTTCATAAATTAGCCGGGCGTGGTGGCACACGCCTGTAATCCCAGCTACTTAGGAGGCTGAGACAGTAGAATCGCTTGAACCCAGATGGTGGAGGTTGCAGTGAGCCAAGATCACGCCACTGCACTCCAGCCCGGGTGACAGGATTCCGTCTCGAGGAAAAAAAACCGTTTTCTATACACAGCAGCTTGTCATTATGGTGGCAATGCCAGTAGGCTGGTGTAAGAGTCACTAGTGTTGCAAGAGAACCACACACCCCTGTGTACATAGGGGTAGAGGCAGAGGAACAGAGTGATGCAGAGCTAGGCTCAAATCCTGTATTCTTCCTTTAGCTCTGTAATTTTGGGCATAATAATAGCTTGAGCATTGGTTTCTTCATCTTTGAAATTGAGGTAACAATGGTAGTATCTATTTCATTAGGATTATTGTGAAAATTTAAGTCGTCGTTGAGTCTTTAGCACAGGACCCTGAGGCAAAGAAAGTGCATATTGAATGTTAGTTATTATTGGCCGGGCACAGTGGCTCACACCTGTAATCCAGCACCTTGGGAGGCCGAAGCAGGCGGATCACCCGAGATCAGGAGTTCAAGACCAGCCTGGCCAATGTGGTGAAACCCTGCTCTACTAAAAATATAAAAATTAGCTGGGTGTGATGACGGATGCCTGTAATCTCAGCTCCTCGGGAGGCTGAAGCAGGAGAACTGCTTGAACCCAGGAGGCAGAGGTTGCAGTGAGCTGAGATCGCACCATCATACTCCAGACTGGGTGACAAGAGCAAAACACGGCCTCAAAAATAAATAAATAAATAGACTAAAGATTAGTTATGATTAACGATGATGATTTTTAACACTATTGTAATTTGATCCTTGGCAAAACAAAGCATCTTTTAATTTTATTTTAAGTAGTTCTGTATTTTAAGTTGAAAAAGCTGAGTAATTTATGTTCGTGAGTATCTTTAATTTCAGTGAAAAGAAGTGCACTAATATTAAAGTGGTCATTTTGGACTCAGTTTTGCTAGTTTTACCAAAAAGCTTGAACTTACCAGTTCGAGTCCCAATCAGTCAGTTAATATCATATTCTCATTCTCATTCTTTGCTCTCCAGTAACATTTCTGTGTGATTTTCATGGTGTTTTAAACAGGAAGAAACATTACCAAGGTCCTCATTGCAAACAGAGGAGAAATTGCCTGCAGGGTGATGCGCACAGCCAGAAAACTGGGTGTACAGTCCGTGGCGGTTTATAGTGAGGCTGACAGGAATTCCATGCATGTAGATATGGTATGTTGTTTAAAACTGGAAGCCACATCTTACAAGTGATCACATTTATTCATTTACTGTGTCAGTATTTTAGTTCTTTATGATGACAGTTGATATTTGCTAATGGTAACAGGGTTGAAGTAGGTAAGTTCAGACTGCTCACTAATAATCCTTGGAACATTTTTCAAATACAGTGTCAGTTGAACTAAGCGGGGTGCTTCGTAGAACAGTTGATTTACAGGCGAGGTCTTTATCTCCTTGAGGATTGATTAAAACAGTTCACAGAATGTTACTGATCCACAGACCACACTGAGTAATTCATGTCCGGAGTCCCTGTATACAAGGAGAAACATCCAGGCTCTATTTTTAGCAACTGCTACTTAGTGGCTAAGTGACCTTAGCCAAGTCACTTCATGTTTTGGAGCCTTGCTTCATCTGTAAAGTTATAACTAAAAAGACCCAACTCCCCTGAACTTTGTAAATATTGTGAGTGAATTATTACTAGCTTTTTTTTTATTTTTATTTTTTTTTTGACAAGAGTCTCACTCTGTTGCCCAGGCTAGAGTGCAGTGGAGTGTTCTTGGCTCACTGCAACCTCCGCCTCCCAGGTTAAAGTGATTCTCATGCCTCAGCCTCCTGAGTAGCTGGATTACAGACACATGCCACCGTGCCCAGCTAATTATTTGTATTTTTAGTAGAGACAGGGTTTCACCAGGTTGGTCAAATTCTGGCCTCAAGTGATCCACCTACCTCAGCCTTCCAAAGTGCTGGGATTAGGAGCATAAGCCACCACGCCCAGCCTATTAGGTACCAGCTTTTATCCACTAGAAAGAACTGTAACCATGGATGAATTCAGCTGTTGGCCTTCATTATGCCTGCAGCAAGATGCCAAGCACTGGCCCAAATCCATGGTGAGCAGTCTCACCTGGGCTTTCCTCACTGTACAGCAGGCCCATGTGGCTCACTAGCCACTTTTTTTCTCATTCTGTGCAATGACTATTTCAAACCTGTTTCGCTTCATTCCAACCTCCAATTCTCCTCTACCCACCTATTCACAGCAGATGGTCGTGATTTCACAGAGAAAATAAAATTGAGCTTCCTACCACAGAATCTGCTGACTTAGTTATGTCTGTATACATCTCTTCCCATCCAAGGCCAGTGCTCTGGATCGCTTTTCTTTTTGTCTTTTTAAGAATTTTCCCAAAATAAGAGAGTAAATTTTAAATGTCTTACCATGAGAAATAACAGGTAAGTGAGATGATGGCTAGGTTAGTTAGCTTGATTCAATCATCACACATTGTATGCATGTGGCAAAACATCATATTGTACCCCATGAATATATACAATTATGATTTGTCAGTTAACATTAATAAAACGTAAAGCAAAACGAGACACTTCTATGTCAAAAAAGAATCTTCATTTTTTAGTGATGTGTCTTCAGCCACTCTCTACTAGGCTAATAATGTCCATGTCCCTAAATTTAGTGGAGTCTCCAGGCCTGAGCTGACTTGACCTCCCAGCAGGATTTAGCACCCTAGTAAACTGCTCCCTTCTTTTAGAAATAAATTCGTCTATGGCTTTCCCAACCTCTTGCCTTCTTGTCTTTTCTCAGTGCGCTTTCTCTGGACCCTACCCATCTACCAGACCCTTCTGTTAAAATTCCTTGGGACTTGGTCCTTAACCCCTTTTTCTCAGTGTTTTCTCTTGTTCTGGCTCATTTCACATACTCCTATAGCTTTGAGAAAAACTCCCAAATTTCTATTTCAAGCCCAGACTTTCTTTTGAGCATGATACATCTATATCCAACTGCCCATTCAACTTCTCCACTTTGATATTGTCACAGGTACCAAACTAATGTGACTGAAATTGAACTCATGACCTTTCATCTGTACTGAACCTGCATTTCTTACAGACTTCCCTAACCCCGTAGAGGACAACACCACGGCTAAGAAAAACAATAATGGCAGAGATCCAGAAGTCTTTGAACATTTTTCTCTCTTCTTTCCCACTCTAGATCCTTTTCCCTCTCATCTAGTAAATGACCAACTACCATTAATTCTGTTTCCCAAACATTTCTATCCTCTTCTTTCTACTCCCTCCCACCTGTAACTCAAAGTCACAATCACCTACCTACCTACCTACCTACCTTCCTTCCCTCCCTCCCTCCCTCCCTCCCTCCTTCCTTCCTTCCCTCCTTCCCTCCCTCCCTCCCTCCCTCCCTCCTTCCCTCCTTCCTTCCTTCCTTCC
>NW_016107426.1:40866-46082 GCF_001604975.1 Cebus imitator | reverse complement strand
AAAAAAAAAAAAAAAAAAAAAGAAAAAAAGAAATTGGTATGTTGATGGAAATATATATTGGTAAAACTATTTCAAGGCTGATTACCCAGAAGCTATTAAACTTGCATATCCTTCAGCCTTGCCCACATCCAGTTTTCTGCCGCTATAACCTAAGTGCACATTAAGAGATCCGTGATTAAATGAACTGTGTGATGCCTCCATACTACGGAATGTTTTGCAAATGTTATACAAAATGAGGTAGGCCTGTGTACTAGCAAGAAAAAGAGCTCCCAGGATGTACCGTTAATGAAAAAAGCAATTGCAGAAGATAGCTATGTAGTGTGATCCTGTTTCTATAAAAACAAGAATGAAAACTGCGTGTGTTTATGCAAATCTGTATGAATAGTTAGGAATGTGGATATGGAACAGCATGTCCCAAGTTGATTGTAGTAATGTTCTGTCTGGAGGGTGAGTGCAATGGTGGGAGCACCAAAGGGCTACTCTGCATTTGTATTATAATAATCACGTTCTTTAGAACGAGAAAAGATCTGTGTTTTGTGGAGGTAAAAGGAAAAAACAGGCTGGGTGCAGTGGCTCATCCCTGTAATCCCAGCACTTTCAGAGGCTGAGGCGGGCGGATCGCCTGAGGTCAGGAGTTCGAGACCAGCCTGGCCAACATGGTGAAACCCCGTCTCTACTAAAAATACATAAATTTAGCTGGGCATGGTGGCACACGCCTGTAATCTCAGCTACTGCGGGGGTTGGGGGGGCGTTTAGGGGGCAGCGAGGCAGGAGAATTGCTTGAACCTGGGAGGCAGAGGTTGCAGTGAGCCGAGATTGCACCACTGCACTCCAGCCTGGGGCGACAGAGCAAGACTCATCCCCCCTAAAAAAAAAAATTTAAATGATCTCTTTGTGTCCTCCCTTAGGAGAAAGCCCAAAGCTTGTAAACTCTCACAGGCCCTTGAAATCTGTGCCCAGCTTTCTGTCCAGCATCCTTTCTGGCCCCTGGACCCCTTGCTCACTGTGTTCCAGCCACACAAGCCACCTTCAGTTGCTCAGATGGACCAGGTTTCTTCCCACCTTTATGTAGGTTGTTTTCTCTGCCTGAGAGACTCATCCTCCGCTCCATTCCTATTCCCAACTCCACATTCTGATCTGTTTGCCAGGCAAAGTCTTGGTCATCCTTGAGGAGCCTCCCCTGACTTCCCTCCTAGGTGCCTCCTGACCACCATCAGACCAGATCAGGCCTTCCTCCTGCAGCCGTTATGCCCTTGGTTTTCCCTTCATGACGTTCATCACAGCTGTCATTAAGTGTTTAATCTCTGTCTCTCCCCCTGGTCAGGGACATTTGTCTTGTTCACTGTGGTACAGGCAGCTCCCACCTGAAAGAGTGGCACATGGTAGGCCTTCAGTAAGTATTGGGATGAATGAACGATGTGCTTTATTTGGTCTACTTCAAGGGATGCTATGATTATGTGAAAAATTTAAAGAATAGTATAAAATAATTCACTAATGTATGAAAGCATTATCATACTCTGATAATTATATACAGTTTAATCAACGTTGTAAGCTTTTTTCTTCCTTTGTACATCTGTCATGTATTTTGTTTCTATTATTAAATATAAATTTTTGGCATTAAATACTTTTAAGGTTATGATTGTTTTAGGAATAATATGACTAATCCCTGTTACTTTCTATCCTGAAACACTGTACTTTCACACCAGTGTGTGGCTTATGCATGAAAACCAAGTTCTGTTACTCTCTTCATGCAAAAGATTCTAAGACTGGCTTATTTTTATAACATAGACATACACTGACACTTCAGTTTGGGAATTCTTGCACTGTGCTTGAGGGGCTGGCATTTTTATTCACAATAATAAAATGACCCCACAGCAGTTCTGTATAGTGTCTGAGTATGTACTAGTCACAGTCTTTTAAGCATGTAATGTTTCTTAAACAGGCAGATGAAGCATATTCCATCGGCCCTGCACCCGCCCAGCAGAGCTACCTTTCTATGGAGAAAATCATTCAAGTGGCAAAGACCTCTGCTGCACAGGTGAGGGTTGTGAAGAGATTTGCAGTGCTAAAGGAATAATGTTTTATGCAATTGATGTAGAGCTACTTACAGAAATTTTCTAATTTTAGCCCTTCCCAAGATCTTTACATTTGATTATTGGATTATCATTGTAAACTAGGCATGTCCCATCTTATTTCTTAGCCAGTCTGCCTTTTTACTGAATCCTGTGCACTTTAGATTTTTTGGGAAGTAGGTGGAGAGAGGGTCTAAATTCTAAGTTCAAATTAGGGGAGAATTCAGCTCTCTGTCCTCAAAACTATTCAGCTCAAGTCCTCTGGGAGAAATAGGTAGGTAGAGCTCTAAATTACAAGGTAAAATATAAGCAAGCAAGAAAGATTTTTCCATCCCAACTTCCCAGTCTCCTAGGGCCATGTAAGGAGCTTCAGGGAGACAGTTCAGGCATATGGAATTGCCAGGACTCTGAAATGATAACAAGGTCGCTGTTCAAGGGGGAAAAGTGCTCAGAGCAGCTGGAGCGAAGGCAGTGAGGGGCTGTGTCACTCAGGTATGGTCAGTAAAACAAATTCCGTTTGACATTTCAGCAGAAGGAACTTAGTTTAGGAATTAGTTCCACCAGTGTGAGGGCACTGAAGCGGGGCGGGATGTTGAAATTACCCCATAATAATAACAGAAATTGACAACCACCCTTTGGGTTGGAGGAGAGACTGGCAGAGGGACCTTCTGCAGCTGTCGTCAGATCTGTGGAGGGGCCTCCCTGGCTGCAGGGGGCTTAATGAGGCTGGTTCTCCAAGTTCCAAAAGAACCTGAAGACTGGAGCCAGCGGCCACTGCCCTGAGCGAGGAAAGAAGCTTCCTCGTTCACATTTCCCTACAGCGACCCCTACTGGCGAAACCTAACAGGAAGCCCACTGGCAAAGAGGCAGAGCCCCTTCACAAGGCACCAGCTGGAATCGGTTTGCAGCTGGGAGAACCAACTGACAGGAAGAAAGTGGTAGGAGACGATGGGGCAGAGGGATCTAGAGGGAGGTAGGGCTAGCGTCATTTACAACATTATAGGTCTTTGTTTTTTTGAAACAAGGTCTTTGCTGTGTTGCCCAGGCTGGAGTGCAGTGGCACCATCATGGCTCACTGCAGCCTCCAACTCCCAGGCTCAGGTGATCCTCCCACGTAGCTGGGACCACAGGTGCACACCACCACGCCTGGCTAATTTTTTATTTTTTGTAGAGCTGGGGTTTCTCCATGTTGCCCATGCTGGTCTTGAACTCCTTGGGCTCAAGTGATCTGCGCGCCTCAGCCTCCCAAAGTGAGAACATTATAGGTCTCAATAAGGAGTTTGTGTTTCATTCTAAGAGCCATTGGGAGATTTTTTTAAAGCTGAGGAATAAAGTGATCTGCTTTACTTTTTAATGAAATCACTGTGGCTTCTGGGTGGGGAAATGGATGATTGGAGTGGGGCAAAGGTTGGGACAGTAACAGTGAAAGACCACAAAACAATTACGAGTAAATAGCCATAGGGTTGCCCGTCACTCTCACCTGAATTCCTGCTCCTTAGAAATTTTATCTCCTCTAGCACATTGATCATTCAGCGTTGTATTTCCTGTTCTAGTCATGTTTATACTTAGTGTTTTGTTTCCACGTTTAATATAGAGGTTGGCTCCTCCTTTGTGCTCTCCTAAGGGAAGAACTCACATCTTACACCGTTTTTTAGCATACCTCCTCGCAACCCAGTGAGCCTGTACACAGTCCTCAATTTATTTTTGTTTTTTGTGACACAGCCTCACTTATCCAGGCTGGAGCGCAGCAGTGAGGGTTCAAGCAACCCTCCTGCCCCAGCTTCCCAAGTAGCTGGAACTACAGGCTTGCATCACCATGCCCAGCTGATTTTTTAAATTTTTGTAGAGATGGAGTCTCCCTACGTTGCCCAGGCTGGTCTCAAACTCCTGGCCTCAAGTGATCCTCCTACTTCAGCCTCCCAAACTGTTGGCATTACAAGTGTAATCCACTGCACCCAGCCAAGTCTTTAATTCAAATTAGTGAGTATGTGTAGTTGTTTTGTATTGATGTGTCCCCAAATCAGTGTTCTCTTCTTTAGAATCAGAGTTCCTAAACTGAATAGGTATTAATTTATACAAACACGTATTTAAAATATGCTTGTTTATAAAGCTTTTTTGGTTGTAGCTTGAAATAAAAGGTCCCTAGGAAGGTAAGGAGATGATACTACGTGGACATACATATACATTCCCACACATATATGTATCACCTGTCCGCAGGAATTCAGGCACTTTAACATAAATATCACTTTATGTGTTTATCATGTGTTTAAGCATAAATGCCGTGGTATTATTACCTTCATCTTATGGGCATCAGATCTAATGCACACAAGGTGGCATGATGTTATTCCAGGTCATCTAAATCTTGCTACTCAAAGTGTGGTCCATAGACCAGCACATTTGGCATTCTTTGTGAGCTCATTAGAAATGCAGACTTTTGAGCTGGGCACAGTGGCTCACATCTGTAATC
This sequence comes from Cebus imitator, assembly GCF_001604975.1. Taxonomy (NCBI): domain Eukaryota; kingdom Metazoa; phylum Chordata; class Mammalia; order Primates; family Cebidae; genus Cebus; species Cebus imitator. Next base: position 41,543 of record NW_016107426.1, on the reverse strand, counting down.
CCAGCTAATCGGAAGGCTGAGGCAGGAGGATTGCTTGAACCCAGGAGTTTGAGGCCAGCCTGTAGAAGATAGCAAGACCCCATCTCTAAATAAAAAACAATACAGCCTTTAAGTCCTACCCTAAACCCACTATAATTTGCATTATATGCAAAATTTGTATTTGTAGCAAGATCCCCTGGTGATTTGAAATCAAAACTTGTCTAATCATTGAAAGAGAAAGGATGAAACGAGTATTCTGTCTCCCAGCCCCTTTCCCTGTTCACTGGACCAGGCTGAGCAGAACTTTCTTGTGCTGCATTTTGGAAAAAGGGAAGTTGTCGTTTAATTGGAAATGTTTATTAATTAAAAATTACTTCCCATAGACCAGTGAGCTTCCTTTTTATTTTATCATTGCTTTCTCTTCTAAGCTGCCTCCTTCTCAAGAGTTGAAAATCCACTGTCAAGGCCGGGCACGGTGGCTCAAGCCTGTAATCCCAGCACTGTGGGAGGCCGAGGCGGGTGGATCACGAGGTCAAGAGATCGAGACCATCCTGGTCAACAAGGTGAAACCCCGTCTTTACTAAAAATACAAAAAATCAGCTGGGCATGGTGGCGCGTGCCTGTAATCCCAACTACTCGGGAGGCTGAGGCAGGAGAATTGCTTGAACCCAGCAGGCGGAGGTTGCGGTGAGCCGAGA
>NW_016107426.1:36179-40776 GCF_001604975.1 Cebus imitator | reverse complement strand
TCTTTTTAATGACCATTTTTCGGAGACCATTTTTTAGTTTAAATAACAACACTCTAGCAAATGTGTGATATGCTAATTCCAGGAACTTTATCAACTTTGTACCTGTTTAAAATAGTGTCATTTAGGTGCAACAATAGCACAAATGATGAGAAAGGAATACTATTTATTTTAAAGTATATTTCAAAGAATGTTTGAAAAGAATAAAATATTTTTAGACAGTATTTTTAAAAGAATAAAATATTTTCAAAAACTTCATTTTGCCTTGATATTCAAGATTCGAGGTGGCTTAGAAAAATGAGTGGTGAGAACAAAGGATAAAAGAGCAAAAGCCAGGTAACCAGAGTGAATAATGTTGGAATTAAGTCAGAAAATTTAGCCTAAGTAAAGCTGTTAGCTCTTTGCAGCAGTCCTGATCAGAAAGGAAATTTGGTGGGTTATAATTTACAAAGCTCTCTTTAATAAAAAGATAACTTGTCAATTAGGAGAGCAAACCTTGCTTTAATGTTGACTTTAAAGAAATGTATTGGCCATCTAATAAAGGACATTGAATAACACTTGTATGATGATTTGAAAGAAGTTTTCTAAAACTCTAGAATTGTTCTTAATATGGCCATTTTAACATAAGCACTTTTAAAGAAAAAGTAAAATTGACAGGTGAGCTAAATTTCTGGTGATGCCTGGTGATATGCCTATATTGAGAAACTCGAGAAGATGTAAATATTTTTTAGGCTAGCTTTTTTTTTTTTTTTTTTAAGATGATGTCTCACTTTGTCTCCCAGGCTAGAGTGCAGTGGTATGATCATGGCCCACTGCAGCCTTGAACTCCTGGGCTGAAGTGATCCTGCCACCTCAGCCTCCCAGGTAGCTGTGATGGGACCATAGGCGTGCATCACTATGCCCAGCTAATTGTTTGTTTGTTTTTGAAACAAAGTCTCACTGTGTTGCCCAGGCTGGTTTCAAACTCCTGGGCTTAAATGATCCTTCCCTCTTGGCTTCCTGGCATGTTGGGGTTACAGACGTGAGCCAAGGCTCTGGCCACACTAGTTCTCTCGACTGCCAGTTGTCTTCTGTCTTCTCTGGTTGGGAGAGAGGTTGTAGATAACCCTGTTTACAGATTAGAACCACCTGAGCTTTTCATGAGACTGTTGCACTGCTTTGGAGAAGAGGCCTGTCGTAACTGGAAAGGAGCATAAAGAGGTCTGTGGAACGCTAGTGATGTTCTGATTCTTGAGCCAAGCACTGGCTGCACAGGTGTATTCAGTTTAACAAACAATGGACATAAGGGCCGTACACCTAAGACAAGTAACCCTTTTCTATACGTATATTATACTTTAGTCCCCTCAGTTATCTGAAGTAGCTCCTGAGCATGACTGTTTTGTAAAAGTGCTCCATTTTTTTTCTCATGTGCTACCAAGAGTTAGGAACTTTGTTACAGGTACTTAAAAATCACTGACAAGTAACTTAAATGCATATAACAAGTCATTTACTAAATACAGGTACTCTGTAGTTGACCAAAAGGAAACCCAAATGTTTTAAGTACCACAGATGAAGGTAGGAAATTCTTGGTGTCAGGTCCCAGGGTCCGGATGCAGCCCTTGCTGAAGTCCAGTGCGAGTGGGTGGATGAGCAGAAAGAACACTTGGGGGCATAGGCAGGTGAATATGATTTTATTAATCAGCAGCTCTTACTAGCAACTTTCTTATATTAGCTCTTTCACACTGTGCACCTTTACGTGAGCTGTCTGCTCTGGCTCTGTGGCTTCCGCCACCCACATACCTACAGCCACACGGCTGGCTCTCCCCTGCCTTCAGGGTCAGCAGCTTAACTCTTTCCCTCTCCGGGCATGAGCAAGCTGAGCTGTGTCCTAGCTCCCACCTGTCTGGCTACAAGATGGACAGCTTTGGCTCTTTCTCTCTGGACGCCAGTGCTGCCACCATGTCAAGCCATGTTGAGCCAAGCTGAGCCCCAAGAGCCCCTGTACAGTGTTAGCAGAGCAATTACGCCTTTTGCAGACAATAGTGGCATAGAGCCAAGTATGAGCTTACACAAACAGGTTTTATAACAAGTGGGGCATGTGCCTGCACCCTAAACTTGCTGAGTCATGCAGGCCTGGATGTCCGCGACAGCCTATGTCTTGACCATAACTTATTACCTTAAACTTGGTAATAAGAATTTAAAGACTATGACGTGTCTCCTTCACTGTGGAAAAGACACTTCTCATGTTTGCTTGAAGGCAGAGCCAGTTTTTGTCTATTTGAGGGTAGAACCAGCAACAACTTTGCTTGTGCTTTTGAACAAGTTACCAAGCAAAGTGAATACAAACTAAAAGTTTGGAAGAAATTATTTTGGCAGAGATTTAAGGAGGAAAAGAGATACAAGTTTTCTGTGTTTACTAATAAAGGCATGTTAGTACTGTAAATGGAAAAATATCAACAGGTTTGCAATCTTATGACCCACGAGGGTGAAGTGGCAACTCAATACATACCTGAAGCAAGGAAATTAGCCCACTGGTAATAGTGGTGCTGTTCTTTTCCATTTTAACCCATTCAGATGCTCAAGAACATCATGGTTTGGGTATATTAAATTGTTCTTCCTAAGAGAAAGTAGTTAAACTTCTTAAGGTTGTTCTCAGAGTGACTGAATTTTATTTTCCCAAGGAGATAGCTCCTTTTGATTTTACTTATTGTTACGGTTTCACTGTGTCCCCACCCAAATCTCATCTTGAATTGTAACTCCCAGAATTCCCACGTGTCATGGGAGAAACCCGGTAGGAGGATTGAATTATGGGGGCAGGTCTTTCCTGTGCTGTTATTGTGATCGTGAATGAGTTTCATGAGGTCTGGTGATTTTAGAAATGGGAGTTTCCTTGCACAAGCTCTCTCGTTGCCTGCTGCCATCCATGTAGGTTGTGACTTGCTCCTCCTTGGCTTCCACCATGATTGTGAGTTCTCCCCAGCCATGTGGAACTGTAAGTCCAATAAACCTCTTTCTTTCGTAAATTGCCCAGTCTTGGGTATGTCTTTATCAGCAGCATAAAAACAGACTAATACAGAAAATTGGTTCCAGTAGAGTGGGGCACTGCTGAAAAGATACTTAAAAGTGTGGACATTACTTTGGAACTGGGTAACAGACAGAGGTTGGAAAAGTTTGGATGGCTCAGAAGACAGGAAAATGTGGGAAAGTTTGGAACTTCCTAGAGACTCATTGAATGGCTTTGCCCAAAATTCTGATAGCAATGTGGACAGTAAAGTCCAGGCTGTGGTCTCAGATGGAGATGAGGAACTTGTTGGAAACTGGAGCAAAGGTGACTCTTCTTATGTTTTAGTAAAGAGACTGGTGGCATTTTGTCCCTGCCCTAGAGATATATGGAAGTTCAGACTTGAGGCAGGTGATTTAAGGTATCTGGCGGAAGAAATTTCCAAGCAACAAAGCATTCAGGAGATGACTTGGGTGCTATTAAAGGCATTCAGTTTTATAAGGGAAGCAAAGGATAAAAGTTCAAAAAATTTGCCACCTGACAATGTGATAGAAAAGAAAATCCCATTTTCTGAGGAGAAATCCATAAGTAACAAGGAGCCAAATGTTAATCCTCAGGACAATGGGGAAAATGTCTCCAGGGCATGTCAGAAGTCGTCATGGCAGCGCCTCCCATCACAGGCCCAGAGACCCAGGAGGGAAAAAATGGTTGCGTGGTCCAGGCCGCGTCCCCATGCTGTGTGCAGTCCGGGGATTTGGTGCCCTGAGTCCCAGCCACTCCAGCCGTGACTAAAAGGTGCCAAGGTGTACTGCTTGGGCTATTGCTTCAGAGGGTGGAAGCCCCAAGTCTTCGCAGCATCTGCAGGGTGTGGAGCTTAGGGGTGCACAGAAGTCAAGAATTGAGGTGTGGGAATCTCGCCTAGATTTTAGAGGATGTATGGAAACACCTGGATGTCCAGGCAAAAATTTGCTGCAGGGGTGGGCCCTTATGAAAACCTCTGCTAGGGCAATGCAGAAGGGAAATGTGGGGTCAGAGCCCCCACAGGGGAACTGCCTAGTGGAGCTGTGAGAAGGCCACTGTCCTCCAAACCCCAGAATGGTAGATCCACTGATAGCTTGCACCGTGTACTTGGAAAAGCTGCACTCAACACTAGCCTGTGAAAGCAGTCAGGAGGGAGGCTGTACCCTGCAAAGCCACAGGGGTCGAGCTGCCTAAGACTATGGGAACCCACCGTTTGCATCTGCATGACCTGGATGCGAGACCTGGAATCAAAGGAGATCATTTTGGAGCTTTAAGATTTGACTGCCCTGCCTGATTTCAGACTTGCGTGGGGCCTGTAGCCCTTTTGTTTTGGCCAGTTTGTCCCATTTGGAATGGCTATATTTACTCAGTGCCTATACCCCCATTGTATCTAGGAAGGAACTAGCTTGATTTTGATTTTACAGGCTCATAGGCAGAAGGGACTTGGCTTGTCTCAGATAAGACCTTGGACTGTGGACTTTTGAGTTAACGCTAAAATGAGTTAAGACTTTGGGGGACTATAGGGAAGGCATGATTGGTTTTGAAATGTGAGGAAATGAGGTTTGGGAGGGACCAGCTGCAGAATGATATGGTTTAGCT
>NW_016107426.1:27783-36119 GCF_001604975.1 Cebus imitator | reverse complement strand
TCATGGGAGGAACCCAGTGGGAGATGATATAATTATGGGGACAGGTCTTTCCTGCACTGTTATCGTGATAGTGAATGAGCCTCATGAGATCTGATGGTTTTAAAAATGGGAGTTTCCCTGTGCGAGCTTTCTCTTTGCCTGCCACAATTCACGCAAGACATGAATTGCTCCTCCCTGCCTTCCGCCATGATTGTGAGGCCTCCCCAGCCATGGGGAACTGTGAATCCAATAAACCTTTCTTTTGTAAATTGCCCAGTCTCAGCTATGTCTTTATCACCAGCATGAAAACAGTCTAATACAATATGAAAGGAGAACATTTATCTAGTACACCAAAAAGTTATATTGAATTCAGTATCTGTTTTTTAAATCCATTTTTTCTTTTTTTTCCATTTTTAGTTTTTTAAAAAATTTATTTATTTAACTTTAGATGCACACTGTATCTGGCATTTCTCTGCATGTTATCCCTCTCCACCCTCTGCTCTCTCTCCCCTATCCCCCACAACTGCCCCCAGTGTGTGATGCTCCTCTCCCTGAGTCCACGTGTTTTCATTGTTCAGCACCCACCTATGAGTGAGAACATGTGGTGTTTGGCTTTCTGTTCTTGGGTCAGTTTACTGAGAATGATGGTTACCAGGTTCATCCATGTCCCTAAAAAGGACACGAACTTGTTTTTTATGGCTGCGTAGTATTCTATGGTGTAGTTGTACCACATTTTCTTTGTCCAGTCTATCACTGATGGGCATTTGGGTTGGTTCCAGGTGTTTGCTATTGTACACAGGGCTGCAATGAACATACGTGTACATGTGTCTTTATAGTAGAATGATTTATAGTTCTTTGGGTATATGCCTAGTAATGGGATTGCTGGGTCAAATGGAATTTCTGTTTCTAGGTCCTTGAGGAATCGCCACACTGTCTTCCACAGTGGTTGAACTAATTTACACTCCCACTCCCACCAACTGTGTAAGAGTGTTCCTATTTCTCCACATCCTCTCCAGCATCTGTTGTCTCCAGATTTTTTAATGATCACCATTCTAACTGGCATGAGATGGTATCTCAATGTAGTTTTGATTTGCATTTCTCTGATGACCAGTGATAATGAGCATTTTTTCATATGTCTGTTGGCCTCATATATGTTTTCTTTTGAAAAGCGTCTGTTCATATTCTTTGCCCACTTTTGAATGGGGTTGTTTGCTTTTTTCTTGTATATCTGTTTTAGTTTTTTGTAAATTCTGGTTATTAGCCCTTTGTCAGATGGGTAGATTGCAAAAATTTTTTGCCATTCTGTTGGTTGCCGATTCACTCTAATGATCGTTTCTTTTGCTGAACAGAAGCTCTGAATTTTAATTAGATCCCATTTGTCTATCTTGGCTTTTATTGCCATTGCTTTGGTGTCTTAGTCATGAAGCCCTTGCCTATGCCTATGTCCTGGATGGTTTTTCCTATGTTTTCTTCTAGTGTTTGTATGGTGTTAGGTTTTATGTTTAAATCTTTAATCCATCTGGAGTTAATTTTAGTGTAAGGTGACAGGTAGGGGTCCAGTTTCTGCTTTCTGCACATTGCTAGCCAGTTTTCCCAACACCATTTATTAAACATGGAGTCCTTTCGCCATTGACTGTTTTTGCCGAGTTTGTCAAAGATCAGATGGTTGCAGATGTGTGGTGTTTCTTTTGGGGCCTCTGTTCTATTCCATTGGTCTATGTCTCTGTTTTGGTACTAGTATCATGCTATTTTGGTTACTGTAGCCTTGTAGTATAGTTTGAAGTCCAGCAGTGTGATGTCTCTGGCTTTGTTCTTTTTGCTTAGGATTGTCTTGGCTATGCAGGCTCTCTTGTGATTCCATATGAAGTTTAAAGTGGCTTTTTCCAGTTCTGTGAAAAAGGTCATTAGTAGCTTGATGGGGATAGCATTGAATCTGTAGATTACTTTGGGCAGTATGGCCATTTTCACGATATTAATTCTTCCTAACCATGAGCGTGAAATATTTTTCCATCTGTTTGTGTCCTCTCTTATTTCATTGAGCAGTGGTTTGTAGTTCTCCTTGAAGAGGCCCTTTACATCCTTAGTTAGTTGTATTCCTAGGTATTTTATTCTCTTTGTAGCAATTGTGAATGGTAGTTGGCTCTTGATTTGGCTCTCTGTTTGTCTGTTACTGGTATATAGGAGTGCTTGTGATTTCTGCACGTTGATTTTGTATCCGGAGACTTTGCTGAAGTTGTTTATCAGTTTGAGAAGATTTTGGGCTGAGATTGAATTCAGTATCTGTTAAAAAGAAGGGAGACTAGTAACAGACACTTTGGAAATGCAATTAAGGAAACAGTTACATTCACAATAGCAATCAAATACTTAGGAATAAAGTTAGCAAAAGCAGTTCAAGACATATTTACTGAAAACTGTAAAACATTGCTGAGAGAAATAAACAGATATTTCATGAGAACACTCAATATTGTTAAGGTGGCATTATATATTTAATGCGGTCTTTATCAAAATCCCAGCAGGCTCTTTAAAAAAAAAATGACAGGCTAAATCTAAAATAGCCAAAGAGCCTAATATATAGCTAAAACAGTTTTCAAAAAGCTTAACTAACTTGTAGGGTTTAGACTCTGTTTCACAAGTCATTATGCCAAGTGCAGTGGCTCACTTCTGTAATCCCAGTACTTTGGGAGGCCAAGGTGAGTGGATCACTTGAGGTCAGGAGTTTGAGACCAGCCTGGCCAGTGTGGTGAAACCCCATCCCTGAAAAATACAAAAATTAGCCAGACATGGTGGCAGGCACCTGTAATCCCAGCTACTTGGGAGACTGAGGCAGGAAAATTGCTGGAACCCAGGAGTCAGAGGTTCCAGGAAACCAAGATCATGTCATTGAAATCCAGCCTTGGTGACAGAGCAAGACTCCATCTCAAAACGAAACAAACAGACAAAAAAATTATAAAGCTGCAATAACCAAAACAGTGTGGTATTGGTATAAGGATAAAAACATAGGTCAGTAGAACATGATAGAAAATCCAAAAATTGGCCAGGTGTGGTGGCTCACACACCTGTAATCTCACACTTTGGGAGGCTGAGGTGGGCGGATCACGAAGGCAGGAGATCAAGACCATCCTGGCTAATATGGTAAGACCCCATCTCTACTTAAAAAAAAACAAAAAAAAAAATTAGCCAGGCATGGTGGCATGTGCCTGTCATCCCAGCTACTCAGGAGGCTGAGGCAGGAGAATCGCTTGAATCCAGGAGGCAGAGGTTCCAGTGAGCTGAGATTGCGCCACTGTACTGCAGCATGGGTGACAGAGCGAGACTCTATCTCGAAAAAAAAAGAAAATCCAAATATAAACTCAAACATGTGTAGTCAGTTGATTTTGAATAAAGGTGCTGAAGTATTTCAATAAAGGAAAGGAGGATTTTTTCAAAAAATGGTGCTGGAGTAATTTGATATCTCTATAAAAAGATGAACCTAAATTCTAGATCCTAGACTCTTACCTCACGCCTTAAACAAAATAATAAATTTACAGTATATTATAGACCTAAATGTAAGAGTTAAAACTATAAAACTTTCTTTTTTTTTTTTTTTTAAGACAGGGTTTCACCATGTTGGTCAGGCTGGTCCTGAACTCCCGACCTCAGGTGATCCGCCCACCTTGGCCTCCAGAGTGCTTGGATTTCATATAAAACTTCTAAAAGAAAGTATAGGAGAAAATCTTTGAGACCTCGGATTAGGCAAAGATTTCTTAGACACAATACTATAAGAAAGGTTTATGAAAGAAAAAAATGATAAATGGACTTCAAAGCTTGAAATTATTGCTAAGAAACTCAATTTTTAAAAAATATGCAAAATATTCGAATAGATCCTTCACTAAAGAAGGTACACAAATGACCAGAAAGCCCATTAAAAGATGTTCAACATGTAAGCTGTTAGGGAACTACAAATCAAAACTTCAGTGAGATACTACTTCATTAGGATACTATAATCAAAAAGAGATGATCACAAGTATTGGTGAGGACTTAGAGAAATTGGAACCCTTCTCCATTACTGATGAGAAGGTAAACTGGTACAGCCACTTTGGAAAACAGTTTTGCAGTTTCTCAAAAGATTAAACATAGAGTTACTTTATGAACTAGTATCTCCACTTCTTCAGTATATACCCAAAAGAAATGAAAATACATCCACATAGAAATTTATATCTGAATGTTTATAACAGTAGTATTTACAGTAGCCAAAAAAGTGGAAACAACACCAAAGTCTATCAACTGTTGAAAGGATAAATAAAATGCAGTATAGCCCTACAGTGGAGTATTATTTTGCCATCAGAAAGGAACGAAGTACTGATTTGTGTCAAAAAATGGATGAACCTTGGAAACATCACGTTCAGTGACAGAGCCAGTCACTAAAGACTGCAGGTATTATATGATTTCATTTATATGAAATGTTCGTATAGGTACATCTATAGAGACAGAAAGTAGATTCACAGTTGCCTAGGGCGGGGGGTATTTGGGGAATGGGAAATGGCTGCTAATAGGCACAGGACTTCTTTTTTGGGGTGTTAAAAACTTAAATTATTAGATGTTAGTATTTTATAGTGAGATTGTGCAACTCCAAGTATACTAAAAATCATTGGGTTGGTTGGCTGAGTTTTAGGGTATGTGAGTTATATCTCAACAACTATGTTTAAAAAGTACAGTAACACTATGCACCCGCTAGTTTGGCTAAAATAAAAAAAAAATGACATTACAACGTGTGCAGGGATGTGGAAACACTTGAAAGCGTCATACATTGCTAGTGGAAATGCAAAATAAAATCATCCCTTTAGAAAAATTGTTTGGCTGTTGCTTGAAAAGTTAAATGTGTTCTTAACATATTATGACAAAACAATTGCACTGCTGGGTATTTACCCAAGAGAAATGAAAAATATGTTCACACAGACTTGTCTGTGAACATTTATAACACCGTTATTCATAATAACCACAAACCGGAAAACAATTCGAATGAGTGAGTAAACAAAATGTGGCATATCCATAACCCAGAATCCATCTTATAAAAATAAATGAGCCACTGATGCACTCAACAACACGAGTAAACCTTGAAAAATTATGTGAAGTTAAAGAAGCAGACAATGCTATGTACTATACGATTCTATTTGTATGGATTTTTTTTAAGGCAAAACTATAGAGACAAAAAACACGTCAGTTGTTGCTTGGGCCTGGGAACAGATTGCCTATGAGCACATGGGAACTTCGTGAAGTGATGCAAGTGTTCTAAAACTAGGTTGTAGTGTTAGTTGCACAATTGTATAGATTTACTAAATTCATGAAACTATAAATAGATGAATGCTATGTATTATAAATCATATCTCGAAAGAAAACCCAAACCAGGGAGGACTAGGACATAGGTCTGTTTCATTTGCCTAGTATAAATGTTTGACCATTGTATATAAATACTCAAATTGTGGGAGAAGATATTTGCAAACTTTGTGTCTGACAAAAGTCTAATATCCAGCATCTATAAGGGACTTAAACAGATGTACAAGAGAAAAACAATGCCATTAAAAAGTGGGCAAAGGACATAAACAGAGACTTCTCAAAAGAAGACATACATGTGACCAACAAACATGAAAAAGAGCTCAATATCACTGGTCATTAGAGAAGTGCAAATCAAAACCACAGTGAGATACCATCTCATGCTATTTAAAATGGCTATTACTAAGAAGACAAAAAAAAAAAAAAAAAAAAAAAAAAAAAAAAAAAAAAAAAAAAAAAAAAAAAATAACAGACGCCAGGAGGCTGTGGAGAAAAGGGAACACTTACACACTGTTGGTGGGAGTGTAAACTAGTTCAACCATTGTGGGAAGCAGCAGGATGATTTGCTCAAAGAGCAAAAAGCAAAACTGCCATTTGACCCAGCAATCCCATTACTGGTTGTATACCCAGAGGAATAGAAATCATTCTGTCATGAAGACACATGCTTACGTATGTTCTTTGCAGCACGATTCACAATAGCAAAAACATAGAATCAGCCTAAATGCCCATCAGTGACAGATTGGGTAAAGAAAAGGTGGCACATGTACACCACGGAATACTATGCAGCCGTAATAAAGAATGGTATCATCTGTTTCTGGGAACATAGATGGAGCTGGAGGTCATTATCCTTAGCAAATTAACACAGGAACAGAAAACCAAATACTGCATGTTCTCACTTAGAAGTGGGAGCTGAATGATAAGAACTTACAAACGCAAAGAACAAAAGACACTGGGCTCTGCTTGAGTGGGGAAGGCAGGAGGGAGAGGAGCAGAAAAGATAACTATTGAGTACTGGGCTTAGTACCTGGGAGATGAAATAGTTTGTACGGCAAACCTCTGTGACATTTATTCACATCTGTAATCATATGCACCCCGAAACCTAAAATAAAAGTTAGAAAATTGAATCTTGGTTTAAAATAAACTCCCAACTGGCTGTAAAATGTGACTATCGAGCATTTTTATCGTCTCTGGCATTTTACTGTTTCCTGTCACTAGGATGTGGGTTTTTCTGTACGTGTAAGTTTCCCAGACATCTGAGACTTACCTCTTTAATCTTGAAATGTTCTTTGAATGTAACTGTTTTGAAATAGGGTTGGCTAAGCTTTTGTTTTTTACATTGTTTTGGTCATAATTATAATACTCATTATTTTAGAAGAACAGATCCCCTAAGAGCTGCTGATGTTGAAGTGAGAGTGGCTTCATCACTCATTAAATCATCCAAGCCCGCTCTGCCTTTGCTTTCTTCTGTTTCTTCCCTTTTTGCTGTCGGTGTGTTCACTCTTAGAAATCTTGCTCTCCTCCAGTTACTGAATTTCCTTTTCTGTGGGCTAAAATACCAGTAAGTATGTTTGTTAAAATTCTGAGTAAATTAGAAGTAACTAGGCTGAAGTCAGAGGGATGCCTTTTTCACTAAATGTATGCGTACAGTAGTCCCCCTTTATCCATGGTTTTGCTTTGACTGGTTTCAGTTACCTGCAGTCTACTATGGTTTGAAAATATTAAATAGAAAATTCCGGAAATGATTAAGTTCTAAATTGCACGCCATTCTGAGTAGCATGATGAGGTCCCACACGGTCTGCTTTGTCCCACCCAGGATGTGAATCATCCCTCTGTCCAGAGTCTCTATGCTGTCTATGCTCCCCACCTGTTAGTCACTCAGGAGCCATCCAGGTCATCAGATCGAGTCACAGTACTGCCATGCTTGTGTTCAAGTCACCCTTATTTTATTTAAATAACGGCCCCAACGTGCACGAGTAATGACGGTGGCAATTCGCTTATGCCAAAGAGAAGCCATAAAATGCTGCTTTAAGTGAAAAGGTGAAAATTCTCAAGGAAAGAAAAAAAATACATATGCTGAGCTTTCTTGGTTCTTGGTAAGAACCAAGTTTCTATCTGTGAAATTGTGAAGAAGGAAAAACAAGTTCATGCTATTTTCCTGTTGCGCCTCAAGCTGCAAAAGTTATGGCCACAGTGCATGGTATAAGTGCTTAGTTAAGATGGGAAAGGCATTACATTTGTGGCTGGAAGACATGAACAGAAGCATGGTCCAATTGTTATCAGTCCAGTTATGTAGTAGTCATAGTTTCAGGCACCTTCCAGGGGTCTTGGAATATATACCCCTTGGATAAGGGGGCACTCCTGTAGATTTGAATATATGACTTTCATTTGCTTCTTAGCTTTTTTTCTGGAAAGATGACATTGGTAGACAGTGACCTGAAGATAAATGAGGTATTGAGCCAGTGTTCTTTTCAGCTTTTGGATGCCATGATTTCAGTTCTAGGCCAGTTTTACACAGAGACAGAATAGACAAATTCCCCTCACCACGCTGAAGCCCTTTACTTCTTGACATTCTACCCTAATTGCAATATTGTTTTGAATTTAAATACAGAAACTTCTGTCGCATATGATCCGGCAATTCCACTTTTGGTATACAGCTGAAAGAATTTAAAACAGAGACTCAAATAGATACTTGTATATCAGTGTTCCTAGCAGCAATATTCACAGAGTATAGAAATAGCACATATGTCCATGAAGAGATGAATGGATGAACAAAATGTATACAAACTGGATATTATTCAACCTTAAAAACAAATGGTTGGGAGGCCGAGGCGGGTGGATCACGAGGTCAAGAGATCGAGACCATCCTGGTCAACATGGTGAAACCCCGTCTTTACTAAAAATACAAAAAATTAGCTGGGCATGGTGGCGCGTGCTTGTAATCCCAGCTACTCAGGAGGCTGAGGCAGGAGAATTGCCTGAACCCAGGAGGCGGAGGTTGCGGTGAGCCGAGATAGTGCCATTGCACTCCAGCCTGGGTAACAAGAGCG
>NW_016107426.1:16332-26968 GCF_001604975.1 Cebus imitator | reverse complement strand
TAAAAATACAAAAAATTAGCTGGGCATGGTGGCGCGTGCCTGTAATCCCAGCTACTCAGGAGGCTGAGGCAGGAGAATTGCCTGAACCCAGGAGGCGGAGGCTGCTGTGAGCCGAGATTGCACCATTGCACTCCAGCCTGGGTAACGAGCGAAACTCCGACTCAAAAAAAAAATAAAATATAACTGTATCAAGATCATTTGAAATAGTTTGGGCCAGGCATGGTGGCTGTTCCTGTAATACCAGTGTTTTGGGAGACCGAGGCAGGAGGATAGCTTGAGGCCAGCAATTCAAGACCAGGCTGGGCAACTTATTGAGACTCTGTCTCTAAAAAATGTATATATTTTTAAATTCAGCTAGGCCTTGGCACAGTGGCTCACACCTATAATCCCAGCACTTTGGGAGGTCAAAGTGGGAGGATCACTTGAGTCCAGAAGTTCAAAACCAGCCTGGGCAACATAGGGAAACCCTGTCCCTACAAAATGTTTTTAAAATTCCAGGCATGGTGTCATGTGCCTGTGGTCCCAGCATCTTGGGAGGCTGAGGTGGGAGGATTGCTTGAGCCCAGGAAATCAAGGCTCCAATGAGCTATGATCACACCATCATACTTCAGTCTGGGCAACAGAGTAAGACCCCATCTCAAAAAATAAATTCAGCTGGATTTAGTGACAGACATCTGTAGTCCCAGCTGCTTAGGAGGCGGAGGCAGAAGGATCACCTGAGCTCAGGAGTTGAAGGCTGCAGTGAGGTATAATTCCACCACTGCACTCTGGCATGGGCAACACTGAGACCTTGTCTCTAAAAAAAAAAAAAGTTCGTTTTACCTATAATAGGTATTTTAATTCTACCCTTCTGTTGTCATACGCATAAGTTATTTGCGACATAGGGAAATTCCATTGAGTTACAGAAAATATTTAATGTTTCTAATCAATATGTTAGTATTTTGGGATTAAAAATAAGGTGAGATGAGCTACCACATGAAATGAGGAAAACTAATAGACCATAAATTTGTATTATTTTGTTGTCTCAGACTCAATGTTTTCTTTAAAGAGTTCCATTGTGATTTATAGACTGGGCTATATGTATGTTTCTCTTGAATGAAATAATTTATAGAATTGGCACATGTTGTTTTCTTTCCCACTCTAAAGCACATCCAAATCCATAATGGCTGCTGCTGGAGTACCTGTTGTGGAGGGTTATCATGGTGAGGACCAGTCAGACCAGTGCCTGAAGGAGCATGCTGGGAGAATTGGCTATCCTGTCATGATTAAAGCCGTCCAGGGCGGAGGAGGAAAAGTAAGGTTGTGCATGCTTGTGTTCGCCATTTCAGGCTCATCTTCTTTGTTTTATTTATGTGGTAGTCATAATCTTTTCTCTCTTAGGGAATGAGGATCGTTAGATCGGAACAAGAATTTCAAGAACAGTTAGAATCAGCACGAAGAGAAGCCAAGAAGTCTTTTGGTGACAATGCTGTGCTGATCGAGAAGTTTGTAGACACACCGAGGTGGGTTGATCTTGTTTTTTTCTGACTCAGATTTTTAAAATTAAATTGGAAAAATAATGCATGCACACTTTATAAAATATAAAACTTTAATAGTACATAAGTATATTATTGTAAGTTTAGTTTCCCAGTTCTATCCTGTGATGTAACCACTGGTTGTAGGATGGCATGAATTCTTCCAGGCATTTTCTATGTGAATAGAAACGTAGATACATATACATACAGCAAACAAAATACATACCTAAGAACAGTGAATAGAGTCTTACACACTAATATATCACAGACCTCTTTCCATGTCAGTAAATATTGGTCAGCCTCATGCTTTTTGTTGGTGACCTAGTGGTTCCATGATCTTGATATACCATTAATTCATTCAGTATGCTTCTTGTTGGTGACATTTAGGGTTTTTTTCAATATTAGCAAATTATTGTAATAAATTCAGTTATATTTATAGAACTGCATGTTAGTTGACATGCTCAGGAAATGGAATTAATTTCCTAAATTGAATTTTAAGTGATTTACTAATAATAATAGCAGCTAACACTTGTATTACACTTATCATGTGCCAGATTTTAAGAATTTTACACATGCTAAATAATCTTGCTGTTCTTCTAATTTGAATGTAATTCTTACAATAACCTCATTAGGTAAGTACTATTTTCATTTTACAGGTGAAGACACTAAGCAACAGAGTGGTTGTGTTGTGTTAGTTGTCTGAGTCTCTCAGCTGTTAAGTAGTAAAGCTGAGATTTGAACCCAGGCATTTTGACTCCAGAGCTCGTATCTAAGCCACTGCACTAAGCTTCTCTGGATACCACTATAGGAAATGCAATGTGAATCCCTATTTTTTTTTCTGGAATGTTATTTTCATGTTTGTTGTTTAAAGTAAGATGCTGATTATAAAGTTTCTCATTTCATAGATTTTTATGACAGTTGTTAAAGATTTTATTTATATATATATATAAATTTTATATATTTAAATAAATTTAATTTTTATTTAAATTTTATATATAAATAGATATATATTATATATCTATTTATATAAAAATATATATTTAAAAAATATAATATATAAAAATATATAATATATTTATTATATATTATATATTTTAAATATTTATATTATACATTTATATATATAAATAAATTTTTTAACAATTGTCATAAAAATGTGAAATGAGAAATGTGAGTGTATATATACACACACACACGTGTATATATAAAAAATATATATACACATACATTGTGTGTATATATATAATATTTACAGGATATAGATATCCTGTAGTAATACTGTATAATACTTACAGGATACTTATAATACTTACACATACAGCATTACTTAATAATACTTACATATAATTGTAGGATATTATAATGCTGTATAATACTTACAGGAGAGATATATGTAAGAATATATATGTAATAGATATATGTAAGAATATATGTAATATATATGTAAGAATATACATATATGTAATATATATATGTAAGAAAAAAATATATATATATATTCTTACATTTATCTCTCCTGTAAGTATTATACAGGATTAGTGAAAAGAATAATTCATTTGGGAACCATGACTGGAAAAGAGATTTACCTTGAAGGTAACAGACTTGAAGCTTCAGGCACTTCTTTGGCATTCACCTCTTCTAAGACCCTGACCTAATTTTGTATTTGCGGTTTTGTATTCTTCTCCTTAAAGGAGGCTCCCAAATTGTTTTTTGTTACAGCCCGTATAAAACTGAGAACTGTCCTAAGCATGGCATAGTCAATGAGATTCAATTAGAATTTGATAGTTAAAAAAAAGGAAGTCAATCTTAAAATTGGTAAATTGACTAGGAGAACACAGCCTATGCCATCTGTCAGTGGGAAGTAAGTAAAAAAAAAAAAATGGAGGCAGTTCTAAGGTAAATTGAAGGCTTCCTTTCAAGAAAGAATAGGATAGCCATCCAAATTAGCATGCTCTTAAGTTAGAATTGTGGAGACATCAGTAGCTTATTTCAGTAACTATGTAAGTCAATGCCTGCAACATTTTTTGAAGATGTAAGTTCTGTACTTAGGAAATGTTAGCCATACACTGCCTCACATTGTAATGTATTCCCCCAACAGCTGAAAAACCCCTGGGAATCAAAGACCTGGTAGTATATACATTTTTATTTTTTTGTATATATTGCCTGGCATACTACTTTCATTGTAATAGGCATCAGTAATATTTTTTGAACTATAGAAGTAATATGAATACATTACAAACTTTTGGAAAATGTGGAAGATGGAAAACAAAATAACCCATAATTGTATTCTAATTATTGTATTAATATATTAATATTAATATTTCTGTATATAGTCATGTGTTGCTTAACGACAGAGATGCATTCTGAGAAATGCATTGTTAGGCAATTTCATTGCTGTGCACACATCATAGAGTGTACTCACACAAACTGAGTGAGAATGGCATGCTTTCCTAAAGGAATCAAACTTGACTTTAAAGCCAATAGAAGCCCCTGGGGAAAACTGGTCTCATTCCTTGTCTACACCCTCTCTGTATAGGTCTCCTAACCTGTAGTAAGTAAGGAATGTCACTTTCTGACAGATGCAGGTTATCTTGGGACCTCATGAGGACCTTTTATCAGCAAGGTCCTTACGATCTGTATCTTGTGCTGACCTCCTATCTCTTTCTGTGATTAAGAATGCTTTAACTTACTACTGGAAATGCAGCCCAGCAGGTCTTAGCCTTATTTTACCCAGCCCCTATTCAAGATGGAGTTGCTCTGGTTCAGATGCCTCTGACATTTCCCCCCTTGCTTTTATAAGAGAATGCTTAATCCTAAGGGTTGCAGAGGGACAAAGATCCATCATCTGTAACCTTCAGGCTGAATGGGGCAATGATATTCCTGCTAATTAGGCTCTCATGTTCAGGATAGAGAGGAGCTCAGTTAGAAAGCATCAGTATGTCGAGGGCCACTCATACCTCTTGAGTTCTGACAAAAGGTGAAATCTGGAAGATTAATAAAATAAGATTAATAAAAAAAATTTGGCAAGCTTATCCTGCATTTCTACACAAAGAGTACAACAATAATATATTTCACAACAGTAAAGCACAATAAGCAAGATTATCCCAAGTTAGCAAAATTAGAATGGTTTCCATGAACTGGGCAACTGTTGGAACCAAGCTGATATAGAGTTGCTAGATGATTCCAGTACGTGCCCAGGATTAGAATATTGATCCAGATTTTTACATTACCAGTCCCTCTTGTTTCTTCTGAACAGCAGCCACAGGAATAAGCAGGGTTAGTCTAAATTGCAGGGAAACTCAAAAACCACTGATGAGACTAGAATTTAATAACAAGTATACCATAGTTTTTGAAACATAATTTTTCTTGCTCCAGTTTTCCATTTTTACTAAAGACAAATCATGGTAAGACCGATTTGCTTTATTATACATGGCCTGATTATTTGTATAAAGTGCAGCAAGAATAATTATTTGCCATATAGGCTTTTAAAGTTGGTTTTGATGGAACTCTTCCATAAGGACTTGCAAAGAAGACCTTTTTTTTTTTTTTTTCTCAAGCCCAGCCCACCCATGGGTTTATACCCTGAAATACTATGAGTTAAGTAAATTTCTCTCCTCTTGAGGTCCCAAGATAACTTGGGGCTCCTGGATCTGTCAGAAAGTGACATTCCTTATTTACTACAGATTAGGAGACCTATACAGAGATGGTATAGACAAGGAATGAGACCAGTTTTCCCCAGGGGCTTCTATTGGCTTTAAAGTCAAGTTTGATTCCTTTAGGAAAGCATGCCATTCCAGTCAAAGCCTTGGTAAAATAACCTGTTTCTCCAGTTGTGTCCTGTTGCAAAAGAAAACAGATTCTTATTGCATTTGTGCAAATAACTATATTGCCATAAGTTAAGATCCTCACAAATAGTTTCCAAATTCTGGAGAAATCAGATAGAAACAAATATGCTCCAAATTTTGTTTATGAGTGTGTACATTTCTTAATTGTTAAAAGCTGTGAATAGCTTAAAAGAAAGGTTTCCTTCACTCTGAAAAACCAGAGGATCAGCAATGTTTTAAGCAAAAAGTCAAAAAAGATTACTTTAGACTTCAGTTCATGCAGTCAACTCCTGCTTGATATACATGAGCATTGCAGCTTTCCATGAGAGTTCTGAAAGTTTCTTTTTCCCTTTTCTAATGTCACAATCTCCAAACTTACATGAAACCTGCATTCAAGAACGCATGCTAGAGTTGTATAGTTTATTATAAATCACCTTTTGGGCCTGGGTGCAGTGGCTCATGACTGTAAAATCCCAGCACTTTGGGAGGCTGAGGCGGGTGGATCACCTGAGGTTAGGAGTTCGTGACCGGCCCAGCCAACATGGTGAAACCCTGTCTCTACTAAAAACACAAAAATTAGCAGGGCATAGTTGGCACGTGCCTGTCATCCCAGCTACTTGAGAAGCTGAGGCACAAGAATCGCTTGAACCTGGGAGGCAGAGGTTGCAGTGAGCCAAGATTGCACCACAGCACTCCAGCTTGGGCTACTGAGTGAGACTCAGTTTCAAAATAATAATAATAAATCTCCTTTTGAAGAAGATCAAAACAAGACAGTTGTCTATGGATGGCAAAAAGCTTTAGGGCAACCACAGTTAAAAACACAATTGACAAATTTGGTTACTTCTGTGCCATACAATGATTTTATGGAACAATTATAATGTACACCAAGTTATAGCAGAATTATAGGAGTTTCCCGTTATTTTGGAACACATACTATAACATATTTTTACAAATATAGCCCAAAGAAAGCTAAACACCATTTCACATTTGACACTGCTTCCTGTATGAGTTTTATATCAAATAAGCCCTATTTCACCTTTACATTAGTGTACTATTAATATTAAACCCAATTTTCAATAAAACCTTGTTGACATACGTACCCAATTTTAATGTTTGACCATAAGGTGAGGTTCTCATAAACTTTTTAATAACCCTTTACGAATTTTTGTTAAAGAGCAGATCAGTGCTCTAAGCAAAACCTGTTGTGCTTTTATTCCAATGTTCAATTTCTGGAAAAACTGAACACCCCTTTAACCTGAGCCAATATGTTCACACACACAATTTCTTTTACAAGATTAATTTTTCACAAACCTTCCACAACTTGCTTAAACCTTTAGCTTTATCTTATCTAACTTAAAATAATCCTTTAACTTTATAATCTAGGCACAAAAAAAAATCCACATTCGTATGCCTTCTTATAATCTTTTACCAAAAACACATTTCACTTTCCTTACACACCTTACGTGTAGAATTGACGTAAACTAAAAGGCATTACACATTTTACTTTTCTGACAAAATATTTGACTTACGCACTTATTTTTAAACCAGATAATCAAAGCTGTTTCATATCACACACACAACACATAAATACACAGGCAGACAGAAGAAAAGGATTCATTCCCTAAGCCAGGAATTGAACCCTGAACCTGGGTCACCATTGTAAAAAAACAAAGCAGGGCCACATGGGTACAAGGTCAAGCCCCCAAGGACATAGAAGGCAAGAGGAAAACCTCATCCAGTTTTCTTTCAGGGACCTGCGGCAAAGTTTATAACTGACTAGTACCCTGGGCCACCTTGAACAGTGGGCTTATGGGATTCTAAGCCTGTGTTTTAGCCTGAGGTATACCTCTTTATGACAGAACAAAGCACACTAGATTCACTACAGCTTAAGACTGGCCTCACAAATTCCTTTTTGTTAGTTAAAAAGCAA
This sequence comes from Cebus imitator, assembly GCF_001604975.1. Taxonomy (NCBI): domain Eukaryota; kingdom Metazoa; phylum Chordata; class Mammalia; order Primates; family Cebidae; genus Cebus; species Cebus imitator. Next base: position 19,700 of record NW_016107426.1, on the reverse strand, counting down.
GGAGAGAAACAGCGATTTTTGCCATTCATTCAACCTGTTTGCACAGAGGGGAAAGTGGAGGGAAGGGAGAAAAGCATTGCTTGTGGAAGGTGGGGAAGGCAAGGTACTCAGGGAGGCCAGAGAAAGACTCGCCCATTTCAGGCAGCCACTTGTCAGTTAGGAAGGGATCTTTCCTAGCAGTCCCAACAGCACTCAAGTTTCCCCTTGTAGGGAGGTAAAAGCTCCCATGTCTCACCATCCTGTTTATGCCTAATCCTGTCGCCCACCACTGTCAGCAGAGTGCAAGGCAGATTAATTCAAACAGAATAGCAGTTAACATTCATAGTGCCAAGCCCATTCTTAGCCGAGAGGGACATTACTGAGAGGGGCTTCTAACCCCCTAAATCTTAGGAAGGAATCTAACTGTCCTAAGTTGGGCCTCCAGCCAAAGTTCAGTCAAGCATGCTTGCCTTTTAACTCCACTAAATTGGGCCTCAAACCCAATTCTGTCCTTTACCTGGGTATATGCACCCCACTTATCCAAAGCTGGCCAATCAGTGCTGCAATCTTAGGAGGGTCAGAGGGTGTCCTCAGTATTGCCCCTTCCGTGGTTCACCAGAAAGATGTTGCCCTACCGGCACTTACCCAAAGTTAGCTGTTGGGTCGGGATTTCCTTAGTATTGTCCCTTCTGTGGCCACCAGAAAGGTGCTACTGGACAGGAGTCCTGATCAAGACCCCAAGAGAGGATTCCTGGATCTCACACAAGAAAGAATTCAGGGCGAGTTCATGCAGTAAAGTGAAAGCAAGTTTATTAAGAACGTAAAGGAGTAAAGAATGGCTACTCCATAGGTAGAGCAGCCTCTAGTAATAACATTTAAATATCATGAAATTGTACTGTGTATTCTTTATGTCCTGCTAAATAATTACCTGTTGAACTAATGGAGTGCCAGAAGATTGTCAGAGTGGTGCTGGTAACTAAGAAAAGTCAATATCAAAATATTTTTTTAAATTTTATCAGAACTATTTAGTGTATCTGAAAGACTGGGTTACGAAATCTCTTGAAAGTGTAATATCTTAGGAAAAAAACACAGAAATCAGATTCTTTCTTTAGACGCTGTGCTCCAGAAACTCTAAGTTAGTTAAAGCTACACAGAAAAGGGTTAATCAGAAAAAGGTAAGACTGATTTAGTGACTGCAGAAATCATAACACAGATCTTCATTGAACTTCCCTTATAAGCAGCCAAAGGAAAAGTATTTCCAGCCTCTAAGACCTCAGACAAGAACTGCTCTGTGCTCTTGATGCGGCCTCCTACGTATTCCCTTCATAACCTGGAGTGCCTGCTATAGTGTTTCCTTACCTGGAGCAGCTAAAAGATGAGGGAGAGTCAATAGAAGTGATATGTGTTAGTCCATTCTTACGCTGCTAATAAAGACATACCCAAGACTGGGTAATTTATAAAGGAAAGAGGCTTAGTGGACTCAGTTCCACATGGCTGGGGAGGCCTCATAATCATGGCAGGAGGTGAAGGAGGAGTACAGCCATGTCCTATATGACTGCAGGCAAGAAAGCATTTGCAGGGGAACTGCACTTTATAAAACCATCATATCTTGTGAGACTTATCATCACGAGAACAGCACGGGAAAACCCACCCCCATGATTCAGTTACCTCCCAGCGGGTCCCTCCCACCATACATGAGGATTATGGGAGCTACAATTCAAGATGAGATTTGCGTGGGGACACAGCCAAGCCATATCATGGTAGAATTTTACAATTGGAATTTGAAAAACAAGCACTTCAGCTCCAACATGTAAAGAGCTTGAAAGTCATCACTCACATCCAAAAACCAAGAAAACAGCTGAACAAAATGAGTAAGTGACTTTAGAAGAACCATCAGAGAATTGACGCCACGGGACAAGCCTTCACTCTCAAATCTGGACAAGCATGCAAGTACAGTGAGTCAAAGCCAGATGAGTTTACCTGGAGCAGAAGCTGCTGGATCTCTAACACTTACATTGGAGTTTTGAAAAATGGCTGAGGCTAAGTGTGGGCCAGTGTGAAAGTGAGAAACTCCTTGGGGCCCAGTCTTAGAGGGACCTCCCACTTTCATGGGTTTTGCCTCCAAGAACCTCACCAGGTTCTCACAGTAAAAATCCAGGGGAAAAAAAAAAATCCCTTATGTTTTACAGCACGGGGAGGGGAAAAGTAACCATTTTGAAAGAGATCGGTAGCATTCTATTCTCCCTAACAAAGGAAATTCTAACTCCAAGGGAAATGTCTCCAGAGCCTTTTTTGTTCTAGGGAAAAGGTAGTTAGCCAACCACAACCTCCTTTATAGTCTTCCAATATCACCTAAGGGAGAAAAGAAAAACAACTAAGAAACGCTTCTCGGCACAAACACAAGACCACTGAAAGACTGAGATTTAATCATAAGTTTGTAGAATGCTTTCCCTCCCCACACCCTACCACCATGTTGCTATGTTTGTGTCCCTCCAAAATTTACATGTTGAAGCCTAACCTCCCATCCCCAAGGTATTAAGAGGTAGGCCTTTGGCAGGTGATTAGATCATGAGTGCTCTGCCTTGATGAATGGAGTTAGTTACCACAACAAAAGAGTTTGAGGAACCTATTTGCCCCTTCCCTCTTCCTTCATGTGAGGACACAGCAACGTGGTGTTATCTGTGAGGAACAGGCTCTCACTAGACACTGAATCTGCCAGTAGCTTGATCTTGCATTTCTCAGCTTGAAAACTATAAGAAATAATTTTCTGTTGTTTATAAGTTACACAATTTAAGGTATTTTGCTATAGCAGTACAAAAAGACTAAGACACATGTCTTCAAGACTCCAGTATAATAACAATGGATTACAAATGGAGAAGGTCTAACTATGTAAGAAGGAATTCTTAGGGAAACCAGAGACACTGATATTAAAAGCAAAACACAACAAGGACACTAGAGGATACAGAAACTTCTGGCACCCACAGCTACTGCAGACATTAAACACAGCCTGCTTGCTAGCCAGATTAACCTGAGGCCTCACCTTAAAAGACAGTTTACCTTAGATCCTATTACCTAATGCATCATGTTCTACTTTTAACAAAACAATTAAAAAGCATGCTAAAAGGCAAGGAAAAAAAAGCACAGACTAAAACAAAGTAAGCAGTACTGGACTGATATGATACAAATTTAGGAATTATCAGATAAGGAATTTAACTGATTAATATATTAAAAGCTCTAATGGAACAAATAGACAACATGCAAGAACAGATACATAATGTAGGTAGAGAGATGGGAACACTGAAAATGAATCAAAAGAAAATGCTAGAAATAAAAAACATTGTAATAGAAATGAAGAATGCACTTGATGGGCTCATCAGCAGGCTGGACAT
>NW_016107426.1:8142-16244 GCF_001604975.1 Cebus imitator | reverse complement strand
AAAAAAAAAAAAAAAAAAAAAAAAAAAACAGAATATGTAAGAATTGTGGGACAATTTAAAAGGGTGTAACACATTATTTGAATACCACAAGAATTAGAAAACAGCAGGAGAGATTGTTGAAGTAGTAATAGCCAAGAATTTTCCAAAATTAATGACAGACGCAAAACTACAGAGACAGGAAGCTCAGAGGACACCAAGAAGAATAAACACCAAAATATATACACCTATGCACATCATATTCAAATTGCAGGAAAAGAAAGACAAATAGAAAATACTGAAAGAAGCTCCAAGGAAGGAAAATACTAGAGGAATAAAGATAAGAAATCTTATCAGAAACCATGCAAGAAGAGAGTGGAATGAGAAATAGTGTTCAGAGAAAAAGTACCAACCTAGTTTTCTATATCCAGTGAAATTATTCTTCAAGTGTGAAGGAGAAATAAAGTCTTTCTCAGACAAACAGAAATTAAGAGAATTTGTCACCAGTAGACCTGCCTTGCAGGAAATAATAGTTCTTTAGAGTGAAATAAAATGTTTTAGGTCCGAAATTTGGATCTAGATAAAGAATAGAAAATAATTGGAAAAGGAATAAGTGGAGGTAAAATATTTTCCTATTCTGACATAGGAGTATTTACCCATTCTAAATGATTTAACAGATAACAGTTTGTTCAAAATAATGGCAACAATGTATTTGGTTATTAGCTTATGGATAAAGAGGAAAAGTCAACAAGGCAAGAAATCGAAAAAGAAAAAATCAGCTCTAAGAATTTTATTAAGAAAATGTATTGGACAGCTTAGAAAATTCAAAACTGGAACATTCAGAAAACATGATAAGATAATTTTTTTTTTTTTAGATAGAGTTTCACTCTGTCACCCAGCTGGAGTGCAGGACACAATCTCAGCTCACTGCAGCCTCTGCCTCCCAGGTTCAAGTGACTCTCATGCCTCAGTATCCTGATTAGCCGGGATTACAGGTGTGCACCCCAACACCTGGCTAATTTTTGTATTTTTAGTAGAGATAGGGTTTCACCAAGTTGCCCAGGCTGGTCTCAAACTCCTGGCCTCAGGTGATCCACTTGCCTCGCCTTCCCAAAGTGCTGGAATTACAGGTGTGCACCACCACGCCCAGCAAGAAGATTAATTTTTTGAGGTGGGTAAATGAAATACTTCATGAAGTAAACAAGAAGAGAAATGACCTACTGTACTAAAGCAATATGTTTATAAGACTTCCTGGCTTTTTTGTCTCTTCTGTATTTGACAGCTTTTATTTTAAAAAATCAATAGAAAAACATACTTGCTGATCACTCATTTCTAAATTATGGTGGTGAGTAGGTGAAGTGAACGACAGCGTGACCATGTCACAATAAACCTACTGAGAAGAATGCTTTCATGTTCGCCAAGTAGTCCATATTAGCCTTATTTTCATAAAGGCTATGTGCATTCACTCTTAATATGATTTCTCATAATTTTACTATTTTATACTCAACATTTAAGTGCCTTTGTTGGTGGGTTTTTTTCCTTATAGATGGGGTCTGACTTTATCAGCCAGGCTGGAGTGCAGTGGCACCTCAAACTCCTGGGCTCAAGGAATCCTCCTGCCTGAGCCTTCTGAGCAGCTAGGACTACAGGCATGTACCAACATCCCCAGCTTATTAAAAAAAAAAAAAAAATTTTTTTTTTTTTTTTTTTTAGAAACAGCTTCACCCTGTTGCCCAGGCTGGTCTTGAACTCTTGGACTCAAGCAATCCTCCTGTCTTGGCCTCTCAAAGTGCCGGGATTTATAAGTGTGAGCCACTGTGCCTGGCCTTTTTTTGGGTTTTATTATGATTTATTGTCAGTATATTTCTGAGATACTAATGATCCATATTAATTTAATGTATTTAACTTTTCTGGGTAAGCCATTTTAATTTCAGTCTTCTGTAGTCATAAAATCTAAATGTAAGAGTTGCTTAAAAACAAAAAGTGGTCTTAAAAATTTTTTCATTGGTCTTTTGACAATATGAAGTGACTATAATTTGTAATTTCGAGGTAGTCAAATTTGTCAGTCTTTTCTTTGAAAATTTGTTCTTTTTACTGCTTATCCCTACTTTAGTCTCTATTTTCTGTCTTTTAAAAATATTCATTCATTCATTATTCTTCAGGTTGGAGAAATGTCTTTTCTTATTTGTCATTTTATGTAGAGATTTTTTCCCTTTAATAGTCATCCTACAAATGGTAACTTTTTCATTGAGTTTTACAAGATTATAATATGTTTGTTTTGACAGGGTCTCTCATTCTGTCACCCAGGTTGGAATGCTGTGGCACAATCTCAGCTCACTGCAGCCACAACCTTCTGGGCTCAGCCTCCTGAGTAGCTGGTACTACAGGCATGTGCTACCATGCCTGTCTAGTTTTTTGTAGAGATGGGGTTTCACTATGTTGCCCAGGCTTGTCTTGAACTCCTGGGCTCAAGCATTCTGCCTTAATTACAGACGTCAGCCATCTCATCTGGCCTGTAGTTCTTTTTCTAAGTCCATAATCTCTAATTTGAGGTCAAAATGTCAGACTTTACTTAAAGAAAGTAAAAATGGAGAAATCCTGGTGATTGGGCCTAGCAGTTTAGCTTCACGAATGTGATATTTATCACGTCTGACAAATACATTAACATATGTGTTTGCTTTTGTCTAGGCATGTAGAAGTCCAGGTGTTTGGGGATCACCATGGCAATGCTGTGTACTTGTTTGAAAGAGACTGTAGTGTGCAGAGGCGACATCAGAAGATCATTGAGGAGGCCCCAGCGGTAAGGATCTTGGAAGGAAATTTGTAAGCTTCTCTATAATGTGAATCTCATTAAGTCTGATTTTCACATCAGAAATCTTTTAAGCTGGCGTCTCTTAGCCCTCAAACCCCTGCTGGACAACTGTGTTCTAATAGCAGTGTAATGAAAGACCTCCTGCAGTACTGGGAGTAAGGAGGAAATTGATGTTTTCAGGGTAGACACAACAGGGCCATGTTCCTTCTGGATAAAATACTGAAAATCTACTCTGATTCACCTCTCTGATTTACAGTGAAAAGCTGTATAATGAGGTTTCAATGCACATTTCAAATTGTAATTAACTAGAATCAGTTACTGGAATGGAATGGTCTGGTTAATTGGATTTATTTTTTTATGGAGAAGCCTTTTCTGTTTTAATTACCATTTTACATGTTCTGAAAATATGTTAGTGATTTTCCTGCCTTAATGGTTGTATTATAGAGAAGAGAGGATCACTCGTTTGGCAGCTTTTGCTCCCTTAACATTAATTGTTTACATATCTTGGAGCCTTACTCTTGATTGGTTTAGGGGATTATCTGGGTCAAAGCTTGCTACTGGGACTACTTGTTTTTGGATTTACATTTCTGTGGAGGTTGCTACTGCCATGGGTTCTTGTTCAAAGTTATGTTTTTTTTTGGTTGTTTTTTTTTTTCCAATATATATTGATTTCCAAAGAGTCAGGGATCAGAGGTTTCTGGTTAATAAGTATATTATTCTTATATTCAAATTTTAATTTATGTTGCAGAATATATTTATGTTATAGAATATATTATACCATTATACATTGTACCAGAATGTTAAGCCATGAATATTGACACATTAAATGTCAATAGGAATTGCAGTAAAGCCTTATTTTCATGTGGTGATTACCTAAATTTATATCTGTATAGCACTGTTTTAAAATGTTGAAAACTCTGCTTACTTATTGACATACATTTCTTTTTATGAACCTTTCTTATTAACTTGAAATCTCAAGGTTTCCCATTATTTTAAGATAATCATTAGGCACGTGACTCAGATTGCCTATCATCCTGAAACAAAATAAGGATTGTTGAAAGTTACCATATTGACACATATAGTTTTGTTTTGTTTTGTTCTTTTGAGACAGGGTCTGACTTTGTCATCCAGGCTGGAGTGCAGTGGCATGATCATAGTTCACTGCAGTCTCCAACTCCTGGGCCCCAGCACTCCTCCCCTCAGTCTCCTGAGTAGTTGAAATTACAGGTGCATGCCACCGTGCCTGGCCAATTTTTTAAATTTATCGTAGAGATGGGTTCTTGCTGTATTGACCAGGCTGATCTCAAACTTCTGGCCTCAAATAATCTTCCAACCTCAGCCTCCCAAACACTTGGATTACAGACCCGAGCCACAGTGCCCAGCCTGAAACACATAATTTTAAGTGGACATATAGTTAAGAAAGTTGTCATGTAGATAGATACAAGGGACAAAGATATGTAATTATGATGAGTAATATCTGCAATGCAGAGAAATTAGTAGCAGAATCATTGAACTTGGGTATATTGACATTTAAACTAGGATAGGATAGTAGTTTTTGATGAAGTGTATAATAGCTTTTTATCTTTTTTAATGCAGTATTTGATACATAGAAATATAATGCAGTTGTGTATTGCTTAACAATAGGAATACGTCCTGAGAAATGTGTCCTTAGGTGATTTTGTCATTGTGTGAACATCATAGAGTGTGCTTACACCTAGATAGTAATTACAGCCCCCTGCACAGGTAGGCTGCTGGTAGAGCCTATTGCTGCCAGGCGACAAACCTGTGCAGCATATTCCTGTCCTGAATACTTCAGGCAGTTGTAACACAGTGGTAAGTATCTAAACATATATAAACATAGAAAAGGTACAGTAAAAATACAGTATAAAAGATTTGTGAAATGGTACACCTGTGTCGAGTAGTCACCCTGAATGGAGCCTGCAAGTTTGTAAGTTGCTCTGGGTGGGACAGTGAATATGAAGACCTAGTACAACACTGCCACTTTGTAAACATTGTACACTTCCACTAAGTTAAATTTATAAAAAATATTTTTATTTAATAAATTAGCCTTAGCTTACTGGAACTTTTTTACTTTATATATGTATATGTTTATAAGCTGTTAAATTTTTTTTTTTTCACTTTTTGACTCTTTTTAAGTAATACTTACCTAAAAATACAAACACATTATACAGACATACAAAAATATCTTTTCTTGGGTGGGTGTGGTGGCTCATACCTGTAATCCCAGGGCTCTGGGAGGCCAAGATAGGCAGATCACTTGAGGTCAGGAGTTTGAGACCAGCCTGGCCAACATGGTGAAATGCTGTCTTTGCTAAAAATACAAAAATTAGCTGGGTGTGGTGGCAGGCACCTGTAATCCCAGCTACTCGGAGGCTGAGACAGGAGAATTGCTTTAAAAACCTGGAAGGCAGAGGTTGCAGTGAGCCAAGATCACACACCACCGCACACCTGCCTGGGCAACAGAGCAAGACTCCATCTCAAAAAAGAAAAAAAATTATAGCCTTATTCTATAAGTTTTTCCTGTTTTTACATTTTTTAATTAAATTTTTTTGAGATGGGTTCTTGCTCTGTCACCCAGGCTGGAGTGCAGTGGCACGAACATGGCTCACTAGACCCATGACCTCTTGGGCTCGAGTGATCCTCCCACCTTAGCCTCTGGAGTAGCTGGGACTGTAGGTATGTACTTTCATGCCTGGCTAATTTTTCTATTTTTGTAGACGGGGTCTCGCCGTGTTGCTCCATGGTATGAGTCTCGCCAGGCTGGGATCAAACTCCTGCACTCAAGCGCTCCACTCACCTCTGCCTCCCAAAGTGTTGGGATTACAGGGGTGAGCCACTGCACCTGGCTTTTTCTAACTCTTTAAACTTTTTTGTTAAAAATGAAGACACAGGCTGGGCACGGTGGCTCATGCCTGTAATCCCAGCACTTTGGGAGGCCAAGGTGGACAGATCATGAATTCAGGAGATTGAGACCATCCTGGCTAACACGGTGAAACCCTGTCTCTACTAAAACTACAAAAAATTAGCCATGCGTGGTGGTGTGCACCTGTAATTCTAGCTACCTGGGAGGCTGAGACAGGAGAATTGCTTGAACCCAGGAGGTGGAGGTTGCAATGAGCTGAGATTGCGCCATTGCAGTCTGGGCAACAGAGCAAGACTCTGTCTCAACAACAACAAAAAAATGAAGACACAAACACACACATTAGATTAGACCTAAACGGAGTCAGGATCATCAGTGTCCCTGCCTTCCCTCCACATCTTGTCCCACTGGAAAGTTTTCAGGGTCAATAACTTCTGTGGAGCTGTCATCTTCTGTGATAACAATGCCTTCTTCTGAAACACCTGAAGGACCTACCTGAGGCTGTTTTACAGTTTAACTTTTTTTAAGTGAAAGGGACACACTTTAAAATAACTGTAAAAATTATATCATATAGTAAATATATAAACCAATAGCATAGTTGTTTATTATCGTTATCAAGTATTATGTACAGCACATGATTGTGCTATACTTTTGTATACTGGCAGTGCAATTGTTTTGTTTACACCAGCCTCACCACAAAACACATGAGTAATGCACTGTGCTGTGATGTTGTGACAGCTACACTGTCACTAGGTCATAGGAATTTTTCAGCTCCATTATAATCTTATGGGATTAACTGTTGTATATGTGGGCCGTTGTTGACTGAGAAACGTCATTACGTGGCACCTGACTGAATTGAATTTTAATGGAATTTCTAGTAAGGCAAGCTACTAATGGAGATTTACTTAAATATTTTTTTCAAAGCCTGGTATTAAACCTGAAGTAAGAAAAAAGCTTGGAGAAGCTGCAGTCAGAGCTGCTAAAGCTGTAAATTATGTTGGAGCAGGTATGTTAAGATTTGCTTCAAATGGAAGAGATGTAACGGTGTTTAATTTACATGTCAGAAGGCAAGAGAAACACAGCGTTTAAATCAGTTGCTTTCAGGCTGCTTTGAACATATTCACAGTAATAAGTATATTTTATATTGAGACCTAGTATGTACACATAAATGTTTATTTTTACATATCTATATATTTGAAACAAATGTTTCATTAAACAGTACTTGTCTTAATTATATGATATTTGATCTTTTGTATTCTATTTTAAAATAAAATCACTAAATTGGTATTTTTACTTCTTTATAGTTAATAAACTTTATTTTTCAGAGCAGTTTTAAGCCCACAGCAAAATTGAACAAAAAGTACAGAGAATCCCCATATGCCCCAGTCTCCCCCAAAGCCCCCAACACACAAGCTCTTCCCTGCAGCAGAGTGGTGCGTGTGTTTCAATCAGTGACCCTGCATTCACACGTGATTATCAGCCATGTCCATAGTTCACATAAGGGCTCACTCGTGGTGGTGTACATTCTATGAGTTTCAACAAATGCAATAATACGTATCTACCATTGAACTATGCTATGGAATAGTTTCAGTATCCTCTGTGCTCTCTCTGTTCATCTCTCCATTCCCCCTAAATCCTGGTAGCCATTAATGTTTTTACTTCCTCTATAGTCTTGCCATTTCAAGAATGTCATATAGCTAGAATCATGCAGTATATAGCCTTTTCAGATTGGCTTCTTATCTTTATAATATGCATTTCAGTTTCCTCCATGTCTTTTCATGGCTTGATAGCTCATTTCTTTTTTTATGCTGAATAATATTTCATTGCCTCAACGTCCCACAGTTTATTATCCATTCAGCTACTTAAGGACATCATAATTGCTTCCAAGTTTTGGCAATTATGAGTAAAGCTGCTATAAACGTCCTGAAAATAATCAGGCTTTTGTATGGACATAATTTTTTAGCTTATGTGGATAAGTACTAAGGAGTGTGCTTTCTGGGTCATATGGTAAGAGAATGTTTAGTTTTGGAAAAAATTGACAAACTCTCTTCTAAAATGACTGTACTATTTTGCATTCCTACCAGCAACAAAAGAGGGTTCCTGCTGCTCCAAATCCTCTGCAGTTTTTGGTGATGTCAGTGTTTTGGATTCAGGCCATTTGGTATCTCATTGTTTTAATTTGCACTTCCCTAATGACCTGTAATGTTGAATATCTTTTCATATGCATACTTGCCATCTGTTTATCTTCTTTGATGAAGTGTCTCTTCACATCTTTCACCCATTTTTTAAATCAGGTTGTTTTCCTATTGTTGAGTTTTAAGAGTTCTTTGTATATTTTGAATAACAGTTCTTTATTAGATGTGCCTTTGCAAACATTGTCAGTTTGAGACTTGCCTTCACTTCTCTTGACTTTCCCTTTTTTTTTTTTTTTTT
>NW_016107426.1:5989-6992 GCF_001604975.1 Cebus imitator | reverse complement strand
AAAAAAAAAAAAAAAAAATTCCAAAGAAACTACAGTGACAGAAAGCAGATTGGTGGTTTCCTGGATCCCAGGACTTAGTGAAGGAACTGATTGCAAATGGGAACAAGGGAATATTTTGGATGCTGGAAATGTTCTATAGTGTCATTGTGGTTCTTTGATTGTATTCAATTGCTAAATCACACACCCACAGTTAAAATTGTTACAGTTTGTTGTCTAAAATGAAACATTAATAAAGTTAGGGAAAATTTTTTAGGGCTTAATAGATTGCCAGTAGATATTAACATAAGGTTTAGTTGCCAAACAATCTTTCAATGGGTTGCCAGCAAAGGGACTTTTAAAGGAAATTTCTAGGCACACACAGTCAGGGGGAAAAAAGTTTTCTTTTTTTCAGTGGGGTTAGAGTGAGATGGGATGTCATGGCATGAGGCTCCTGGGATCTTGGTGCCCTGAGGCAGTAACATGTGGTCCACTCTTGTTCTCACTGGCACAGCAGCTGAAACGGATTCAGAATTTGGGCTTACCATTTGCTCACAACCCCAAATAGACTTTTCCGTTGCCAAATTTCATGCAGCTCTCTATTTTTGACTAAGACTCATATGCTGTTGCAAATGCGAGATATTTTCTTCATGAAATGCAAAGTGTTAACCATTAAATGAAGGCGGCAGTAGAACTTGATGTGCTGCCTCATGGAAGATTTTGGTTTGCTACTGATGATACACTCTTTAATATGACCATTGTTTTTTTATCTTTTAGGGACTGTGGAGTTTATTATGGACTCAAAACATAATTTCTATTTCATGGAGATGAATACAAGGCTGCAAGTGGAACACCCTGTTTCGGAGATGATCACAGGAACTGACTTGGTGGAGTGGCAGCTTAGAGTGAGAATATTTTTTCTATTAAAGATTAGTCTTAGGCCGGGCGCGGTGGCTCAAGCCTGTAATCCCAGCACTTTGGGAGGCCGAGGCGGGTGGATCACGAGGTCAAGAGATCGAGACCATCC
>NW_016107426.1:0-1759 GCF_001604975.1 Cebus imitator | reverse complement strand
GCTTGAACCCAGGAGGCGGAGGTTGCGGTGAGCCGAGATCGCGCCATTGCACTCCAGCCTGGGCAACAACAGCAAAACTCCGTCTCAAAAAAAATAATAATAATAATAATAAAGATTAGTCTTGGTGGAGCACAGTGGCTCACACCTGTAGTCCCAGTATTTTGGGAGCTGAAGTGGGTGGATCACCTGAGGTGGGTGGATCACCTGAGGTCAGGAGTTCGAGACCAGCCTGGCCAACATGGTGAAACCCCTCTTTACTAAAATAACAAAAATTAGCCAGGCGTGGTGGTGGGCGCCTGTAGTTCCTGGTACTGAGCAGGCTGAGGCAGGAGAATCGCTGGAACCCAGGAGGTGGAGGTTGTGATAAGCTAAGATTGCGCCACTGCACTCTAGCCTGGACAACCGAGTGAGACTCCATCTTTAAAAAAAAAAAAATCTTGATGGGAGGGAGGCGAGGGTTGAAAAACTACCTAGATGGTACCATGTTCACTGTTTGAGTGATTGTTTCACCAGGACCCAAACCCCACAGCATTATGCAGAATACCCATGTAATAAACCTTCACATGTACCACCTGAATCTATAATTTACAAAAAAAACACAAACAACAGTCTTGAGAATAGGTTACTACCTCCTGGCCTCCTAAAACAGGTGTCATTTTGAACAGGGTTCAGTTACTGGTGGTGGTGATGAGAACAGGAAGATGGGAGGTAAAGAGTGAAGCCACATTTGATGCTCTAGCTTTTTTTTGATACTTTGGGGGCTCAGATTCACTCCCTCTTAGGCCCGGGCGGCCAGCAGGTGAGCTTCTGTCACAGAGGCTTGCTCACAACCATTACCTCAAGGTCAAACCTCATGGTCTACCAAAGACCACAGCATTCTGGGCCAGGCTATCATTCGATTTTAGAGGCAGGGCAGTTGCTAGGCAAGATGAAATGAGCTGAGGCAGAGCTGGGAATGAAGAGCCAAGGAGATGGGCTAGAACGATCCAAGTAAAGGGCTGATTTATGGCTATTGCTGGCCCATGAGTCAGTATTCATTCAGAATAAATGTTTGGAAACTTTTAAAGCATTTTGGCATTGCTATGACACGTCTACTGTATTTGTCAGACGTGTAAGTTTATAACTGTTCTTTTACTTTGGATAGTTTGAGAAGCAATGGTATAAACCAGAATTCCACAAAACATACTTTTCAAAATCAAATATTAATAATAGCTTAGTCTGTTTTTGTTCTTGTTAGTAATAGATTTTACTGTAGCCTTCTTTTTCTTAGCATGAAAAAAATTTGCTAGGTAATATAGACATTCCTGATATCGGTAGGGTTCTTGGTTCCTTATATAACCTGAATCTAAATTGTTTTTTTTTTTTCATGGTGTGATGTAAAGTCTTGATTGATAATTTTATCTTTTCAGAACTTTTGTGGATAATAGTATGATATTCCTTTTGTTGGTTCCTTGGGAGTGATTGGTGGTTTTTCTGTTTTTATTTTTTTATTTTTGAGATGGAGTTTCGCTCTTGTTACCCAGGCTGGAGTGCAATGGCGCGATCTTGGCTCACCACAACTTCCACCTCCTGGGTTCAAGCAATTCTTCTGCCTCAGCCTTCCGAGTAGCTGGGACTACAGGCGTGCACCACCATGCCCAGCTAATTTTAGTATTTTTAGTAGAGACAGGGTTTCACCAAGTTGACCAGGATGGTCTCGATCTCTTTTATTTTTTTTTTTTCCCATTTATTTATTTTATTGCATTTTCGGTGTGTGCCT
>NW_016107425.1:6011378-6098317 GCF_001604975.1 Cebus imitator | reverse complement strand
AAAAAAAAAAAAAAAGGCTTATTTCTTTTCAGAAATCCCTACTCCTTGTGAACTCTGCTTGAACCTAAAAAGCAGGAACGGGTCATAAATCACTTGGACAATGGTCAACTGTTCAGTGGCTCATCTTTTCGATCACCCCCTCACCCTTTTTTTTAAAAGCCTTTCTTTTCTCTCCCTTTGGTACCTTTGCTCATTTGGGCTCCAAGACCAAAATGCCTTGGGGTGAAGATCAGCCAGTGTGGGGGAGGGGTGGTAGAGTAGGGCCACCTTATTTCTTCCAAGTCCTCAGCTGCCCTTTCCTCTCCCTCCTCTTCTCCTCCAACCTCTAACCCGGGGAACTGGCCAGGGCAGCCTCCCCAAACCCTGCTGGCGCCGTCCCCTGCTCCTCCTGGGAAAGGGGTGCCAAATAGGTCTGGTTCGCCCTTTCTTGCGGTGATGGGAAATTGCCCCACTCAGCTTGGCGGTCCAACCTCAGGCCCGGAATACCGGGCCAAACGGTCTCCCCCTGGAAGGATGGTATTCTCTGAGCGGCCACCGCCCGCTCCCCCCCGCCCTGCCGGCATGCAGCGCCCGCTGCGCCTCCAGAGCAGCCAAGTCCTGATACTTGCTCACCGCACTTAATTCTACCAGAGATCAATACCTAATATGATACCGAATAAATAAAAGGCGCTCACAGCGACCAGGGGACGGGGTTATTAAGCAGCTGGAGCTCTCACGGTGCATATCAATGCACCTGTCATTGTGGTTTGTAGCAAAATTTATGACTGCAACCACGGCGGCAGTAAACGCTTCAGTAAGGAATGAAAAGAAAAACACTTCCCAAGGCCCGGCACTTTTCAGAAGTGGAAAGCAGGCTCCGCGTAGGAGGCAGCGCAGCAAAAGAATTCCCTACTCCGCACTTTTCTCGCTCTCGCTCGCGTACCCTGCGAGCAGCGGGATTATATAAAGTGACGGGCGCCTGCCTCTGCTGGCAGCTCTGCTCCGAGGCCGAGAAGGGATGAACGCGCGCAGCCTCGCCGGGGATCAAAAATCTGCCCACAGTGGCCTCAGACGCCGAGAGGCTCGTCGGACTCTTGGAGGCCGGCTCGGCGCTCGCTCCTGTGCCCGTGGCGGTGGAAAGGCTGAGGGTGCTTGGGAAGGAAGGGGGAGCCAGGCGCCAAGCTATGGCTGCGACCATCTTAAATCACCGACGGGTAGAGTCAGCCCATGCAAGTTAAAAGAGAGGGGGAAGGCGATGGAGGTTGCGATCAGTTTCTCTCAAAATCCGCTAAGGCTCAAGCAGGTCTCAGCGCTTCTCCCTGTTTTGCCTAAACCAGGGTCAGAAGCCCACGGATCTTTCTGGCGGCCAAGACTTTTGCTGAGCATCCCCATGCATTCACTGGAACCGAGAAACGATTCTCCCCTTCCTGTTGGCTTTGCTACTTCGGGATTCGAAACCGCTGGTTTTCGGGTTTGATCGAAAGGGGACTTTATGTTCTGCCCAAGTTCTCCTGATCTCTAAGTTTGAGCCTCTTTTGCTCTATAAGAAGCCCTGGATGCGCCTTCTAAATCACTCTTATTTAGCCCAGATAACTTAATACTCTAATGCACCCTGTATTTAAGGCACTGGGCTCGCCCCATTAAAGCGCCATAAATTTGAAGGCCAATAATCAGTTTTCATGTAACGGGCGGCAGTTACGGGCGGCAGTTCCTACTGAAGTGACCCACTTCAAAGCTGCCCTTTGTTCTATGTCTTGATGTATGAATTTTGAGATGGATACCTTGAGTTGCAGGACAGATGGAAATGTAGTGGAAATTTTTTTAAATGATGCCCACTCACCAAAATTATGTATGTGTATGTTTTCTTGAATTTTGTCTTTAACTCTTTTTTGTAGGTTCTTCAGGTTTCTTTTGGTATCTGTGGAGGCGGATCTGGAACAAAATGGAAAACTCAGTAGCAGCCGTTTCTGCTTACAAACACTTACATATTGAAGGGCTTTTCCCACTTTAAGGGTGTCACAGTCAATATTACTATTGTATACGGTACCCCGTGGCCATCCAGACGCCTTCTCCCCAGCAGAAAGCAGACTCAGTTGGCTCCTAGGGAGCGAGAGCCACTTTAATGCCAAAATCCATGGCTGGATGGGGGAGGGAAGAGCCCGGACCTGAGGAAAGCAGCCAGACCCTCAAGCCAGGGGGTGAGCCAAGTGGGTCAGAGGTGCAGGGAAGCTAATCTGCTCTCCTCCTGCCCCCACCAAACTCTAAATGCTCCTCCAGGTCCCAATTCTGGAGGCCAAACACCCTCCTAGGGGCAGAAGAGAGAATAAAGGTGGGGTTTTGGCAGGGGAGGCTGCAGACTAGGGTACAAGGAAAGGACGGTAAATGGGCCTGGGTGGCTCCTGGTCAGAGGCTGCTTTACAGAGCCTCAGTGAAGAGGGTGCTGGGCACTAGCTAGTTCCTGGTTCGTACATTAAATATCTGTTGCTTTCCCTGAGTTTATTTATTCCGGTAAGTATCCACCACACTGTTGGCCCTGGGCTGCCCACTTCTGGGTCAGGATCAGACTGCAAATCGCCTAAGAAACAAACATCCTTTCCACCCACACCCGAAGCCACAGACCAAGCTCCCCCACCACTGTCACCACTCAGCCGGTGCCCACCCCCATCAGGTGAAAAAAGAGAGACAGAGTCCCGCTCTTGCATCTGCCCTCTGCAATTTGTCGACTCAGTAGTTTGCAAACACTAAACTACACCCGGGAAAGCCTCACACAAAGCGTTCCCGGCGCTTCTAAAGACTAGAGCGCGCAGCCATAAGCCTTTGAAGTGACCTTTGGCTCGCAACGCAATAACTCACCCCTTAATGAACACCCAACAGAAGCGTCTCGAAGAGATCCCAGCCCGGTAGGGCTCCTAACTTCGCGCAGCGGCTTCAGCTTCCCAGCCAGCCTCGACCCAGGGGGACACGCCACTCACCCGCCCCTCTCCCCCAAGCTCTTCTGGCTGGGCCCGGCCCTGAGGGTGGTGCGGAGGAGGCGCGAGGTACCAGGGCTCTCAAGCCAGCTGGTCCTGAAAGCTGCTTTATATAATATATTCACGTGGGCGGACGTCAACTTTCGCCGCTTGATTATTTTTATTTATTTATTTATTTAAAAAAGAGTTCTTTAGAAGTAGGAGCATCCCCTCAAAAAAAGAGCTAAGTTGGGAGGTCACCTGGGGCCGCCACCCCCTTATGCCCCTAGCTAGATTTTGTTTTTCTAGCCACGGAGGAACAGGGTAAGTTTGCGCCTGGGCGTCCGGGGTGCGGTGTGCTGTGAGCTGTTGGCATAGAAGCCTTGGTAAGGAGAAAGGAAAGAGGACCCCAAGTTGACTAAAGTTGGGCCACTAGAAAAGCCTTCAGCACCTTCTCCCACGCTCCCTACCCTGCCCACCCACCATCCCGCGAGGGCCCAGTTTTATCTCCTTGCTTGCCCAGAATCTCAGCCTTAACCGGGCTGGCTGTGGGCCACCAGTACTGGTGCCCCTTTTGGAGCCCAAAACGGGGAGAGCAGGAGCAAGCCGCATCGGTGAGCTGTCATCGGAAGAGCTGAGCCCAAGCGGCCCCAATCCTACACCTCATCCCTCAGCAGTGCCCCAGGAAAGCTCTTTAGGATAGGGCCAGCATGGAGCCTTGGTGGGGATTATTGAAATTTTCGGGGGAAGTTATAAGTGAGTGCTCCATGGGGCCAAATGAAATGCTGCTCGCGGTAATTGGATTCAGCTGACTAATCTGGCAGGCGCGCAGCTTCAAGGCAGCTAGCAAAGAAAAATGTCCAGCGACTTTAAGTTCTGATGGAGCCAAGCGCAGGCAATTGACAAAACAACTTTACTGCTCTCCTTTGATGGTGAAGCGCCTGGAAGTCGGTTCCTCTCCTGCCAGGGCCTGTCCCAACCTAAGCTAAGGGAGTCCTCCTTGCTTTTGAGGTTCCTACCCCATAGGGGTCCAGTTGGGTCTGGCCCAGTGGCATTGGAGCTCATGGAGCTGCTCACTCCATCCCTGGCCCGGATCGACCCGGGATGGGTTGTCTTCTCTCCCAGCTAGGAGTCACAGGGAGCGAGTAAACAAAAGGAGAGATGGGATTCGGGAATCATGATTTAGCGTTCATTCAGGGTTCTTTGGGGAGAAGGACCCAGAAACCCTAAACCTTTTCTCTGCCACTATGGCAATCAAAAGCTTAGACTGATAAAGGGAAGTGTGGAGGAACCTCCCAAACTCTTCTGGGTAGTTTGGGGGTTCTCTCAAATGTGGGAGGGGGAGCACAGTAGCGTTTTAATCTCCCAAGAAAAAAATTAAACCAGCAGCAAGAGGTAAAGCCTGAGTGTGGAGCTGCTACCCGAACAATGCAGGGAGCTGGCTGGCCACCGAGTTTATTTTAAATTCATATAAATCAAGCCGACTGCACCCAGCCCAGCAGCCGAAGACACACAATTAATATGACTCTCCATCTTACTTTGGCAGTGACCGTGTAAAAAAGTTCTTTTAAAAATTTCTTTTTCAATCCATTCTCCTAACTGCACATTTAGCCCCCACATATTTCCTCCAGCCCCCAATCACCTCACCAGGTCCCCTCCTTAAACTGCAACTACCACCCCCAATGCTGCCGGCCACCCTTCAAGCCTGGAAAGGTAGTGTCCTCCTAACCCTTTGGTAGGCGGGGAACGTCCCCACAAAGCGCGCCTTGTTACGATTAATCACCGTCCTCGATGTATATGTAGCAGTGTATCTAGGTCTACGCGGGCTGCCTCACCAATTGGCAATAATCAAGATCACAGATTACACAAAATAAATCATATTTAGTATCCCGCTCAGGGCAGCAAGCAGCCCCGTGCCCAAAGATTTCCATTTTGTCATGCAATTGCTTACCTGGATCCCAATTTATCATAAACCTGGTGTCCTCGGCCTCAGAGTGGGCGCCAGTGGGGGGCAGAGCTAGCCTTCCCCCTTTGTCTGCAGACAACACTGTCCCAACCCTGGTCTTGCGCGCTTGCAGACGCGGCCATATACTCGAGCACACGGAATTCCCGGTAGAATGGAACCAGGCTGAGGTTCAACTACCAATAAACGCAGGAGGAACGAGTTCTTAGTCCCCGAGCTGGCTTCGCCTGCGCTGCGCGCCCACCGGTCTACCCGCCTGCCCGCCCGTCCGCTCCAGGGCCCAGAGCGGCGGCCACCAGCGCCCCCACCCACTCCTGGGTTTCTGTCCAGCCCTCCCAGGACCCCCAGAGCTTGGGGTTTGTTTTGCTTGCGGAACGTGGTCCTTTCTGGATTTGGAGAGAGCCCCGGAAACCCCCTCAAAGTCGGGAAATACGGACGCTGCCTTCAAATGCAAGCATATTTGTTCACGTGACCCCGAGGGAAGATTGTACTGATTGAGGCTGGAACTTTCACGCCACCCAGCCCCGGAGCGCAGCCAGGCCTGGGGGCTGGAAGGGAGAGACAGGAGGCTTGGGACCTGGGCTCCTTCCCTGGGGCAGACGCGGATGGGTGTGGGGCTGAAGGAAAGAACTCATTCTCGCTGCTCCTGGCCGACTCAGTCTAGGCCTGGACGCCCGCACTGGGTTGGGGGCGTTGAGAGTCTCTCCCCACAACGACCTCTGACCCTGGCTGGGCCTTCCGCCAGACTGGTCCGGGAGTTGGATATTTTAGAGGCTGCCTCTCTTAGAGGCGTCTCTGGAGACGGCTGTGGAGCAGCAGAGGCTCAGGGTACCCCTAGCTCCCTGGCTCCGCAGAGTACTCCGCATCCGCACGGACCCTGGCAAGGCAGCCTCCCAGCCGCCTAGGCGGACGCACCGCTCACCTCCTCCCAGGGCGAGGTGGTTATGTGGTGGCACAACACCCGCTCTGATCCTAAGGTGGAAGCCGCGGCTCTCAGCCCTGGCGGTCACCTCAGAAAATCCTGCCACTACCACCACTCCGTGGCTCGTTCTGCGGACTCTGTCTGCGGCAGCCAAGTCGCCGCCACTTTGGAGACGGAGAAGGCGCGCGGCAGGCGGCCGGGACCCAGAACGACCTCCCCTCTCTGACCCCTGAGCACCCCAATCTTGTCCTTCGAGGCCTGGAGCCGACTAGGCGCTGAGCCACTGCCCGCCGAGATCTGTGTGACTCCAGATCTGGACAGGACCTGCAGATCCCATAGGCCCAGCGACCACGAAGCCGTGACTTCCCGCTTCCTGCGGTGCCTCCAGGAAGGCAAGGAGGACTGCGGAATGAGTCCTGGCTGGGCTAACCTGGGGGACGATGAAACTTCTATTTTAGAAATATTCAATCAAGACAGATTCCCACCACTCTCCAAGTGGCTGTTGGGAACAATTCTGCAATGTGGGAAAAAGAATTAAGCGTGCCAGGGCCAGCAGCCGACCTCCTGGCCTTGTAATGAGCGCCCAAGGCCCTCCCCAAGCCAGGCCCGCACTCGGGAATCCCGCACCACTGGAAACTCTCCATCCTATCCCCGAAGTCTTGGTTTCGTTGCAGACTCTGCTTTTCAGCGGCATCAGGCACAGTGAAATGCTCTGTTGCTGATTGCAGGGTTTGAGACCGGCGAAAGCACCCAGCAGCCATAAACGAGCACGGGAGGAGTGGGTAAGATCCACCGCATCCCCACTACAGAAGCTGAGGAATGTCCTGGAGGACCGAGCCCCCAGACCCTTACATGAGCCCCTCCTTTTGTTCACTTGGCCGGACCTGGCCAGAGGCCCACTCGGGGCGTCTCGAAGCTGGATCCTGGGTGCCCCCAGCCCACCCCCCACCCGGAGGACTCCGCCCCCTAGCCTCCTGCCAGAGGCCAAGCCGGTGGCCCCGCAGCAAGTGTTAATCCCCAGCCAAAGAGGGGGGCTGCTTTGCGGGAATTTGTCTCCAGGAAAGGATCTAAGCCTTCTTCAATCGGAGCATATGTTCATAGAGCAATAAACCGGAAAGATTTACAGTCCTCGCCCGGCCCCCAACAGTCTCGCACCCTTTCAGGAATTACTTACGATGATTTATCACACCAACCCGGGCAATTGTCACACTGATAAAATAGCCCGGGCCGGTGCCCGCCAAGCCGGGGCCTTGGGAGGCTGTTGGCTGCCGGGCCGCCAGCAGGGCTGGGGAAGTTTTTGTGGGTTTCTCTCTGGGCCTACAAGGGGGTATCTAGGTGGGTTGGAGTGGGTGGGGGTGGGAGGAGAGACGATTCTCATTGAGAAAAATGCAAGAAGCTCAGAGAAAGCGCCCGGAATCTGCGCCCGAGTCACTCGCAAAGCACATAAACATTTGTCATCTTTGAATAATTGAATTAATGTGTTATTGTTTGAATGTATAATTCATAACGGAGGAAACTTTGTTCTGTCCTGACGGGGAAATATACATACACCAAAAAAGAAATGAACACACACACACACACACAGACTCACACACAATCCCAAAACAACCACCATGCGCAGCCAGCCACGGCTAGCTGAAATCGTTCTGAAAGCCAATGGAGGCATCTCACAGAAACAAGAGGGAAGGAGGCGGCTGAAGAGGCACCGGGTCGGACTGTGAGCTGGAAGAAAAGAATGCCCGCTGTTGCCCCAGCCTAGGTTCCTGGCAAGCTGGGGGTGGGATGGGACGGAGCGGAGTGGCTCCTTAGAACACCGAATTTTCTTGGAGTGCGGGTGAAAAAGGGCAGAAACGGGAGAGAGCAGAGAGACAGCCTTCTGCAGCCCGCCCTGGCCTCTCCCCATCCTCCTTTCGCCAGGCTTCCCGTCGCCCCGGGGTCTCCCACTCGGGCTGCAGGGACTTCTCGCGTTTATTTTAGCTCTTCCAAAATAGAAATTAAAAATACACAAAAATAAAGGGGAAAGAAGGGGAAACTCGCTGGGGTGACAGAGGCAGCAGAGCTTGGGTGGGGAGAGCGGAGCAGGGGAGAAGCAACTCGGAAATCGTTATCTGTTGGTTAAAACCTGCCTGGGGTAAAATTTCAACTCGATTTTGTAGCCTTCTATTATGACGCAAAGAAAAATTTACGACCCTCGCTTGAAAAGAGGGCCAGGGCCTTTTCTCACCGGTTTAAGAATAGGCGGCAGATGCCGTGACAGCGACCATTGTTCCGGGTAGACGCAGGCGACCAGGCAACCTCGGCCCGCGTGCGCCAGGCGCGTCCCCAGCCGGGCCGGTTTTTTTTACAACTCCTGTTGTCTTGCAGCAGCCCGCGCGCACCTCACCCCTCACCCCTCGCCCCCAGCACCCTAGCGCCTCGCACAAACACCTCTCCTTGTCTCTGTCTCTGTCTCTCCCTCTCTTACACACACGCGCGCGCGCGCGGACGCACGCACACTCACACACACACACACACACACACACACACACTCGGCCGCTCTCAGTAATTTTTCATAAGTGCAAAGCTTTGCTGAATCAAAGGTCACCATCCAAGCCACTAACAACTTCTCCCCGGCTCGCAGTTCCAAATCAGGAAGCAAAGGGAACTATTTGTCAGCAGCCCTGACAGCTAAGTTCATTAAGGATTTAAATCTGATGAAATAAAAGTTGCCAAAATATTTACCTGCAGGCCAGGTTCCCGCACCCGCCAAGGGCCGGGGGTGGAGGGCCAGGGGCGCCGCGCGGCCCCCCTGGGCGGGTGATATTCTTGGGATCCCTGCACTTTCCAAGTCGGAGAGAGCCCTTTGCGTGGCAGATTAATGACGACTCCGTGTTTCTTAAGGGACGTGCTGAATTAATTATTTCGCCAATCACGTGGTCGGGACTTGTAGAAATCTATTCTTATCATCTTCCTCGCACTTTGAAAATTCTGCGGGTTATGAAAGGCCCTCCCCCGGCTGCCAGCGAGCCCTGGCCGCCCAGCCTGGCGCGGGGGGCAGGGAGGGCTCCCCAACATGGCGGGTGGGAAGCGCCGTCTGCCGAGGGTCCCGATTTACTGTACTGTACTCAGCGGGCTCTGCTATGGACGCGCTTCCTCCTCATCCCTGCCCGCGACTCAATACACACAACAGTATTGATGTATTGGTGGGCACAGGAGGAGCCATTAACCAGAAGACGGGCAGAGGACAATCATAAAATGTGTCTGAATATTTAAACTTCTGCCTGCACACTTATAAATACACATGTCCACGCGTCTGGGGCAAGCCGTTCCATATATTAAGGACACATGTCTGATTTTATGCATTCTGCTCATTTCCTGTCTGGAACAAGACCCCCATCTATTTTGGGACTCCTGTCTTGGCCCCTTCTTCAAGGCGAGGCCACGATGTGAAGAAGCCCTTGCGATAAATGTAGTGCACGGCACTTTTTATAGCAGGGAGTGTTTATTGTTGCTTGAGGGGTGGAGGGGGCGCGGGAGAAGGAGGGGCAGGTGCTAGAGTCCCCGCAGGAGCTGAGCAGCACCGGAAAAGTAGGAGCCCAAGAGTGGAGGCCAGGGGGTCAGGTCAGAGCAGCCACCCAGCAGCCTCGGCTCGGCCCAGAACCCAGAGCGCTCTCCCTGCATTGGCGGGGGGAGACCGGTAAGGTGTCTCATCCACCACTTCACAAAGACTTCCTCTGAGGGTTTCCAGACCATAAGGATCTGGGGGCTGGCCCGGGCCCAGCAGAATGCCAACTTTCATCCCCCTGTTAACCTGGGCAATTACTTCTTTTTCTTCAAAAAAATAACACCCAACACTCTGCACCCTGAATTCAACTCCAGGCTTCCCAATGCTCACAAAATATGATAGCCAATTGGGAGTGTGTGTATATGAGGGAGGGGGTAATAACAGAATTGCTAAGCCTCACAAGGCTTAACCTTCACACCTTAGGCACCCCACCCCCCAAAAATGGTGCCTAATTTATTGCAGAACATAATAAATTGTTTATATTAAATATTAGCTTCTAGAAGACTTAACAAAGAATGAATGCTTCTGTTAAGGCACCAAACAGGAGGGAGATTTGCTACACCTTTTATTATTTTAAATATAGATCAATGAATTACATCAAAACTACAAGCAACAATTAGTATAAATAATACTTTAATCAGTGGCAGCAAAACATTGGTCAATTCTATTTAAAAAGCATCTCCTGTGAACAGACACCATGGGGCTGACTGACAATGTCATCTCACAACAAAAGGCTGCAATGGACAGAGTGAGATGGGAGTCAGAGAAGCAACGTCCTCAGCAAACACTTCACTCTGCCCCTTCCCTAGTCAGGACCCCACCATTTTTTTTTTTTTTTTTTTTTAAACACCAACACAAACACTTCTGGCTCAAATGTAAAGAAACAAACTGGAAACAAATAATAGCAAATGGGCACTGGAGCCTTTCCACACCTAGCTTTCTCCAGAGCACGTTCCCAGATAGAAACCCATTTCCTTCCCTGCCCTAGGTGGTTGGGGGGCTCTACCCCTTCCCTGGCTCACTCCTGTGGGCCCAAATGGATGCTGAGGTCCGGCTGGGACCTCAGGGTTGGGGGCTACATCCTGGGCCAACCAAGCTCCATTAACATTTCAAAAGAATCCCTCGAAGCTGAGAAGGAGAGCTGAGACTTATAAACAAAGAAGTTTCTCTGATTAAGTTACTTTCCAAAGTAGTGGGGCTGTTTGAGAAGGAGCTTGGGTTTTCCTCCTGAAAACATGTTTCTTGGCTTTCCTCTGGGGCAGGGATGAAGTCAGTTAAGTGTTTGTGGCATTTGGTATGAAGCTGGGGGTGAATAACCTGAATTTTTGAGGTGGGGGAAAATCTATATAACAAATTTCTATAATATATATGTAGTCAGATGTTGTGAAAATATATACTTTTTTCCCCTTCCCAAGGAGAAGGTTTAATGAATACACAGATTAAAGTTTTAGGAAAGAATCTTAGCAACTTTCCAACTTGCCTAAGGATAGCGGCTCCTTTCAAACGGTACATCCAAAGACTGCTCTCCACGTTAGAGAGGAAAAAAGAAAAGAAGGGTAGTTAGAGTCCAAAAGGTTAAGGGTTTAGAGGTCAGTCCTCCCGGCTGAAATACAGCTAATCGAATAGAAAATTTGTCCTCTGGATGAACCTGATTCTGTAATTTACCCGAACTTCAGTAAAATACCTTTTCAGCTTCTCTACGTGAGGGCGTCAGAAAAAAGACGTCTTGACTATGTATGAACTCTGTGCTTTTTGTCATAGAAACAATGATGTGAATAATGCAGGAATATCCATCTTTAATATCTCGACGTGGTGATATTCAAGTATTGCCATGTGCAAGTCTGAGAGCCAGGCTCACCCCAAGGAGGAACAAAGAGCAGTCCCTAGGGTCTAATACAAAAGACCAAGGCTTGGAAGACACTTTAGAGAAGCGGAATTTCAGCCTAGGGACTGCAGTGAATACCTGCCCTCAGTTCTCAGGAGACACAGCCAAAGAACACGCCTACAGAGAAACTCTTTTTTCCCTCCCACTTAAATTTATTTTTTAAATTACCACAGAAACCTTCTAAAGTGTTTTTGAAGCACTGAAAAAATATCCCCTTTCTGGATCTTAAAATTAAGTTTTAAGCTTACCCTTTCTCCCTCTTTCACTTTGGTCACTTTTTGATAGCTACAACCCTTTTTTCCAAGCCTGAGGCCTTGGGAAGACTTGTTTCATCTAAGTATATGAACTCTGGTCATTACCTTTGACTTTTTCCTCCTTATGCTTAAGGGTCAGCATTTTAGAAAAATGAACTTTGAACCCTTCCCGGGCGAGACAGAAGAAAAATGACTAAAGAACATCTCTCCTGTTGAGAATGATTCTTTTAAAAAAGCACTATTCTCAAGGCAAAGATGAGTGCTTGAAAACTTTTATACTTTTACATATTCTGCTTCTAATTAATGGGCTGAGGAAATCTTCCTTAGATTTGGTTTTTTAAAAAATTAAAACTTCAGGAGAAAAAACCTCTAAGGCTAACTTTTGTGGATGTCTAGATTCAATTAGGTTTATTTTTCTTTCTTTCTTAAAGTAAGAGTTCCTCACCTTCCCACTTTCTCCCCACCACACAACTCTTCCCCTACACAGTTCATACACCAGTTCCTGTAAAACACTGCTATGTGGGGATATTCAGGGCATTTGAAATCCAGTTGGATCAGAAAATTCAGTCATTATCTAACGACCCAGTGCATAGAGGTTTTGTTTTCTTTCCCCAGAAGGAAAATGTTGGACCATTTGTTGCTTTTTTCCCCTTTCCTTTAATCACCCAGAACTGGTGGTAAGCACAGTGCTGAAAAAAGCACATGTGGAAATATATTTTCAGGAACTCAACTTTGAGTGGATCCTTTGCTTCCTTCTGGAAGGGTTAAGGGCCCCTACACACACTTCCAGAGAGCGGGGGTGAAGGGTGGGGGTGGGGTTCAGAAGTAAGTGCACATATCTTTCATTCTGCTCCGTGAAGTTCAGCCCCTTTCACCATTTTAAGATTTTTGGCATGAAGGTGTCGGTTTTTTCTGTACCACATTTCCCAACAAATAAATATTTAAGCAAATATCTAAACATAAAATAACCCGTTTTCACTTCCTTCTTAGACCCATTTCTTTGGACACAGGGCCACTGGGAGCAAAATATATATTTTTTAATCACATGAAATTCCATAGACAATCCAGAAAGTTCAGAAATCCTGACCCAGCTCTCTGGCTTCCACTGAAAGCACCTAGCACAAGGGTGGCCAACCTTCTGCCTCAACTCCCCCACATTATTAAGCCACAAAGCTCCCTGGAGGGATGGAGTGGGGGAGAAAGTCCAAATTCACAGTGGGATAAAGCACCCAACCTTCATTTGCAAATTCAAAATCCAAGAGTGGTGATTTTCATGAGTTTAATGACTCGCCAAGATTTTATGTTCTCAGTAGCTCCTGCCATATAATATACTTAGAGAGAGAATCCCACCCCCCCTCCCATACCCATCCCGCTCTAGGGAGGGGGCTGCCCTCGGGCAGGATGCTAACCTAGTCCGAGGGCGGCCTGCTAGTCCCAGGTCCACCCCACAGTACCTTAGAGCCCAGCAAGGTGACAGCAGGCCCGGCCTGCCCCCGCAGCTTCGGCTCAGCCTGGTGTGCAGGGAGAGATGGGCCCAGGGTCCCCACTTCTATAAGGTTGTCAGGTCCGTGTGATGGTCTTTGGCCATCGGCTGTAAATGCTGGCTGGGGGCGGTTGAGGAGGAACAAGACGAGGAAGAAGATGAGGACGATGACCTGCCTTTGGTGTTGGGCAGCTTATGATCTTTTTTCCACTTCATCCTCCGGTTCTGGAACCAGATCTTGATCTGGCGTTCCGACAGACACAGGGTGTGAGCGATTTCAATCCGACGGCGCCTTGTCAGATACCTGTTAAAATGAAATTCTTTTTCCAGTTCTAGGACTTGCTGCCGGGTGTAGGCCGTCCGGGACCGCTTGGGCTCCCCACCGGTGTAGTTGGGGTTCACTGCGAGACAAAACAGACAGGACAGCCAGGTCAGCGCCCGGCCACTAGTTAGGCCCCTCGCCTCCGACGCTCACTTCCTGGCGCGGACCTCCCCGCGTGCTCCCAACCTCACTTTGCTTCCTCCCTCCCACCCTCTCCCCAGCGCACACGCTCACTCCCACCCACCTCCTCAAACACACCCACACACCCCAGGCTTGCAGGGCGGGATCCCCAAATGTGCTCTTTCTTCCAGGCCCACCATCTGGTCCGGAACAACCCAGCAAGCATTTTGGAAATCCCCTGCTCCTCCACAGCCTTCCCCCTGCTCTGAAAATGGAGTCCTCCCCCACCCCACCCCCATCCCCACCCCCTTTTGCGCCCACAGCGGAGCAGCCAGCCACATGGTCCTGGCCTGCTCCCTCAGCTATAAAAATTTATGGGGAGAGTAATTGCGGCGCCCATGGAAGCTCCACACGCCCACACCTACTCGCACCCCCTTCCAGGGGACCCAGGCCAAAGGGCTGGGATGCCGGCAGAGAGGTTGCTAGACCAGAGTCTTACCCGAATTCACGTGCACCTTCTTCATCCAGGGGTAGACCACTGCCGGCTGCTTGAGTGCCGTCCCGGGGGGCGGCTGCTTGGGGTCAGACTGACTGCAGGCCCGGGCGCCAGACAGGGGCGCGGGCGGAGGCGCTGGGGGCGCTGGGCACGGCTCTCCCGGGGCGGCGTAGTGACCACCAGGGCCGCTTGGCTCTTGTCCGTGACCCCGCGCGGGCAACGCCGAGCCGGTCCCGGGGCCGCCGCCTCCGAAAGGCTGCTCACCGAATTCGGGCCGCGGGTAGAGCCCCGGGGGCTGGAAGTCTGCGCCCTGCGCGCCGCCGCCGTAGTAGTCGGCGCCCTGCTCGCCTAGGTAGCCACCCTGCAAATATTCCTCGCACGGAGGGAACTTGGGGTCCACATACTTGGAGTTCACCATATACGAACTCATGACCATTAATTTCAGAAGGTAGAAAATACTAATTTTTCTCGTGTTGTCTTTTTTTCTCCTTCCATAGGGCCCTCCTACTTGCTGTCAACTGAATAAAGTTGGGCGGCCATGTGACCAGGCCAGCCAATGGCGAGGGAGCAAGTTTATCACCGGGTTGGTGAGCATCTCATAATTTTTACAAATTTAACTAAATAACATACGTGTAATCAAGTGGCTTGCTGTGGCACATTTGAGAGCCCCTGCCAGATATTAATGTAGTTCCAGTTTCCAGCACCCCGTTCCCTCAGGTAATCCCAGCTTTTGTCTGTCACTGATTTTGCCAACCTTCCGTGCCCCGTTCCAATCACCCCCAGCTGAAAGCAACTACCCCCCCACAAGCCAAATAGACACAGCTCAAGGGAGAATGAATCTTCCTACTGGGGTGCAGAGCAATGAAAGGTGGGTGGGCAAAGTCGCCCATGAATTGGGCAGAGTGCCCCAGGCGGGGAGGGTTCCTGCCTGCCCGCCCAGCCTACGGCCGGCGGGAGCTGGGACTCTGCCATACAAAGGCTGCCGTCCTGGCTTTGTCTTCATCAGGGTCACCCGAAAGTTACCAGAATCTGGCCAGCTTGAATCAAATTAGGCAATGAGTAACCACCATGCTTTCTACCAGTGCCCAGGCCCGGGTGTTCCCAGCCGAAGCCAGGCCCTGCCGAAATGGCAAGAGGCCCTTACTGCCCTTGCCCATGTAGCTGGGGGTGGGCTGGGATGGTGGCGAGGGTACCCTCAACTCGCTCAAATGCACCCCAGAGCTCCCCATTGGGCTTCTTTGAAGCTTGCTTTCTTCCCACAGGAGGGCCCCAAATACCAGCCAGCCCCATTAGAGTTCCTTTGCACCTCATGTCCCTGGAGGGCAGAGCTGGGACTGGGCAAGCTGGCCTTGCACCTCACTCCCTAGTACCATCAAACCTAGCCCTTTGGTCTTGCATCCGTGCAACCAATTAGGCTTTTCTTTTCTTTTCTTTTCTTTTCTTTCCTTCTCTCTCTCTCTTTCTTTCCTCTTTCTTTCTTTCTTTCTTTCTTTCTTTCTTTCTTTCTTTCTTTCTTTTTCTTCTCTCTCTATCTTTCTCTCTCATCTTTCTTTCCTTTTCTTTTTCAGCACCCACAGGATCCTCTGTTTAAAGGTGAGGAGCTTCTGAAGAGGGAAATGCTGCTCTGTGTCACCAGGCACAGCTGATCCTCCTGGAGTCCAAGGTAATAAAACAAAAAGAGGCGGCTGGCCAGTGTCGGCTGCTTCTAGTCTCCACTTCGCACTTTGGTCTCTGGCTATTCCGAAGAAACGTGAAGTTTTTGCATCGACCATATATTCCCCTAGAATCGAATCTGTGACTATATGGATACCACACAAATTCGGTTCTACAGGGTATATATAGACAACGTTACAACCTCTGGGTCCCACCCAGAGTGAGGTGCCTAGGCCGCTGCCAGCCCCAGCCTCTTCCTCTGAGCCACCACCGCCTGACGCAGCCACCCGCACTTTCTGAAACAGTTCAGGTAGCCTGATGGGCTTGGCGACAATTTGAAGCAACGAGTTCCCTCATTCTTTTGCCAGGGTCAGGGTTACCAAGCAGCCTAGCAACCAGAATATTCTTTTTAAGAAAGAAAGGAAAAAAAAAAGAAATAAAAATAATCCATCCCAGGGATGGCGGCTTTATTACCCCCCTCTCAGGATCCAAATAACCCCCCCCTTATCAAGTGGTATTTTCCAGAAAGGAACAAATGCCCTCAGCGGCAGAAAGAAAAGAGGCAAGAGGAGAATATACTCTGTCCACTGCTTTTCCTACTGCCTGACCAAGCCAGGTTGTCTGCCAAATCTACTTCTCCAAGAAGTCGCGCATTTACCTTCATGGGCCCTGAGCCGGGCTGGTCTCTCAGTTCCGCGGCTGCTGCAGACCCCGAGGCAGGCGCTGCTCACAGGCACCGAGCCGCCTTGGGCTGAGGCCGGCGCGCTAATGGTGAAGGGCAGGGAGAGGGGTCATTCGAAATCATTTACAAACATATCACAAAGTTTCATTATTTTTGCTTTGCCGACAGCAGCACACAAGAGTACAAAAGTTCACAAATTTCACCCGCCCCAGTGCCTCGGCACTGCGCAGGGCATGCCCCTCAGTTCAGGGCATGGAGAGCGCAGACTCACTCAGGGCCTGGATGGATTTCAGGGGCACAGGGATGCCCAGGCTTGAGTGGGGCTTTTGAACGCCTAACTGTGGGCTGAAGGTGCTCCTTTTTTTTTTTTTTTTTTTTTTTTCCTGTCTTAATTGCCCTTCCTACTTCCCACATAAATCAAACATTAGCTTCGAGCTTAGGCCTGGGCCTGGTGGGGTGGGGCAGGAATACTACCCCTCCAGGCATGGCACTTTGCACACACCCCCAATCCTTTGGTTCCATCACTTTACCTCTTTCGTAGGGATTTTTTGGGTGCCCATTCTAACAAGGGCTATGAGGCTGCAGAATCTGTTTGTCCCTGAAGATTCCCCCCAGTTTCCCTGAATGCCAAGGACTCCCACGTACCCACCTTCCTGGGACACTGGGCCTAGGCTCTATCCAGACAAATTGGGGGAGGCTGCTGAGCTGGCTGGGGACCAGGGTGAATGTACACATTTTCATATTTGTTAGACGCTGTGACCTGCATTTCACCTTATTGCTCGACTTGTTCAGACAGGTCAAAGCCAACGAGTTATTGATGAACAAAAGCGTTAAATATTCACCTCCCGCTCAACTGCCCATACTAACGCTTTTGATCTCTCGGGCTTTTTGTGCTGTGTTCAGCTACCGGGCAGTGAATGTGGGTTTGCTAGCAGGCAGCTTCCGCAGAGATAAGCACCCAAAGCCAGTGCAGGGGAGGAGAGAAGCAAGACCAGGGGGTCCCCAGGACACCAGATTTTCCAGACTGGGGCCCAGAGCCAATATCACTTGGATCAGCCTGGTGTATAGGGGGTAACTGCTCCTCTAGGGGTGTGTACAGCCTACAAACGGTCGACTAGACTGCCCAGCCCAGCGGGGCCAAAAAAACCTGCCCCTGAGCCCAGCCCCAGCTTTTCCAACCATGAAGGAAGGAGGGTACCTGGTTGCTGCAGCCCTCTCATATTCTATCTCCCGTTAAAATAAAATCGCCTCCGTTTTGCAGTGAGAGAGGGGCCACAGTTCTTTTTGTGACTCTCCCGCCAATACCATCCTCTTAATGAGATGGTCCTCCGGGAGGCTTCACAGGCCTAATCAGAAATGTACCTGTCTTTCGCGGCACAGGCAACTCAGAAAGATCCAAACATCCAAGCCAAGGGCCCCAGGAGTCTCTGGCCCCACCCCACCCCGCTCCACCCTCCTATATCTCTTTGCAGCAACAGCGACTCTGGGGAGGAAACCCTCCAACTGCAGTTACAGAGAAGCAGAGGTGAAAAGAAGGACCGTATCCCTCCTCGTTCAGCCAGTGTCCCAAACCCAGAGCCCGCAAGGCTGCAACTAGATCGGGGGAGGGTTGGGGAAGGGAATGTCCCATAAAGCTCAGAATTCACAGCCCTTCCCAGAAGAGGGCAACTTAACACACCCACGGCCACAGAGGATTGAGTTTTTGTTTTCAGTTAATATTTTTAAAAACAGAAGGTTGGCCAGGCCGGACCGGGCTAAGAACGGTTGGACTGCGGAGGGGATCGCATTGCCTTGGTGTTTATTGCTTTGGTTTGATGCCGCAGGTCGTTAATAGGACAGGCTGCTAAATAGCAAGCTCTTAACAGAAGTGACCGTCTTGGAGGAGCTGCACCTGTGCTAAGCAGGGACCGGCCACGAAGGTCCAGGAAGGTTCAAGGAGATCAGGGCGAGACGCCGCGGCCGGTTCCCTTAGGCAGGTGTCTGTGAACCAGGCCCAAGAAAAGCTTTCCAGGAGCTGGATTTAGCGCCTCCACCTCCCAAGGCGAGCTAACCTCCCAAGGCTAGGCCCGGGGTGGGGGTTGGGGTGGGGTAGGGGAGGCAGGGCCTTTCTTCATCCGCCCACTCCGCAGGCTCGGCCCTAAGCCCACCACTTCCCCGCCATCGGTACCGCCTCTTCGCGATTCGGAAGAAACGGGAAGGTACTTACAGCGGCGCTCTCTCATGGTCCCGAACCTGTTGCAATGAAAACGGGGGTCACTTAAATTTCACAGGATAACAAAGCAGAAACATATGACTCACAGAAAAATGACAAGGCCAAGATACCCCACCAATACTCAGACCTCCCTGCTTCAGGTGCCCGTCCCCGGGAACTGCGGAAAGTTCCCCGCGGAGCTGGAGATCGCAGTCCCTCAAGAGCAGAAAGATTATGAGAGAATTCGGTCTCCATTGCCTCCCCCATTCCATGCACCCTTGGGCAAAACCTCACTGGTTATTTGGCCCAAGTCAGGCCGCCTGTAACAGGGTTTTCCCAGTGGGAAAACGGGAAGCGAGGAGAAAATGGGCCTTTGTGTGTTTCCTTCTGCGCAATCAGGCTGGGTGGGTGCAGGTCCACTGGGGAGGGGTAGCCGCTCCATCTGCCCCTCACCCCAGCTTCCTATCTCTCTCACCCTGGGAGCAATTCAGCCTTCTTTTCCAGCTTCAGGTTGATTTCAAATTCCTCAGCCCCAACCAGTGTTCCCAAAACCTGTCTTCTCCTCCTCAAAGAAGAATCAGGCATGGCTGGGACTTGCCTTCCCACCTCTACTCCAATTCAAAACAAAGAGCAATTTCCAGGGGGAAATGAGGACCCAAATGATAACCAAGGAGGAAAATCAATGGGCTTAAAGGTAAATGGCAATGCTTTAGATTGTTATCCAGCTCTATGGGTATGACAACAATTTTTCAGGATTGCTGCTGGAAAGCCCAGAAAACAATCTTATAAAGCAATGGTCCTCCCAGAGGCTGGTGTCCAGTTTTAAGTTTTCAGTCTTTCCTAATATTATTATAAGAAAGCAATATCAGAAATCTCAGGGACAAAGCATCTTTACCCTCATCCTCTCTTCCCCCCCCCCCCAGAATAGCATTGTTTTATTCCACTTCTGAAGGAGATGCTCTTATGGGAAGAAGCGGGACAGTAAGTCCCTCTCGTGAGGTGGGAACCCTCAATTCCTAACTGTCCCTATCCAGAAGGGAGGGCATGAGAGATCAAGATGCTCATTCTATTTGTTAATTTAGGTTTAGGCTAAAATTAGAATAAACTTCGATGAGACTTCTCCCCATCCTAAGCAGAAAAGTCAGGAACAGAGAAATCCCACACCTCTGAAGTTGTGGAAAAAGTAGTAAGTGACTTACTGTTTTTCTTTCCTAGTGGGCAGGGGAGCTGAGTAGAACTGTCTCCTTCTTAGCTTGGTGCTGGCTGGAGCCTCTCACGTTCCTATTGCTGCTCCAGGAACACAGCATCTGCACTTGTATGCTCTTAACCTAATTTATGGTGGGAATTATATTTTGGCTTGTCAACTCTCAAGCAATAAAACAAAGTTTATTGGAATCACGTGCTCGTAAATAGCCACTCAGGTCTCATCTCTGCAGAACCATAAATAACCTTTGGCTTTAAACTTTTATTCACTAAATAAAGGTTTGCTGCAACTGTTCCCTCAGATTTAAATAGTTCCAAATATCCAAGATGCAAGGGAGGTCATATTCATATCAATACCCAGGCTTTTCAAATAGCATCTTTTCAGAGAAGCTGTTTAAGTTGGGAGATGGTGCTATTTGGAAAAGGCTGGTTGGTGGGCATGTCTTATGATTCTTTGGCTGCATTCACTGTGAGTACCATCAACCCCTTTATTTCAATAATTTCCTAGCTCTAGATGTGATAAAGGGGAAAGTCAAAAGCCATTTCTTACTTGCTTATACCAGAAGTTGGAAATTTGAGATTTTGTTCAAGTTTCAATAGAGAAAGGTGGTTAGAGAGAGGCTGGGTGGGCTTGGGGGTGGGAGTGGCAGTTGGAATTAACACTTGGCTCCCTCCGTATTGTTGTGGATGAGTTTGAAGAAAATTGAAGGTAGCCACATGCCTAGAGGTTTTTATAATTTCCTTAGATCTGAAAGGGAAGCGTTTGCAAGTGACCAAACTGCTTAAAACATCAAGACTTGGGATTCGGTAAAGTGAGAAAGCGGAGAATAGCCCCTTCAGAATCTTTGGCAACTAAACCTCTAAAGAAGGTTATAAAACAATAAAACAGCCCTGGTGTGAAGGAGACAGGGTGTGAGGAAGCAAATGAGACTCTCAAGGAATCCAAGCCTGGGAAGTCAGATGTCCCCACTCCCACGGTGCCCCCAAGCACAGAGATCAGGGCTCAGGAGCTTTGGGGGCTCAAAACTGGGTGGGATTCTTAGGAGGACTACCCCCATACCCACACTGCTGCCTGCATCAAGGAGAGAGCCCAAGAGAGGAAGAGGGAGTACACTGCCTCTGTCCTGCTGAGAAAGCGAAGAAAAGGAGCTTGGGCCTGAGGCTGCTCTCTAGGAGAATGCAGCATTCTCTGCTTGGGGGAGGATAAGTGGGGGTAAGAGAGAGAGAAAGATGCCCCCAGCTCCCACCAAGGAGCATAAATAAAAAGAGAATTGACCCCCCAGCACCTTTCAATAGCCCACCAGAGTTGCCACCAAACAGTGTAAAAATGTGTGTTTTTGACTATTCTGATGAAAATAATGGATGTTCTGTGGAGATTTGTAGAGCACACACACACAATTTCTAAATCAAATTCAGTTGCAACTGTTCCCATCAGAAAGTCCCACTAAGCCCATAAAAAAAAAAAACTTCATACAAAGATCTCTTTGCATCCCACTTTCCACCATTCTACATGCACTTCCAAACCCATTTCCTGATTTGACTGTCATTAGCTAGAGAGCAGGGGGCTGTTAGCCTGGATTGTAAGGCATCCATCCATTTCTCTTCTTTTGTTCCACTAGGCATGTAGACATATATATATTTTTTTTATGGTTGATGGCATCTGTTTTTAAAAATGGATAAACTCTTCAAAACAGTTTCTGATTCTGATTAGCACTAAATGAGCAGCTGTCAAAATATAATAATAATAATAGTTTGAGGGGTTGAGAAGAGCTTTCTTTATTTTCCTGTAATCCCAGCACTTTAGGAGGCTGAGGCAGGCAGATCACAAGGTCAGGAGTTCGAGACCAGCCTGACCAACACGATGAAACCCCATCTCTACTAAAAATACAAAAACTAGCTGGGCGTGTTTGGTGCGTGCCTGTAACCCCAGCTACTTGAGAGGCTGAGGCAAGAGAACTGCTTGAACTCGGGAGGCGGAGGTTGCAGTGAGCCGAGATCACACCATGCACTCCAGCCTGGGGGACACAGCGAGACTCTGTCTTAAAAAAAGAAAGAAAGAAAGAAAGAAAGAAAGAAAGAAAGAAAGAAAGAAAGAAAAAAGAAAAAAAAGAAATTAATCACAGTACATATTACTTTCCAGGCAATTGTGATGAGATTTTTTTGAGAATGGGGTAAGGACAAGATAAGACTGAGGAGAAATGATGTTTGAAACAGTGATGGGTAGCTAGTCAGGACTAGATAGACATTCTTTGAAAGAATGGTGATGAAGCATGTGACTGAGACATGCTTGCAACCTTTACTGTGGCCTACACAAAAAGATAAAATTACATAGCCTATCTGTATATTTAGCTGTGAGTAAGGAAAAGGAGAGATGAAAGGAAGATATTGAGGCAGACGTCATTTATGTCTTGATCTTAGGAAAGCAAGACAAAGTGAGTAAAGAGAGGAAGTGTCTACCTTCCCATAATCTTCCCTTGTCTCCTCCTCCCTGTCTTCCTTTTCTCCTCCCCTCCTCCTGGTCTTCTGTAGATGAGAGAGAGTGGATTGGGGAAGAGAAGCTGAGTGATGGGAAGAGCAGAGCTAGCATGTGCCCATTTGTTGGGGAGTTTCCCAAGAACTTGCAGTGGAGGTAATGGAAGAGACAGTGGGGAAGGACAAATTGAGTCTTCTTAAAAACCTGGAAGGAATTAATTTTTAGGTAAAGTGGGACTCTGGGTACTGTCCCTCCCCATGTGGCTAAAAAGAGCCTAGAAAGCTCCCATGAGATAGGGCACCTTGTAGGTTCCACTGCCCCCTGGGAGCCAAAGTAGCTCACAGTAAGGAAGAGAGAGAGATGGGGTCCTGGTAGGCAGCTCTACTCCAAAAGTAAAGAAAGTCAGCCCTCTACCCACCTTAATGGCCCCTACTAGGTGGCTCCAAGAAAGAATATTTTCATGTTGGCTCTTAAGAGGCCTTTTGCCTGAAGGGGGTGGAGCTTTCCTCTTAAACTAAATGGTTGTACAATAGAAGAGATAAGAGGGGCTTTGAATGTACTTCCTGGCCAGGGAGACAGGTGGAGGAAGGAGCCTGCCCAGGGCTGGTACTTAAGGATATAGTCTGGGCGTGTAGCCAGAGAAGGGCTGAGCAAGAGAAACACTGTTCTCCCTGCCCACCTCCCCCTGCCCCAATGGAGTCACTCATTGGTGCTCTGGCTTGAGGACCTCTGGGAGGAAGAGGTGACCCCACACGAATAGGCCAATAGTGAGAGATGAGACCAAAACAATTGGGTAGGGGGGTTGGGGCAGGATGTCTGAGAGCAGGGTGGAGGCTAGAAAAGGCTCCAGTGGTCCCAACAAGAGCAGAAGAGGCTGAGGTGGCCATCTAAGTACTAGGAGAAGCAAGATTTGTTGGAACAGGAGAGGGCAGTGGCTAGGGAGCTAAGTGCTGCCCTAGGCTATAGGCAGAATACTGCCTGACAAGGTTGGTAGCAGAAGAAACTGCATGTTTTGAGAGAAAATCTGACCCAGGAGGACTTCCTGGTTAAGCGAAGCAAAGTAGCTTGTCCAAGAGCTACAGAGGCCCTCATGAAAACAGACTGTAGACAGAAGTCATGGCATCGAGAACTATGGATGAGGACTTATCCCTCAAATTTTCCATTGACCCTTCCAATTCTTTGAAATTCTGTACATCTTTTGTGATGCATTATAAAAATACTCTTTCCAGCTACAACCCCAACACATGTTGGGGGCTGAGGCTCAGCTACAGCCCTGGAGTACAGATCCTGGGTCGCAAGTGGATGAAGGGGTGAGAAGGGTTGGGGGTGGAGGCGGGGCTCCTCGGCTTCCTTGGCTGCTGTTGGTCTTTTGCTTTCCTAACCTGCCCTAGATTTTAAGAGATTAGGGAGGGTCCTTGCCCTGGGGTTGTGGGAGAACAAGAGGAACAACCAGCCCAGTGGGTGTGACTGACAGGACAGGGTGGTGATGGAGAAGGTGACTGCAAGAGCTGGATCAGTGGGCCTGCTCTCGGGAAAGACCTAAAGCTGTCCGTCTGTGGGAGTCGAAGATGTGCCTGTGTGGGTGTGAGGACTCCCCTCCCTGACACCGGCCCACTGAGGAGCTAGGGCCACTTTCTGCCTGGGTGTAACCCTAAACATTTAGGTGCCAGACACTGAGACCCAGCGGGCCAGAACTATGTGACCCACTACAGCAATAGGTTAGGTCCCAGAACTATGTTCTCCTGAGTCTGCTACTTCCTGTGTGTTCAAACCTGTTTTGTCCTCCATAGAATTCAAGAATTTGGTGAGTGAACCAGGTGTCTTTTGCTCTAAAAGTCTAGGCCTGATTACTCAGCAAAAGGGGGATAGATAATAAGAAATATATATGTAATGAATACTTGGTATGTGCCAAAACACTGGTTTAAGTACTTAACCAGTGAGTTAAAGTATGTAAAGCAGTTAGTGCCTGACATACAGTAGTGCAAGTAAGTAAAAATTCTCATAGAAACTCTTGAAAGTACTCTTATCCCTCGTTTTCAAAGAAATTAACAGGTGTAGAGAGTTGCAGTACTTGCTTAAGATCACACAACAGGTAAGTGGTACCATGGCAGTCTGAACCCAGAACTGCTGTCTTTGAAATCTCCAACCCAAAAGCAAGGGATCCATGGCTCCTTCCCTAAAATGGGAGAAAGTACTCAGCCCATAGGGTGGTGGCAATAAAAACACAACCCTGGGTGGAACCCTAGGGGCTCTGGGGAATGCCTAGTTGTAGAGGTGGAGGGAACTTGATCTTTGGAGAACAAATAATCATTAAAGGAGTGGGAGAGATAATAGACCAGTGGCTCTCAAACATAAGCTTGCAGCCTAACTGCCCTGTGGGGAGGAGTGCTTACAAAATGCAGGTCTCTGGGTATCATATCTGGATATTCTGATTCAGTAGGTCTGGGATAGGACCGAGAAACTTGCATTATAAACGAGAGATTTGATGCAGGTCTTCACTGAGAATCATTGCCCTCGAGAAGAGCGGGGGCGGTAGTGAAGCAAAAGACTGCATTGCTAAGAGATAACAGAGGATCAGTGGGATTGGGTCAGAGCATTATTTAAGTAAGGTGTCGCTGGCCCTTGAAGTTGATGCGAGGAACGCCCAGTGGAGCCCACAAAAGGCCTGAAATGAGCGAAGTGGTGGTAGAAGGGTGAGTGGGTGGTGTGAAGTAGACATGCGCATCTGGCTAGTTCTCTCAAGCTGCTGAGCAAATAGGATTTACCCAAGCTCTAAGAGTCTCCAGGGATTCCCAGGACCCAGGCTCCGTTCTAAGTGAGCAAAGGCAAGGCCCATCAGCCTGTTCGAGGTGGCACTAAAGGATGTGCTTTTCATGTCTGTCCATTCTGGGTACCAGGAATCTGGGCCAAGGTAAATGGCAGGAGGGAGGGGCTGGTTGGGATCCGAGGATTGGGCGCAGCTTGCCCCAAACAGGATTCAAGGAGCGCAGCACGAGGAAGTCGCGCCCCCTCTGGGAGGGTGGAGAAAACGAGGGGGCCCGCCAACCCGGAAAGGCCCTAGGCTCCCTGGCCTCGGAGCTGCTTCCACTGCCAATCTGGCGGAGGGAACCCCTGGGGCTGGGCGCAGCACTGTCGACCCTTGCTCGAGGCCTCACACACTTTGCGTGCGGAGGTAGAGGGCGGGGGAGAGGGAGGAGCGAGTGGCGAGCCCTCCGCTCCAGCCCTCCCGGCCCGCCGCAGCCGACGAGACGCTTGTCCTACAGCGCCTCCTCCTGGACGAGGCGCTAGACAGCAGAGCAAGGAGACCACCAGCCCCGGAAACCTGAGGCCGGGACTTCGGGCGGGCGGAGGCCTCCCCGCAACAGAGGCTCTTCCTACAATGTCCCCTGGGGCGGCCGGAATGAGCGAGAGAGCCCTGAGGCCGCCTCTCATCCCCTACACCCCACCCCAGCGCAGACAACAACCTCGTGGGCCAGAGGCGCTAGTCCCCGGTTAATTAAGCGAGTCCAGGCGAAAGAAGCCCTTAATTGTTCATTTATTATTTGACTGCTCTGAGCCGAGCTGCTGCCACTATCCCCCTCCCCAGAGCCCTCGAGCGTGCTGTGCTGGCGTAACAGGATCCAGGGATGGTCGAGCTGAAGGACTAGCCTGAAGTTTGGCTGTTTGAACAGGCGCCAGAAGGAAAGGCCTTTTCCCAAAGCAGTAGCACCAGGCTGAAAAAAAATCTAGACCCTTCCCCGAGGGGCACATATATACTATATGATGTGTGTGTGTGTGTGTGTGTGTGTGTGTGTGTGTGTATAACAACTGGAAAGAAGAGTATTTCCTTTGGCCCCTATCTCGTATTTGCAGCCTGTGTCTAGCATACAGATTTAAATTGGGGTGAGGTGATAAGTCATGATGATTGGAAATGTAGCCAAAGGTCGAACTGTTCAGCTATACAGGGAAGGCTGAGATAAAGGCAAGATGAGTAGCGAGCCTTGACTAGCGAGCCTTGACCGAGGGGGAATGGAAAGATCGGGTGTATCTTCCTGCTAGAGTCCACTCGCCCACTGCCCCCACCCGCGCTTGGCGGATGGCATCTCCGGGCTGGGCCATTTCACTGCACATGCGCTGGATGCCTGGCGCGCGTGTGTACGGAGGGCGCTGTGAGGCCCTGAGTGGTGCGGAAGGCGGGCACCGCGCACCGCTTCTAGGCCTGGATGCAGAGGAGCTTGAGAACCTCATCTCAAAGAAGCAGGAAGCATACTTTTCTTTTTCTGGAAAACCTGTATTAAAAGCCTCAACTGTCCTTTCTGATTTGCAAACCCTATTCCGCCGAACAAGCAGCATCTCCTCGTTGCCAATGAACACTCTAAACGTTGTCATGTGGATCAGAAATGTCACATCTAGGGCACTGCTTCCCCTGAGTCGTTCTTCAAGGCGGGGAAAACCACCCTGCATCCAGAGAGCACAACTTCTCCCTTACTCTGCAAAACTATCAAATCTAAAGGACCAGTCCCTAGAAAGAGGGCATCTGTTCACGCCATTTCAGAAAACATGACCCTAAATTGAATTTCAGTTGGAATTCTGAGTTCTTGGTGGCTTCTCCCCAGCTTCCGGTGCCCCCGCATCCCTACTCCGCTGCCTGGTCGCCGCATTGCGGCAAGGCAAGGCCGTAAATACCTCTAACAGCTGCCTGCCAGCCCAGGGTGAAATACTGTCTTTGTTCGATTTCCCTAGCCTCTCGGGTTCAGAAAACAGAACTCTGGCGAAATGTATTTATTTGTAGAAACATCCGACGGGAAAATACGCTTCGTTTTCAGCCCTCGTGGTTGGCTATATTCATCATTGCGAGTTTCGCTCTTTCTCCTGGTCCTCGAAGAGATCTCAAGCCCAGCTCACGGCCTGACCCGTTGTCACCAAGGCCGGTACATGCTATAGGCTCCCTGATCTATACGAGGACAGAGGTTTGGGCCAAGGACGCTGCGAGTTACACTTCCGGGCTTCTCAGCTCTTAGGGTCCCAGCGTTTTAAAATTTCGTGTTTTTTTGTTTTGTTTTGTTTTTTTGTTAGGTTAACAGAAACAATGGGGTTATTTCCGCCAGTGGCAACAGCACGAACTAGTCTCCTTGCGGACTAATGGCCCAAGTTCCTGTGATTTGCGGATTATTTCCCTTAGATGCAATCGACCATTTCGTTCCAATAAGAATTAATGCTACCACGGGGCTTACAAAGAGCTCTTCAGTCTTCCACATCTGCCCATGACATCAACCTGTGCTGTGTAATCGGACCAGCAGCCAACGCAGGTTTTCAGTTAGTCAAGCGCGCTAGGCTACAGAACCCAGGGAAAAGTAATGAAGCTCTGAACCTAGAGCTTGGCCATCAGGGCCACACCCCCACCCCCCACTTGGGTCCCATCCGACCTAGGGACTCTTCCTGTTCCAGATCTACTCGGCAGGGCCTAGAAACCATGATCCAGGTGCCTGCTTTTCAATGGGAAATATCTTTTTACTCCGATCAAAGAATTATCTCAAAGGCCATTGAACTGTAGTAGAGAAATAGTTACAAAATACAAACAAGCCAAATTAAAAACCAAATCACTCAAGTTTCTTATTTGTAAGTGATCAGAGTTAGTGCTCCAGGAGAATTTGCAGGCATCAACTGGCCACAAATCGTGGACCTCCATTTTGAAATGAACATGATTCCATCATTAATTAGAAAAAAAAAAATCTTTCCACAAAGATGACATTTTTTTTTGTTCAGAAACGCTTTTAAGGTCAATGCTGTTACATTGGAATTTTAAGGGAACAATAAGTTAGGATTTACCACTGGGTGCTTTGGGGACCATATCCTTGGCTTCCGCAGGGCAGTCTCATGCGCAATGCGGCAGATTGTCTAAAGGTTTCATTTCACAATGTTCATGAGGGAATAGGCAATAGGATTTGCGAACTGCATCCTCAAGTGCCATTCAAAATCAGGGGGAGAAAATAGTTTTTCCTTCTGCAAAGGATTTTCTTTTATGCATATTGTTTCAGTTCAGTAGTTTTGAAGTCAAGGGAAGGATGTTGCAATGTAATATTTATTGGTAGGCGGGGGGGGGGGAATCTACCAATACATTTAGAAAGCAAAAAGGTCTACTCTTTTCCTACTCTGGCAAGTAAGAAACACACGATGTTTGAACACAGAGATGCCTTGTATTTCTGAAAGATCTATTGGTTTTTTTCCAAGACCTGCACCAGATATTCTGATACCATTACCTCCGAAAACATGCATTCGTTTTGTGATATAAAGTAATTCAAATTAACCTGACAGATTATCATATGTGGGAAGAACCTATCTTGAGTTGTTTAAAAATTTCTCTAAGAGCTAGAGAAAAATTTAAAAATATTTAAAATTCCATCTCATACAACACAAGGCCCAATAAACCATCAACCATAGAAATAAACCAGCATCAGTCACCAAAGCCTAGATTCAAACACCCAGCACATCCTGGGAACACAGAATTTACCCCACCCCCACCCAAGCCCCAACCCTCAAAAAACACCTGTTAGCCTCCCAGGTACTACCGTAAAAACCACAGCTCTAAATAAAATGCCTTTAGTGACCCCCAGCAAAGTGGAGATGTTCAGGAGTAACCCGTTTACACACTTTCTCAGGGTGGGATTGAGGGGCTCTCCATCTAGGCAGTGGGATCCTGTCTGTGGATACCCGTTTCTCAGAATCTCTGGAGGAAATACTATTACCCCCTTAGACTTCTGAACCTAGCTGGATCCCACCCCGGGCCCCAGGGGACGCCCTAACAACGAAGTGATTGGGAGAAGGGGCTTAGACAACGACCCCTAGTTCCCCGGGAAATGTAGGGGAGCAGCTGGACTCCCCGAGCTGCCCAAGGAGGTCGGCGCCCTAGGCTTCTTGGTGGCATGCTGGGGCGCGGGGAGGGAGTGACTCTTACCCGAAGGTTGCCTTGCTGCAGGCGGCGGTCGGTCCGGGCGGCGGCTGTAATCCACTAGGCGCTGCCCCGAGGCGCGCACTCTCGGCAGCAGGGACCCGTTCATGTTGGAGGAGAAGCCGCGTCGGAAGCGCTCGGCTGTAGTCGCCCCGAGCAGGCCAGTTGCTCCCGGCAGGCGGTATCGGCGCCGGCCGGGAGCTCGGCGCCTAAAGCCCCTTCTAGGCCCTCCCTCCCCAGGCTCCCCCCCAGCTCCGGAGGTGGTAGCAGTGCAGACCGAGTGAGCGGCGGTGGGGCCAGGGAGCGAGCCGAGGCTGCCGCGGACTCCGCAATCCCGCAGCCGGCGACTGGAGCCCACCTCTGCAGAGACAAAGGTTAGAAAAAGAGGGGGTGAGGCTCTGGGACAGCAGAATGCGGGGGGAAATTCGCCTGGGAAATCAGGAAAAAGGCCGTGAAGGCGAGCGGCG
This sequence comes from Cebus imitator, assembly GCF_001604975.1. Lineage (NCBI taxonomy): Eukaryota > Metazoa > Chordata > Mammalia > Primates > Cebidae > Cebus > Cebus imitator. The sequence goes on along the minus strand of NW_016107425.1, from coordinate 6,068,804 downwards.
CTTGCACATGACCAGCCGCAGCCAATGACGACCGCAAATAGGTCATAAAAAGGTCTATTACCAAGTTGTAAATTTTCTTCAAACAAAAAGGAATTTACTGCAATTCCTTGCGGATTTTGCACATACAGCTCGCAAGCGCCATGTTTTTTCCTCTCTTGCTTTCTCTCTCCCCCTCCTCCTCTCTTCCTTCTTCTCCTCCTCTCTCTCTCTCCATTCTCTCTCTCCTTCCTCCCTCCTTTCTTTCTCTGTCCTTCTTCACCTTTCCCTTTTTTCTTCCCTTCATTGTTCTTCTCTCCCTCCCCCACTTTCTCTTTTTCTAGGAATGTGCGTGTGTGTGTGTGTGTGTGTGTGTGTGTGTGTGTGTGTGTATGCTTTTCTTTGGTTTGGCTCAAAACCTCTGCGCAGTTGGCCATTGTGAAGGAGGGAAAATGAACTCAATGTACTGCTCAAGCTCTGGGGAAGCAATCCCCACAGCAACATACCCCCATTTCTTACCCTGTGCCAGGCACTTGGCTTCTCCTCCCCTCCCTTCAGGAAAAGGCCTGTCTCCAAAGCCAGTCAACCACTTTCGGTTTTCTCCCCTCCCACTCATCCCCTTGCAAGCTAGCCCCAATGATCCTGGGAAGAAAACCCACCCAGTCTCTGCAGGCCAAGAAAGTGTGCCCCCCCCACTCCAACGCAAATTGGGGTCCCTCCCATTCCCTGGAGGTTCTGCCATAGGATAATCACCAACCAGCTTAAAGGCTGGAAATGGTTTTAGGTACTTGTCAATCTCACCGAAATATCCTTTTGAAAGCCCACTGCCTGGTCTTTCTCCACAGAAACATCTTTCTGGACAGACAGGGTGGTGGTTTCTGGATTCCTTCTGAAACTCCTTGGTCTATGTCCCCCTCTAAGAACAATTCTCATTGTTATGGAATTTAATTCTAGTTCTTCCCTCTCTCCTTGACCCCAAATGTTTCCCCATTGAAAAATTTGTTCAACGAAATACTGGAAAGGGGTAACATTTGTTCAGGAAGAGTGGCTTCCTCAGATCAGTCTAGAAAAAAAAATTCCTTTTCCTCAATTGCCAGTGTCACATTCCCTTTATATTTTTCACAGGAACTGCTCTGGAGATCTTTCCCTGAAGGTAAATGTCCTTGGCTGGCCTCCAGCATTCCCCTTATGGGCATAGCCATGCAGCCTTCAGAACCTGCCTGAAAGAGGTTCACCACCCCCCATCCTTTTAAAGACAGTATCTTTGGACTTACAATACTATGTTACAAATATTTGCATTGGATATCTGTGTATAAGTTCTCTGCTATTAACATCTTCACACCCAGTAAGTACCTAAGTGTATGTGGACTGAAGCAGGAAGCGGCACAGCACTCTGAAGCAGGCCATTTGTTATCCCTTGAAAAAGTTCTGATGACCTTGGATGTTTTTGATTAAAGGACTTTTGCTGCCATCTGTCAGCAAAACTCATATTCTTTCTAGAAAAAAGTCCAGTGGGCCCTAACTTTGCTGGAGGGAACCGCAGCAGCAACCAGGGTCTATTAAAATGTCCTCTCTCCTTCCGTGTTCAGCCCCAGATGCCCAAGGATTCAGCAAACACCGGGGAAGCAGAGAACACAACAAGCTTGGATGTGAAATAGCCCTACCTTCTGTATTGCAGAAGAAAACAATATTTTAAATTACACAAGCAGATGGGGCTTGTTGGGCCCTCACAAGCCCAGAAGACTTCACACTGGTATACTGGGGTGTGTGTGTGTGTGTGTGTGTGTGTGTGTGTGTGTGTGGAATTAAGCAAAGAACTTGTCCAATTCCAAAATTTTCTGAGAAGTAATCTCAGTCAATTTGTCTCATTATCCTCTCCCTATCTTACCCAAATAAAAGCAGAGCTTTACTACTTTCCTTTTCAGCTTGGGGAATGAGGGCCTCGAAGAGACTTTGCACTGAAAAAGCAGCCATATTTGCATTTTCTCCACTTGTGTGGAGGTAAGCGATGTACTGGGCTTTGTGGAACCTCACAAAATGGCATCCTTGAACTGACTTCTCTGAAAACCACTGAGACCCACATGCTCTTTTGTGTGTTTCTGGTTGTTGCAAACCAAGAGCCTAAATCACTCGGAAGGCCTGGTTCTTTCATTCAGCGTTAACATTGGAGAGTACTATTTTTCTCTAAACCATTTACAGACCTCTCCAGGCAGACTGCTGCAGTCCAGGGCTGAAAAGTGCTACCTGGGATGGCAAAGCATTCTCTGGTTTATGCAAATTTCTGCAGCAAAAAAATGTTCGCTTGTTGCCTCAATGCTCTGATGTTGACACATTTGAGCCAATTAGAAGGGCACCTTGTGCGCAAGTCACTGCCAGTCTGTCTGCATGAAACATCATAATGGGGGTGGAGATGTCTAGTCAGTGTAAGAAAGAAGGTGGCGAGTAATTCCCCAAGGTCTTTATTTGAACACAAATCTATGCTCTTTCCTAGCTACAAAAGGAAACATTTACCTACATTTATAATCAACACTCTGGGCATGTGTGTAAGCTATGTATACATCCAAATTTATATTCTAAAATACACCAGCTATTGCAACAGTCTTTGTGCATGAGCTATGAATTTACCACAGTTTAGGGGGCCAGTGGGGCCAGAAGGTACGCTTCCAGACCAGCACAGAATGCTGAAGAAATGACATTTTTACCTACCCTTCCTTCCTTGATTTCCAAACCCATCCATACATTAGGGCTCCCACGTGACAGTCTTGCCCAAATCATTTCAAGATTCTAAAAGCATTTGGTGAGCATCCTTGAGCAGTAGACAGCCAGTTTTGCTAATATACAAAGGAGTCCCAAGTCCTTTAAATCCATGGCAGCTAGATTTCAGCCAGCACTTGTCTTTGGATGGTTTACACTGGAGGCTGTTCCCCAGCCTCATGGCCCTTGGCATCCTTACTCTGTATCAGCCGACAGCAGAGTCTCAAGCAGTGCACAGAGCAAAACATTCTCAAATCCAGCATATGCATTTACAGCTGTCTCTTGGAGTGTAAATGTTTTAAGTCTTGGGCCACCTGTGACTTAAAATTATCTTTCTTGGTTCAGGTCGGACAATGTCACAGCCATCACTTCTTTCCAGCATGGAAAGCCAGGTGGTGCTTTCCCTCTGACCTGGCCAGTGGCAACATTTCTGTGGCCCAGGAAGCTACGGGCAAACTGCCCAAAAAAACCCGATGGGGTTACCCTGGCCCAAAACGATAGTATTCCATTTTCTTACCTATGTAATAAAAGCAACTCTGGAAATAAAAATGTACCTCTTTGAAAACAAACATGGTTAGAGAAGGCAGAGAGCTCTTCGATGACTACCTAATAAAGGTGCTTTCCCTTTTTCGGGAATAAATGTTACTTTACTTGAATTTCTCCTCTATTTTCCCTGCTCCTCTTCCCTGCCCCCCACTTTCCCCTGTAAAATGGCAGCTGCAGGAGCAGCCTCCAATGGAAAACGGATATCTTGTTAATAACAGATGCCAAAACCCAGCATCAACACTGGCTCAGTGGAATAAGCTGTGGTGTAACCTGGACTCTGGGTCGTCTCCCACTGGGCCTACAACTTGAGTCCTTTAAGAGGTTCAAAGCTCTTAAGAGTATCTTAGCAAGATTATTTAGAGCAAGATAGACTAGCCAGCCCCCTCAGGAAAGAGAAGAGGCCCCTGCCGCATTTTTTTTTTTTTTTTTTACTCGAGATGTGTGTAACTCCACCCCTTTCTTATTAAACAGAAGCCTAGTGACTCAGGGAAAACGGGTATTTGCGGCGCTCAAAGACACTAACTCTAGATAAAGACATTCATTTCTTTATTAAGGAGCTAGAGACATTCTGGAGTAGTTGTTTACACTCAGATTTTTCTGCGTTTCCTCTCAGGGCTTGTTTCAAATAGGTGAGGCTATTGCTTTTTTGAAGAACAGCAGAGGGTGTACCAACCGACATCGCACACAGTAAGCTGGTTTAAAACTAGCAGGCGAACAGAGCAAAGGCAATACAAATAAATACGGCATCTACTGAAAAAAAAAAAACGGAACACAGCAGCAGCCACGGCATACAGAGCTAGAGATTTCGGGCGATTACAAGGGCGGTTCAAAACGAAAGCAAGTTAAGAAATGAGATGCATTCTACAAGGCGACTTGCCAGAGTGAAAAGTTAATGAGTAAAAATGTCATAATTAATTTTTCAAGTATTTATTCACTCTAGATTATTTAATTTGTGTGTACTACAGAAAAATAATTGTCAACTTTGACATTGTCTTGAAACTCTTGTCACTGGCCCAATCTTTTCCTGAAGTTTAAGGAAGCTGCAGAGCTGGACTACACGTCACTCTTCAGCTAACGTGTGCTTTCAAATATTTGGCCCAGCCTTTTCCCCGAGATATTATATTTAGAAAATACACAAAGAAACTACTTAGGAGTAAACAAAAGGCACCCGAACCATTCATTATAAAAAAAAGAAGAAAAAAAAATCCATAAATAATACTTTGTAATCAAATAATATAAAGTAAATATTCTGCAGACATAATTTTTTAAAAAAATTTATAGACTCCTTTTAATTTACTCACCATACAGATTAAACGTTCAAGTGCACTTGTTTAATAAAGCATTTTATATTCAATTATTAAATGCTAATCATTAGGAAGTTTACGTTGTTCAGGAAAATCACCAGCTCAGACATTAAAAACCATTATAAAAATATAGCTACAAGGTCAGTATCAAATTACCCTTCCATAGGGCAGCTCAAGGACTGCTTCTATGTGATACCAGAAACTTTTTAAAACACCCAAATCCCTCTCAAAGCGCAGAAACCTCAAGAGCAATGATATGAAGGTAGCTTGAAACACAGGTAAAGTCTTTTTCAACAAAGAAAACAGGTGGTGTCCACAGCATATGGTTATCATTAGTTTTAATAGTCTGTGGTAAAATTTTAAAGGTAGAAGTTAATTTGTCGGGCCTTCAGCTATGTCTTCCTCCAGCTCTTGGGCTTCCTTTTTGGTTTCCCTGTCCTTCACCTCCTGCCGGGAAACGGGAAATTTATCCTTGTTGTTTTCCTTTTTCCATTTCATTCTCCTGTTCTGGAACCAGATTTTTACCTGTCTCTCCGTGAGGGCTAGGGCGTGGGAAACCTCGATTCTTCTTTTCCTGGTCAGATAGGGGTTAAAAAGAAATTCCTTTTCCAACTCTAGAGTTTGGAAGCGACTGTAGGTTTGTCTTCCTCTTCGTCTACCAGGAGCTGCTGATTAAAACAAAAAACAGGGGAAATAAACGTTTTAAAAATGTAATGGTGCCTCTGCATGTTGCTGAAGGTTTGTGGAACGAGGGGTCTACAGGCTCCGATATATATAGAGTGCGCAAGCAAGAGGGGCAGAGAGAAGGTCTTCACAATTATTCTCTCCCCATCATCTTTACATGGTTTCTACTATTTTTTTTTTTAAGTCTGTATTACTTTATGAATAAGAGCCACTGTGGCTACAGAAGAAGGAAAAGGAAGGGGAGAGGGAGAGGGACGGGGAGTTTTAAAGCCCGAACGTGAGATGAAAGCAGATTTCTTCCCCTCTCCCCTCTTAAAAAAAAAAAAAAAAAAAATTGCATCCCAACCTTGTGGTCTCATCCAGGGAAACATTTGAGAAGGAGACGAACTCTGATTTAAGTGGTCTGGGTCCTCGCCAATATTACCACTGGACGATTTACAGTCAGGATATTGTACCAGCTCGGCCTCTTGCTGGGTCGTAAAAATCGGCTGTCTCTGTAAGTTATCGTATCCGTAAAACTTCGCGGGCTCCCCGTGACAAGCAATCCCGCCGCAGGGGGGAGGCGGCGGCGGAGGCAGAGGATGCGGAGGAGGAGGGGGGGCGGCCTTGTAGGCAGCGGCCGGGCTGCCCCCGCCGGGATGGAAGTAGTCCTGGCCCGGGCCGCCCCCACCGCCGCACCCCGGTCCGGAGGGCGGCGGGGACGGGTGCGGGTGCGGGTGCGCGTGCGCCTGCGGGTGCGCGTGCGGGAAGCCGGCGGCGCTGTTGCCATAGAGCTGCAGGGCTGCTGCGGCAGCGGCGTGACGGCCGCCGACCTCGGGCGCGAAGTGACAGTCGTAGTAAGTGGGATTGATGGCCTCGCCCGCCGCCGCCGCCGCCGCCTTGTACTTGGAGTACAGCGGGTTCACGAAGTACGAACTCATTGGGGCGGCGGCGGCCCTGGCGGTGCTAAGCAGGCAGGGAACGGCGCCTCTGCTCGGCCGCACTGCCGCGGGGGCCTCTGGGGCGGCTGCTCTGGCCGCCTGGGCCGCCGGGCTACTTCGGTGCTGCCGCCCGCGCGCCCGCGTCGCTTCTGAGGCCGGGCAGCCGCGGGCGCTCAGCTACTGGACGCTCATGCCCGGCTCCTGCGCCCGCCGCCTCGGCCTCGCGCCGCCTCCCTCGCGGGTCGCGGGGCCTAGCCCAGCCCCCGTGCGCCGCCGCCCTCCCGGCCTTTCTCGGCGCGCCTGGGCTCGGCCGCAATATAATCGCCGACGCCCCGGGCGACCAGCCCCGCTGCCTCCACTGTTTCCTCTCAGGCACCAGGAGGGCCTGAGCGCACCGGGACAAGAAAAAAAGTGCGCCGGCCAACGGGGACACTCTGGCCTCGGTTTACAAACCTCCGCTCTGGAGGGAAAAGAAAAAAAACCCTCTGCCCGCCGCCACCTCTCACCGTGTCCCCCCCGCGCCCTCCGCCCGCCGCTCTCGCCCCCGCCGCCGAGGCTGCCGCCCCGGTGCGCACAGGCGAGGCATTTTCGCAGTACAGCGCTGTACGGAGAAGTAGCGTGCCGGGGGCAAGGAGCCCCGCGGAGGGATCCACGCGCACTTCAGTGGCTGCGCCCAACGGACGGAGCGCCGCGCCCGGCCCGAGATGCCTCCGCCGGCCTTAAAGGGGGCCCATAAAGCTGCACTGCCAAGGGCTCCTTGTGCCCCCGCGGCCGCGGGAACGCGGGCCGCAGCCTGCAGGGAGGGGGCGCGGCGGAGCCTTAGACTTGGGGGAGGCAAGAAGGCCACTCCCAGGAGGCTGCGGAGCAAATGACTCCCTCCCCGAGCTCATAGGGCAGCCCAGCAGAGGTTGCCCGTGGCTTTTGCAGCTCTGGACACGCGGGCACAGCCCAGGGAACGTGGACAAGAGGTGTGACGGACCGGACCGTGCATTTGAGTAGGGGCATATCGAAGTGGTTGGATTAAAAGCCGCTAGTGTACCCCCAGTTCCTGGCGTTATCAAATCAAATCAAAACCCTTCTTTTCCAGCCGAGTGGGCTGTGGAAATCAGATGTACATTTACCCTTGACGCACCGCATGCCTGGCCGAGGCTCCCAGGTTAATTGATATTTAATGGAAATCATGCCCATGAATATAGTTTCCATCATTTCACCCTTGATAGACGTCAGCACTGGGCGCAGGGGGAGGCTGAAGAATGCAGGAGGGGGGCATTAGCCTTGCTGAGACAGTGAATAGAAGAGCGGATAAAACGTTCTGAGGCGGGAAAAGGGGCTCACGCTGGGGAGGGTGACATTTCCTCGGGCAGGAGGCGGTTCCCGGGTCTCAGCCCCAGCGCGCAGCGGACCAGGGCGGGTTGCGGTTCCTGGAGGAGCGCGGGGAGCGAACGCCCGCGAATCCCCCCAGGAGGGCCGGCGTTCAGATGGCGCCGGTTGCAGGCAGCTGCAGGCGGCCCATCTTCTGCTAACGATCCTAGTTCCTCCGCCAAGCCTGTGAAATTGCTGCGGAGAGAGCGCGCGGGCCTCAAAGTTACGAATTTTTCCCAAAGCAGAGGAAGAGAAGGCTCAGCCTAGTTTGTGAGCAGTGATGAAGAAAAGCAGCCCGAGTCATGTGGGCCAGTCGAGTGTGAATCGACAAAGTATTCCTGATTTTAGCAGCTCTCTCCAAAGCTGCCTGGCTCCCCACGCACTTCCAACCGCCTCCCACACTCTTCCTTTCCCTCTCTGCTCCGGTTTCAGTGTCCAGTAAATGCAGTGCTTATTTGGTGTGTGTGTGTGTGTGTGTGTGTGTCTTCTCCTCTCCTGTCCGGCCTTTTTCGTGGGCTCTTTGGATAACTGAGCCCCATTTCCTTTGGGATAGGTACTACATGTCGTGAGGGCGGCAGGCCCACAGCCTTGGAAACAGACCTCGAAGGCGCCCCCGCTCAAGCTAAGCGCACCACGCCGGCTTTCCACACCAAATGCAAATTTCCGAAAACCCCAGACGGCCTCGGAGACGCCACAGGCCGGCCAGCGATTTCAGCTACCCCTGGCTCCTTGTGGGTTGGCCCAGCCTGCGAGCGCGATCCTGAGGTGTGTCCGGGTGGACTGAAATATCATTTTTACAAATGGAGAAAATGAAGTCGAGATGGACAGACGTAGTGAGATGATAATGTCTGACTCAATTATTTCTACTGGGAATGACTGACAGTGGTTAAGGTAAAGGAATCGTTAATGAATCTGGAGATGATAAAGACGTGCTTTATTTAATTTTCAATTAGTAGGGAGTGCAGACTTAAGGTGGAGAGCAAGGGTTTTTTTTGTTTTGCTTTCTGTTTTTGTGGGTTTGTTTTTTCTGCTGGTTACTGCCAAGTATAATCACTTTCGTTAAATCCGTAGGCGAACCAACTGATTCTGACAGTTAAGGATTTGTCCTTCAATCTTGCAAATACCCAATTAAAAGATTATTATTGTCAATAAAGCCTTGGAGCTACCTTTGTAATTGTGCCCCTTTTTTCAGTTTGGCATATGTGTGTGTGTGCGTATTTGAACCCTGGATAAATGAGTGGATTTTGGAATGGAATGGGGAAAAAATGGAAGAGAGAGCCAGGGTCTCAGCAATACCAGGCACCTTCTAGAACTGCGTGATTCCTCAGGGAAAAAAAGACAAACGAACACTAGAAAATTCATTCATACATATTCAGGCCAAATTTAGAAAACATTACAACACATTTCCTCTTTGGACAAAACAATTTTTAACATGTATTTAAGCATTCCGCTTATAATATGAGTAGAAAAAGAGCGCGATTACCTTAGTAAGCAAAGATCTATGCTTTTTACACGTTTCTGTTTTGCTAAAATACATTAATTTATCATGTTTTGTAGGCTCAGCTGTGCCATAGTCTAAATTTTCTGAAGCACTGACTGAGCCAAAATTTTATGCCCAACAAACACGAAGAATTTGATAGTTCACCTCGTTTATTTTTGTTAAATTTATCCTAATTTGGAATTAAAAATAAGATTGTAAATATTTTTAATCAAAGCCTTCCGCAGCAATTCAGGCTTTACGAGATCAGAAAGTGGAGCAACAGCGCTCTCTAGTGGCCAAATGCCACCTCCAGTCCACTGAATTTAACTTCCTTTTATTCATCTCAAACCAATTCTAATCTTGTTCTTTAGCTTGGGGCTTGGACTGCTGACACTAATAATGCTTCATTCCTGTGACTGTCAACAAGTGAAGAGCAGCAAACAGGGGCTCCTGCATGCCTAGGATATTCTAACGTGTGCTCCCGACAGCTTCCAGTAGTGCCTTTTCTAAAAGGTTTCAGCCTTTCTTTTGCCAGATACCTAAGGTCCCCATGCTGTAACCGTCCAGCTGTGCCTTTTAAAACAATTATAGGACAGGCTAGATTTAACAAAACCTACAACTTTCTAAATATCAACTGCCAAGAGGCTTTTTCTTTTCCAGAGGAACCAGACAGTTTGGCAACCAAGAAATTACAGAAGTCAAGCATTCTTGTGTTTTGTTTTTCTCTCACAGCTGTTGCTTTTAGGATTAAATCATGAATATTTGCTATTTTAACAGTGTAACTTTAATGCTTTGGACTCACTTATCTGGGCGATTTTGGGAGGAATCGAAGCCAAATCAAAAGCTTTTTGCTGGATCTCTGAGTGGCTGTCTGGAAAGTCCCTTTGGGTTTGTGTTCGTTTAAATTTCTACGGACAATAAATGGGATTTTAAAAATGTGTATCAAAAGTCATTGAACTGAATTGACTAGGAATTCAACTAGAACTTTTTCTTAAATATGACTATTCAATTGGCTTAAGTGTTTCTTGTTAATCTTTTTACTCATCTTCAAAAATGCTCTTGTCCAGTTTAGGTGTAACAATCATATTTTTAAAAAGTGAATAGATATAAATCCCAACAATCTTTTTCCTTCAAAGTTTGGAGTGGAGGGCCAGAAAATCTTCTGAATAAGCATCTAACTGCATCTTTTCCCTCCAGCCACACTCCTGGGATCAGTAACCGCTGGACCCCCAAATAACAGGCCAATTTTTTGTTTGTTTCCAAATAACCAGCTAAACCGTGGTCATAGTCAAAATCTTATAAAATCCCACTGCCTTAGGCTACTTCCAGCACCTGGTTTATTTCAAAAATCAGAAATTCATCACCTCTTCCTTGCTACGTCTCTCATGTTTATTTCCTAGGTGCTCACACCTCACCCAGGGGCTCCCATGCCCCTGCCTTCTTGGTCCAATGCAGTCTTGTTTATATTTTATTGTCTAGATTTTAAGACCCAATTTTGTCTGCATTTTTCCTTTCCTCCCACAAACACAAACATCAAAATGAGATGGTTTCAAAGCAAAGTGCCGGACCTGTCGTAAACTCATTACCTCCAGACGTCTGGCCGGCTAGATGGCTTTATGACACCTTGGCACTTCCTGTTTTCAAAGAGCCCTAGGTACTGGGCTGGCCACTGGGGCAGGGGTACGCAGCACCTTCTGCCGGATCTGGGCCTTGGCTTTCCCTCCCAGCCCCCTCTGCTTTTTCTTCGAGTCCCCTCTTTCATCAGGATTCCCCAAGATCTTTGCCACCGCCCCCACCTTCCGCCCAGCCCAGGCCACCCGGCGCCGCTGCCTCTTAGGGCTGCAAAGGCTATGCTCACCCGAACCCTCACTTACAATGACCTTCATTTTAGCCCCTGAATGCAGCCTCCAGAGGGCCAAGCTGGGGGCTAAACATACAGAGAAGCTGGGGGGGAGGCGGGAAGGGGCGGTGGGTTGGAGGTGGCTGGGGAGGAGAGCCTTGACCATTTTGATCGCTAAGGTCACTTTGGGGCTCTGGTGGGGAGGGGCAGAAGCTCACAGCCTGACCGGCTGGGACCTCTCGAAGCCAGCCAGCCTGGCCGAGCTGGGGGAGTTGCTCCACCGTGCAGAGTTGGCTTTTCCCTTGTTTGGAGAGGGGTTTGGAGGCGTGGGCTCCAGGAGCCTGGGAGGACTATGGTGCTTTGCACCCAAGCCCCAGCCTGAAAGTTCCTGGCTTCTGGGGCCTGCTGGCTCCTCTGCGCGCTACTGGTAGGCTGAACTGTGCCCAAGCACGGAGTTCCCAAAGGAGCTGGAACAAGGCTTGGGGAGGCACCAACATCCCCCCAGGGTCTGTGCTCTAGGCCACACCTCCCCACACAAAGGGAAGCTCAGAGACACATCAGAGAGATCTGTCAGGTGGAAGGGCCAGGGATTTTTAACAATGTCTCCCTCCCAGGGGTGAAGGAGAAATATCCTGAGTGTGATATTTTGCAGAGAGGCAGAGAAAGCAGGCACACAACGTTTAGGGCCAGCGTCTGGGCTCCATTGATCAGGTCAGCATTTATTAGTAGGAAGCGGTAACATTTACAACTGGTCCTCGGGCAGGAACTGGGAGAGCCACCACCCGCGGCCGCCCACGCAAGCCCAGCCCTCAGGGAAGAGAGCGGCACGTCCAATGCACTGAGGAAGAAACCCCAACCCACCCGAGGCCCTGGGTTCCTCTCTAGGCCTCACTGAAGATCTTCGCCGAGGTGCCACGGGCTCCCTGAGGAAAGGGGGCTTTTGAAACTGTTGGGCAACCCGGCCGGGTTTCGGCAGGGGCTTGCAGCCGGGGTGTCCGCACTGTTGTCGCTCTGCCTTCATTCTTGGAATTGGGGCGCGCTTGGCCCCTGTTTGGGCAGTGCTGGGGGTGGGGGGACTAAACTACAGCACTGTTCAGAAACATGAGGAACATTTACACAAGAGAGGGCTCCCCAAGCCAGCGTGCACTCACAAAATATTGCATTTCCTAAGGAATCAATGGAGCAGGAAAGGGAGGGTGTGGGATAGGGTGAAACCCCAAAGCCACTTGGTTTTTCCAACGCGTAGGCGAGCAAATAGAGTCCCCCAAATACCTCACAGAGACCAACCACACAATCACTTCTACCTTAAAAAAAAAAAAAAAAAAAAAAAAGAAGAAGTCCAAGTCGTTGGAAAGTTTCTGGAAATCAAGCACCCACAAAGGAAAAAACAAAAACCAAAACCGCTGCCTTTGAGCGCTCCCGACAGCACGGCACCGGGTCAGTCTCCTTTGGGGCATTTCTCTTTGCTCATCTTTTTCATTTTCATCCTACGGTTCTGGAACCAGATTTTGACCTGTCTCTCTGTTAGGTTGAGAATCCTCGCCACCTCGTAGCGCCGGTCCCGGGTGAGGTACATGTTGAAGAGGAATTCTTTCTCCAGCTCAAGCGTCTGATACTTGGTGTAGGGACAGCGCTTTTTCCGGGTGGAGCGAGCGTGGATCCAGTTCGCTGCGGGGTTGTCTACAAAGAGGGGGGTTTGGAGACAGGGAGCGAGGGGCGGAGAGGAGGCAGGGAGAGACGACAGGGTGGGGAAGAGAAGTCGTTAAATTAATTTCACCAAGGATGGCCGCTTTTCACAACTTGGGGGAATTATCATAAAAGCCTTAATGCCCGCGCTCTGTTTACCGTACAAACCGAGCGCCCAGGGTACGTGGTTATGGGGAGCTTTTTTATGGATGCGTGTTGTTCGCCTAGGCTTGGGTAGGCGTCTAGACGTTTTTATAGGTTAGTAAAACTATCAGTTTTGCACATTCGAGCCTTACAGGTTTCAGCAATAAATCAGGGGGCAATTTCTTTTGCACTTACTTGGGTCAAGTTGCTGCTGTGGCGGCTGTGGATGCTGCTTCTCCTCCTCCTTCAGCGGGCAGCCGGGGCTCGGGTGGTCGCTGCAAGCAGAGGGCTCCGACGAGCCGCCCGTCCCGTTCCCGGTCCCAATCCCTGTCACGGGCCCGGTTCCCCCCGCCGCCGCTGCCGCCTTGTCCCGCAGAAACGAGTTGCACGAGAACTCGGGGCCGCTGCTCCCCTGGGACTCCCGGGCCGCGGAACACTCAGTCCGTTTGGAGGAGGAGGATAAGGAAGTGGAGGAGGTGGTGGAGGCGGCCGTGGCGGGGGCCGGGGCCGCTCGGGTTTCAGGCTTAATCCCGTAGTGGCGCCCGTTGGCTGCGCCGCCGGGGCCAGGGCTGGGACCGGGGCCCGGGCCGCCGCCTCCACCCCCGCCACGGCCACCGCCACCGCCACCGCCCGCACCGCCCGGGAAGCCTGGCAGCGGCTCCATCCAGGAGCGCACATAGCGGCCAGGCTCGGAGGCAGAGGCGGCCAGGGGCGGCGGGGGGACGTACGGGTGGTAGAGGCCGCTCATCGCCGCCGCCGCCGGGGGCTGGGCGGGCACCGCGGACCACGAGGCTGAGAACACGGCCGATTTGGGGGCAAAACTACACGAGGCGAACTCGGCTGCGGCGGCGGCCGGACTATCAGCCACACCTGCAGGCCGGCCCGAAGCGCCTGGCCCCGGCTGCCCGAAGCGCGCCACGAACACCTCGTCGCCCTCATGGCCTATAAGCGAGTCCACGTAGTAGTTGCTGAGGGTGCCACTGGAAGACATTTTGAGGCGACCCGCGCTCCCACCCAAGGTTACTCTGTCCGCCGCGGAGCCGCTCCCCGCCGGCGCCCAAGCCGCCGACTAGTTCGCAGGCTGCAGCCTCCACCATTGGTCGCGCGGCCCACGTGATCATATTTACCAATACCGGGAGTAAATCAGTCCGCTAAACTGGGGGCTGCTGTGATTAAAAAAAAAAATCATCAACGTAAGAGCCGCAATTAGAGCCCACAGGCCCAGGTCCATGAGCCCGGCTCTGCCCGGCCCAGCTCGGCCGGGCCCGCCCAGCGGCTGCCGAGACCACAGACGCGACTGAGGCCGGAGGAGGCGCTGGGGACTATTTGTTCGCTTCTTCTCGCGGCCCTTGGTCTTGCAGTCCAAGCCCCGGCGCTGGCTCCCCAGCTCCCGAGCCGCGGGCGGTGCGTCCAGGGCACACGGAGCGGCCGGGGACGTGCTAGGCCGGGTGTCGCCCGAGGCAGGCGGGCCCTCGGGGGCGGCCCCTGGCGCCCGAGGGGAGCTGTTCTCCCCTCTCCTCTCTCCCTACCCAAACTCACCCCTCCCCACACATCCCCACACACAGGCTCGCTCACAGCTTGTCGTGTTGTTTAAAACAGGTGGAAGACCTCTGTAATGATATTATGCCTTTCAATAAAAATTTTATGAGGTGTATTTGATTATAGATTAATGTGTCCCTAATAAAACGGACGGATGGAGCAGCTCAGAGTGCCCCCTCCCCCTGCCACACTCACACACGCCCCGCGCGGCCACACACACCCCGACGTGAGGCTGGGCACACGCCGCGGCCCGAGGGGCGAGCCGAGCCGCCTGGCGCGGCGGCGGCGGACGCGAAGGGGCTTCTGCTTGCCCGCGGAAGGGCTGCCGGGCGGGCGAGTTGGCGGAGCACGGACAGTGGCGGCCACGGTGCCTCATCTTCTCCGGTGCTGCTGGAAAGGCCCTGGAAGAAAACACGCCACAGGGCAGAACCCAAATGCTAGAGCAGCCTGCTCCCGCCCGCCGTCCCAGCCCTGCCTCAGTGAGTCTCCCCAGGCAGGGCCGCTTCGCGCGGTTCGCACTTAGAGGCCTCAGAGGAGACTCCCAAAATGTCTAAAAATCTGGCCGAATGGCCGGGTCCTTGGGCCACTCCCTTCTGAATTTTTTTTCCCTCCAGAGGTGAGGCTAAGCAGCCTTGAATCTGAGGGAAATGCCCATTGTCACTCCCAAATCCATGGTACAAAGCCTCGGAAGCCCGGCTGGGAGCCGAGACAAAAGCCGCCGGGCGCTGCCGGAGGAGGGCATATTCCTCGTTCCACAAGTTGTCTAGCGCATCTTTGGAGGGCTCCTGGCCCACTTCCAGCCCCGAAAAGGAAGAGAGTAAATGGCTACTTATGGCCTGATTGATTACCTTTGCCAATAGCTTTCTGATTTTTGTTCCAGAGGGGATGCCTTTGCCTTGTAGCTCAGGCTTTCCTCGAGACATGGCCCCCTAACAACTACTGGCGCTCCCCACACGCTCGGAGAAATGGTTAAGTCAAAATTACCCTCCTCCTGCCCAACCGGTGTTAAGTCTGGGGCAAACCTATTCCAATGTTTTCAATTCGGCATTGATTCCAAGCCCTCTCCCCCACCCCCAGGAAATGGCCCCCGAAAAGGGTCTGTCTTGGAATGTTCCTGGTTTGGGGGAGGAAGTTTAAAATTCTAAAGGCCACTGTCCCAGAGACTCCCTGGATGAGGACTTAGAGCACCTAAATAGTTTTTCTTAGGGAAACATTTAAAAAGGACGAAATGGAAAAGATGTGTTTTGTGAAACTGCTGAAAGCTGTTTGAAACCGCAGGCTGGACCTGGGGTAACGAATTTTCTGTTCGCTTTTCCACGAAAGGCCTCTCCTCCCTTCTCCCCCTCCCCCAACAGGACTAGATAAGTCTGGGCTCTCTAGCGGGGATCCTGCAGAAGCCGGTGAAAGCTGGTGGGAGTCTCCCCGGCCATGGCAGCAAATGGAACATTGGACTTCATGGGAAGTCATGTTCATTTGCAAAATTTTCAGTCACCCTTTTTGCATTTTCTTGCATCCCAGATGCAGCAGCTCCAACCAGCACTTGTAATTAAATAAAGGAAAGACTGACTGGGGAAAATCTTTTCATTTCTTCCTTTAAAAAAATTTCATATGGGCCACTAAAAGGTAATGACAGAGCACAAAACCCATCCACAGGGAGACCAAGGCAAAGTGGGATGGGAAAACTCACCCATCCTCGGCTTCTCTGAGGTCTGGCTGTCTTGCGCTTGGGGTGGGGGTAGGGCTGAGGGAAAGGGGGCAGAATTGGATCCGCTGCAGTGCTAAACTGCTGCTTGTCCTTGCTCCTGTAATGGAGGCCGGCAGCTTCCAGGTGGGCAAGACTAGCTTCAACCTAGCCCCTGATGATTGCTCGCCAGCCAGAAATCACCAAGATGCCACTGAAAGCATTAAAAACAACACAGCCGAAACCAAAGAGGAGAAAACACACAAATGGGAAGCTTTGAGGAGAAAGTGGCTTGGGGTATAGGCTTACTTACCAGGCTCAGGCCAGAGGGAAGCTCACACCCATTGAGAGTGGCAATTATGTTACTATCACTGGGGGCTGGGAAAGGAAAGAGGAGACTCCCCTTCCTCCCAATTATGAAAACTGCACTCTCAGGCTGGCTTATCACTCCTCTTCCCCAACCACTGCCAAAATCTGACACCCTAGGCCTCCTCCAGCTTTTTTCACCCAGCTCCCTTCCCCTATTAGTCTATCACTCCCCCACTCAAATGCCCCAAACAAGGTGTTTAACCAGTAGATAATCTCACCATAGCCTTTCATTTCCACCATAACATATTTCCATTTCAGAAAGCAGAGGGAGCGAACTCGTTTCCAGAGTTTATTGCATTATACATGCGACCAGAACATGCACAGAAAGGACAGGTTGCTGTTGTACTTCTACCAAACCACAGATGCACCACAAGGGAAAGGCTACAAGGCATAAATCGTCAATGTTCCATCTCACCAAAGACAATTGCTAAATTCATTTGTGAAAAGATACATTGGAATGTGCTTTCTTAGTCCCCCTCCCTCCAAGCTTGTGGGTTTTCTTAATATTTTATTTTAAATATATATGTCATTTTTAAAGTACTGAATGTATTCAAAATGCCATGAATTCATGTACTAACCACACACACAGACCTTTTGTGTTAGGAAAGACATGAAAAAGTCACATTGCTGGATGGATGGATGGATACTCTACAATAAGTTAAGACCCAAATGAAAATGCGCAGTAATAGTTACCCTGCATTACGATGAAAAAATAATAAATTACACGTGCTAAGTTTTTTTATATATATATATATATATATATATATATACTCATAAGGATTACAGATCACTTGCAGCACGAACATAATGACCCCAAAGTCACATTCTAGCAGGAAAACAAAATACAACAAAACAAAAAACAAAGAGCGGTGAAGGTTTTGTTTCCGCTTTCCCAGTCCTCCAGCACTGGGCCCTGGAACGGGGTGCCCCCTCTCCAATCCTGGCCTCTGACCGGCCTCAGACCTAAGAAAACGTGAGGTTGGCGGTCAGTTCTCGGATCCGGTTCTCTCGGCTCATCTTCTTGAGTTTCATTCGGCGGTTTTGAAACCAAATCTTGACCTGCCTGTCGGTGAGGTTAACGCTCTTACTGATCTCTAGGCGGCGCTCGCGGGTGAGGTACATATTGAACAAGAACTCTTTTTCTAATTCCAGCGTTTGGTGCTTAGTGTAAGGGCACCTCTTCTTTCTGCCACTCTTTGCAGTGAGCCAATTGCTGGTTGGTGTATCAGACTTGATTTCCTCTAACAAAATTAAAGGGAGAAGAAGAAAAAAAAATCAAGACGGTTTTTTTTTTTCTCAGTCTGTTCAAACGTACCCTTGGCCATGACCCTGCTGGCAGCCAGGCCGCTTTGGAAAATGCTAGTATTAAACATTACTCACATCAAGTGGGCCCTGGAAGGGAATCTTACATTGATGCTACATTACTTAAATGACATGATAGCAGGACATTGCATTTGGGTTCTCTCTCTCTCTTTCAACTTTCTGACTTGTACAAAACATTAGTATAATAGTAAACTTTCCAGATCTCCCCAGCAACATTCTAAGAGTTCAGCTCCTGACAGGGCCAGAGGGGAATAAGCCACAACCTGGACAAGCCTACCAATCCCACTGCTGCCTCAGGTCCCCCAGTCTGCCGCTTCTTCCCCACCTCTCCTAGGCAGTCAGGGAGCCCCACAGTCAGGTTTATAGGTGCCCATTATCTTTCAAAAGATACATGGGGAAGCAAGAACACCTTCCCCACCCTGCCTGGGTATGGCTGCATTCCCCAGAATTTCCTGAATTTTTCATGTCTTCTTGCCCCCACACAAAAGCACTCCCCCAGAAATGGAGCCCCCTACTGTAGCCCACCTCTGAGCATTGGGGAAGAGGAGCAGGGGTAGGTTTCCTTCTCAGAAAGCCAGATCCATGGCTCTTTGCCCTAGCCCAGCCCTAAGGCTGGCCTTACAGAGTGGGCAATGCGGGTTCCACTCTCCCCCTCCGCTTTTGCCCTCTTTGGCGACGGATTGCAAAGCCTGCGGCACTTTTCCTAAACAAAGCCAAGGTTACCTAGTCCAGCAAAGGCAGGAAGTCCTGTTCACCAGCCCAAGCACCAACCAGCCCAGCCATCTCGTTCTTCTCACCACCCCCAAGCTCGCAGGATGCGGGGTGCATACACTTGAACACGAACACGGTGCCCTGGGTAACCTTAAAATGATTATTGGGCTCAAGGCAAAACTGGAACTGCAAATCTGAGCAGGAGAAAGGAGGCTCTGGGGTCGTGTTTACCAGCCGCAGGTCTCCTTTGCGCTCTTTTGTTGTGTTTCAGGTCTAGCTCAGGAAAAATAAAACCGGCAAGCTTTTCCTCTGCCCGGGCGCCATCAGCGTGGGGCCAGGACTGGCGGGGAGGGCCAGGTCAGCAGGGGAGAAGCGGGGACTATCTCAGGGCTGAGATCACCCTTCTAAAAGCCAGGCGGAGCAGCACCTGCCAATTCGGGCGCAGGCTCGGCGCTGGGCACCCGGGCGCTCCCTCTCTGCCGGTTCCCGGGCTGCGCGCCCCGCTGGGGAGGCAACTCTGCTCATACCGACCTTTGCTTTCCTTCTCCTGCACTTCGGGACTGGACACGGAGACCTCAGCCAGGCAGCTTCTCTCTTCAGGAAGGCCGCCTTTGGCCTCGGGGCTCTCCACCTGAGAGACTTTGGTGGGCTCCTGGCCGTTCGCGGGCTCGTTCATCTTCTTTTCCATTTGCAGCTGGGCAGCCGGGAGCTGCGGCTTGGCCGCGCCACGAGGGTTGAGCTGGAGCATGACAGTGGAGCTGCCTTCGGGGCTGTTATTGTACTCTTGGGTTTTCCCGGTGGCGTAGGTCTGACTCAGTCTAAAATATCCAGGGACGGGAACCTCAGGGTTCTCAACGGGACAAGACTCAGGGACCAGCCTCTGGTAAGAAGGTACCTCGGCCGAAATGAGTTTGTTGCGCTTATCAGAATACATGCAGCAATTGGATTCTTCCTTAATGTTGGTGGTGAAAGAGCAAGTGGGGACTTGCTGTGTAACAGGTTGCTCTATTCGACAAGATCTGTTCGGGTCTGTCCAACTGTCTACTTGAGGTATATAAGGATGCACATTCATACCCATATTTTGGTGGTTCACTTCTCTTTTGGCCAGAGACGGGAGCAGTCCACAGGTTTGCATTCCATAGGTCCCCATGTCTGCGCTAGGTGGTGGCATGTACATGCTGGCGCTGCTCGAATAAAAACTGTCACTCCTGCAGGCACTGATCAAGGAATCTACTAAAAAAGTATTAGCAGCAGGAGAGCTGTTGGGAAAGGACATTTTGGGGAGGAATTTGAAGAAGAGAGATTGTGTCCTTTGTAGGCTGACATCTCTAGGAAAACATTCCCCGTGTAATTGTGGATGCCTCTGCCGACCACATGACAACCAAGCCAATGAGATTTGAAAATGGCCTTGAGCCGCAGCCTCCTCTCAGGTCACGTGCTCCAGAGCCCGGCCGGCCGGCCGCGTAAGCACGGACAACAGCGACATCTACTACGCGCCCGCGATAGTGCGCGCTGGAGACAACCGGCCCAGCGCTCTCCGCAGCCCTCCTGTCCGCCTCTCCAGGGCTCGCTCCGCCAGCCCGCCCCACTCGCGTACCCCTCTTCGGCCACTGGGCCCAGCCGGCAAAAGGAAAGTCTCGGCCGGAGAGAGCTTCCGAGTGGACACTCACGGACGGGGAGGGAAGCCAGAGTACCCTGGCGCCAGCGCACAGAAGCATCTCCCCCGTACACATCCAGGCAGAACGCGCTTAAGAGGGCCGGGTCCAGGACAAGAGGGTGGGGGCGCAGGCTGATTAATTTAGTCCGGGGCAGCCCAGCGGGGAAGGTGAGTCGGAATCCGCCGGCCCTCAGACATCCCACCCCAGGGGTCCAAAGGAAAGATCCCTTGGGGCAAAGAAGCGGCCAAGGTGTCTCTCGGAGGACAGAGGCAAAAAGGGCTGCGAGGGCCGAGAGGCCAAGCAGCCGGCCGGCCCGGATCCCTGTAGCTGGGTCGGATCCCGGCGTTATCCTCCCCCTTGGTCCTCCTGCCTAGCTCCGGGTCCCTATGCGCCCCGGCGGGCTACACTAGCCTTCGGCTCTCAGAGGAACCACACCCTGACCTCTGCGGAGCCGGGCCTCTGGGAGCTTTCAGACCAGAGACAATTCTTTGCCTGCAGTTCACTATTCGCGAAAGCGTCTCTCCCGCTCCCTGCGGGAGAACTAAACCGAGG
The DNA here is from genome assembly GCF_001604975.1 of Cebus imitator. Lineage (NCBI taxonomy): Eukaryota > Metazoa > Chordata > Mammalia > Primates > Cebidae > Cebus > Cebus imitator. Next base: position 6,048,275 of record NW_016107425.1, on the reverse strand, counting down.
TTTCCCTCCCCACACCCTGATAACAGAGGGCAGAAAGGAAGGAAAAAAGGGAAAAAAAATTTAAGAAAAGGGGAAAACGCTGACCCTCAGAATCCAGAAGTTCCAGAAAACTGACTGGGCCAAGAAGGACAGAAAGAAATGCAAAGGTGTCATTTGGTTCTTCTGCAAAGAAAAATATGTTTTCCTTTTATGGATTTTGTAAAAGCATTGGTTTCTGACAAGTGCGAGGTACAAAAGGTTGTGGAATTTATTAATACATATTAAGAAGAATCAGGGCGATCAATAAAATTCTCATCTACATTCTTGGGCTACTTGGTAATTTTCTTGCTTCTGAAGGTTTTTAAAGAGTTATGCCCGCTGTTGCCACACACGGGAAGATACTTTATTAACAAATCAATCGAGACTTTGTAAAGGATAAGATTAATAGTTAAATTTAGCATAATGGCGTTCACTTTATGAATTATTGAAAATTATACTATTGATTTTTTTCCCTTTGCTGCTAACCAAGAAGGTCAATTTTTGTTTTAACACAAATTGTCAAATATTAAAAGCTACACTTTTGTCAGAAGTTAAGTTTTATAGTTTTGGACAATTCCTAAAATTATTTGACAAGGCTTTGCTTGGGTAAGGGAGGGGAAGGAGGTGGACGAATCTTAGTCCTCTGCTTCCTTTGGTGAGGGCAAGTTCTATAAAGAGGATATGGTCTGGGGTTGTGGTCCAGCTCATTAAAGAACCACCACTACCACCACCACCACAGTGGAAACTCAGAGTTTTATGAGAAACTTCAACAACTTCCTCCCTCCTTCTCTGGTTGCAGGCGGGTGAGCCGCCCTGCGGAAGCCGGGGCCTCGGGGCAGCAGCAGGGAGCTTTAACCTTGATTTCCAAAGACTTGCCCTGAGTGAGGGGCCGGCCAGGGCTTGGAGTCGTCCGTCCTTCGGCCTGCCAGGTTCCCTTCCCGCAGCCAAGAAAGTAAAGCAGCCCCAGAAACTCTGACCATGAACCAGTTCTCAGGCCGGGAAGGCATCTGCGTTCTCTTTTCCCCACACTCGCCCGGCATGGGCTGGCCTTGGATTTCAGGCCCAGAGACTGAACTTGTGGACAAATTGGGTTTCTGCCTCAACAGAACATTTATTTGGGGCCTGATGTTCATTAAAGCACCTCAGCATTCTTGGGGACCTAGTAGCCTGCCCGCTCCTTTACAAAAACCTCTCCCAACAAACCCTTTGTCCCTCTTTCCAAAAAGGAATCTCCCCTGGCCTGGTGGAAACAAGCATTGAACATTATTTTCGGCCTTGGGACCGTTTCGCCTGCTCCCTCTCAGTGCCCTCGCCCAAACAATAACCTCTTTTAAAAAACTCCTCGGTGGCAATGAGACAGACCTTTTAAACCTTTACGCAGCTGTTCAAATACAACATCATTGTCAGGTTAAAAGCCTGGCGCCTCTAACAGCTTCGGCTGCGGCATCCCAGCATAGCCCAAAGTTTAAACATTACCTTTCCACAGGGTAGCTATTTTCAAACTTGGGGGTGGGGGTTGAGGAAGGCAGGAAAAAAAAAAAACAAAAAAAAACCCTATAACTTTTGACTCTGGGTTGCTAAGGTCCTGTTCAAAGCTAACAGCCACTGACCAGTGCCCTGAAATTTGCTTTCTCACATGGTGGAGATCTCGTTACAAGGCAGGGCTAAGCGTGCCCAAGTCTGGATAATGTGCCCGCTGCACTCGCTTGCGGCAGGCGCCCTGACACTAGCCTGGCGCTCCAGCAATGTCGAGTGTCGCCCTTTTGCCTCTTCACCAGGAGAGCTGCCTCGGGAACTCGTTTGCCCAATTCTCCCTACCCAAAGCAAGGCAAGACTGTTCAATCTAACCGGGAATTTTATGCCCATCAAATGCCCTTTCATAATCTTTATTTATACATGAAGAAAACATCCAGGCTAAAAACAAGCAATTCCTTGCGGGCAGGTAGGTCCGCAGTGAGCCAGGATGGGCAGGATGTGTCTTCAGAGTTTGGGGACCTTTCCATTTCAACTCTCAGTGACTTTGAGCTCAAAGTCACTCTCATAATGGTTAAAGTTAAATAGGTTTTTACTCACAGACAAAAATGTGTATATCAGATATAATTTTGAATCTGTTCTCACAAAATTCTATTTTTTCTCTTTAAAATTTCTGCCTTCAGACCCGCTCCTTGAGACCAGAGACTGTCAGTATTTTGAGAGATTTTATTACTAAAAAATTGAGCAAGATAGAAATAATACAAAAGAATGATCTGGGCCCCAAAGGATGGAAAGTGTGCCTAAGACTCAAAGGCTGAGATGAGACAAATGGAATAAAAAGGCAGTGCTCTAAAGGCCAGCCTTTATTTTGCTTATGAGTATTTAATGTAGCTGCTGCCTTCGATCATCTGTAGATCAGTTGGAGCAGTTACCATTAATAATAAATCAATATTGCACCATAAAGGAGATGGATACCCATATCTGTACCAAGACGCCCTTCTCCCAGCCACAGTTCTTTCCAGGGAAAAATTTAAAGGATAGCTTGAGCAAGAAATTAGCATTTGTAATCAAAAAGTGGCTTGCAGCTGCACTCTTGTCTCCTAGAAGAAAAGTTGAAGCCCTGGGCCTGAGTGGACCTGTGGGCTCTTAGGGTAATCCCGGATTAGGGTCCTGAGCAGCCTCTGGGCTGTGCCACTCTTGGGGGACAGAGGGGATGGGGTCAATTAAAAGCTGTCTTCCCAGGGTGCTTTTCCGAATTGCACTGTGCACCTCCAGGCCAAGGTGAAAGGAAATCGAGGAGGCAAATGGGGAGCCTACCATCAATATGATAAGAGGTCTATCCAGACGTGCGACAAGGGCGGGCAGCCGGAGAGCCTCTTTCTGCACAGACACAAAAGACTCCTACTTCGGGCATTTCCCTTCCACTTCAGAGTCTAAGACCTCGGCGCCTCAGGATCCAAGGCCACAGTCTGCAAGCCCCACACATTCTGAAAGATGGGGGGCGGGGAGAGGTCTTCAGCCCACAGGGGCCCTGGTCTGATCCCCGGCCATTGTCAGGCCCATCTTGGGTGCAGGGAGGAAAGAAGCTGCAGACCGCTGAGAAGCGGTGTTTCCGCAGGCGGCTGCCAGCCAAGGCCAAGGGGCCCTCCCGCACAGCCAGATGTGCAGCTGCTGGGGCCGCCTTACGAGGAACACAACGACATTTGGGGAGGGCGGTTCTTACTCCACAAAGACCGTGGTCCGGTTCAGACTCCGGTAAGGTCGACTCACTATAGCCAAGCTGGACCGGCGGTCAGACTAGTGGAGCTAAGGTTGCCCACGGGAAACACCCACGCCACTCGTTGGCGCCTCGCTGGGGGCTCAGTGGCGCCCCAGCCTCCCCGCCAAAGCTGATGCCAGCTCCGGGAGGCAGACAAGCGGCAGGCCCCAGGGCCTTTGGTACAGGGCTTGGAGGGCGGAAGACACACAGGGGAGCCAACGAGGCCGGCGCTAATTCTGGGGGATGGAGGCCCTTCACAATGAACTTCGGGGAGGGAAAGGGGGCAGTCATCCTCCCTTAGAAAGGCCAATGTTCAAGAGCCCTGTCTCCTCTCTTTTTGACTCCGGACGGGGACACATGCCCTCCCCAAGTTCAGGGGCTTTGCTGGGGAAGGGAGGGCACTCAACAAATACACTGCTTTTGAGAGCCAAAATTCAACTCCACTCTGCCAGACCGGCGTGCAATTTGGAAGGGTGGCCAGTGTTCTGTCAAACGCAAAGTCCGTTTGCTTCAAATACAGTCCCCGTTCCACAACGCCTTGAAGTATAAATATTTCCCCCTGAGTGCCTGCTGCCTCCCGTGGCCGCAACAGCCCAGCCTGGCCTGGGCACACCAACTCACAGTCCTGCCGGCGCCTCCCGGTCGCCACGGGTAGCCGCGCACGCCAGGCACGGCCCCCGGCTCCCTAACCCAGAACGACTCTCCCAGGCCTCCATGCGTCTTATTATTATTATTATGTATTTTTTTTTCTGAGAGACATTCGGCTAAGTTTCCCGCGCCCTGATCTGTTATAAACAAAAGACTTTTAATCATCTCAGGCGGTCTAAGAGCTGGCAAAACCGATGAAGATTTTTGTTTTTTTGAAGGGGGAGGGGGATGTAAGTGAGGGGTGTCCAACCCCAGACTAGGCTCTCCACACTGAAACCAAGAAAATCGATTTCCCTAATTTAACTAATTAGCAGTGACTATGATATATTTCAAAATGCATACATTTATCTTTTAAAACTCTCCTCCACACTATCAAGTTATACCAAGGTACTCTTTTGCAGCAGCTTTATCTTTAAAGAGACAAGGTGATCTGTTTCGTGAATCTAGTTGCTCCGTTTTCTGTCTCTATACAACTTCTCACACCTCATGGCTGCTTAGAACAAACAAACTAGCAAACACCTTAGCTGCCGCCTGTTACTAAGGGGTTGAGGTCGCCTATTAGAATCCAGTATTGGACGGATAGGTACCGCGGCCTCTTGGTCAAACGCGGCTTCTGGAACGTGAGCGCGCCCTCGTGTGGATCTCCAGGCCCCTGCAAACGGGAAATGGTAGCTCGGTTCGGCGTGCCTTGGGTGGTGGGCACACAAGCTTGCTACATTTAGATACAGTTTAAAAAATAGATGGAAACAGAAAGAAAAAAAAAAAAAACAACAGTTTAATCTTCTGAAACGATCACACCGTTAGGGCACTGACGTTTTAACCGATGCCTAGAATTCCAAACAAAGGAATCCCCTTCTTAACGAAATTTTTCGATTGTAGGCTTTGTTTCCATTGCATCTTTCACCAAAGGATGCTTTTAAAGGCAATATAACTATATTTTCTTTAGTTCCTTATTATAGAAAGTGCAATAATTTATTTCACAGGGTGGCAAATTGCTTTCAAATTTAATGAAGGTGTAAAGCTGCACAGAACTTCCTCCTTCAAATACCTGATTTAAAAACTGCAGTTCTTCATTAAAGCAAAGGGGACCACAATTTAAGACCCCCCCCCAAAAAAAAATCCTCAGCATTTCCTAGCTGTAGTGAAAGCAACTAGCAGGCATTTTCATCTAACCAATATTTTAAAAAGAAGTTGACTGCTATTGCATTACACTAACGTTTGCGGGGAAATTAAGGTTATTGATCCTGAAATCAGGAATTTTCTTAGATTTATGGTGAGCTCCTGGTATTATTCTGTGTGGTCATAAATGTGTGTGTGGGTCTGGCTATGTGTGAGCATGTATGTGTGAGAGTGGGTGGCAGCTGAAAATCAAGAAGAACCTTAAGGCGCCTAATTATTCAGAAAGGTTAAAGGTGATGACCTTGACATTTTGGAAGTTCAAAGGCATACATTTATGCACTTATTTTTTCCTTCCCAAATAAGGCTTAACAATTTTTAAAAATTGCATTTCAAAATGCACGACTCCTTGGAAGATGCATGGGGTACCCTGCATTTATAGATTTATATTTTGTCTTTGGGCTTAGGAGAGGTTGAGTCATAAGGTTCACTTCCCTCTTTTCAGAGAGAGAGAGAAGCTTTTCTCACTTCTCGTTTATTGCACATTGCGGAAATCTCTTTTGGGCCCACCAGAAGGTGTATAATATAACCCAATTAAGCTGTTTAGAACTTTGACTTTTATGGTATTGTCTAGACAGTTCAAGGTTTTGTAAACAGCCTGGCCTGGCCCTGAAGCATAAAGTGCAGTGCAGCCCTCACCACATTCTTTAACTTGAAGCGATAAATGCTGCGAGAGGGTCTGCAGCTCCTGGCCCCATTTCAGTGGGGGTGGGGAGGATTTAACTTCCCTGCTTCAGATCCACTGTGAACCAGCAAGGACCACAAGCCCTTTCCACCCACTGATAACTTTCTTTTTGAAAACTTCTCCCTTCAGTGGAGGGTTCTAATTTTGGTTTCTTCTTTTAAGGGACTGTGGCTCCTCGTTACCTTGTAAGATATAATTTGAATTTTCTAACCAGTTTTTAAAAATGGTTGTTGTCTTTTCGGAAATCCCAAGTCCACTAGACTAGGGGTTGGGGTGGGAATTTGCTTTTTAGGTTCCTGCTGCCCCAGGTTTATTGCCTGAAGGAGGCAGCGCCAACACTGGTTGGTCATATCGTCAATTCAGAAATTGATCACTAACATGATTTTAAAACCAATGTAGCCTAGAGGTGGTGGGAGGGAACGACTCCTATTTTACAGGGATTAAAAGGAATTTCATTCGATTTTCAGTTGCAGGGGTTCTGGCCACTAAAATATCCTAATCAGGCACTAAACCTCAAAGAGGAGAATTCATACAGTGTATCGAAGCTATAACCTCCATTTTACTAGAAACCATTTATTCACACAAAAAGACAGTGACCCATGCCTTGATATGACAGACCAGAGGTACATTTCCCAAAGTTTAAATAATCTCCGTTCACTGAAGAGGAAGGAAAGGCTCTCTTAAAACTCAGAGCAAAACACCAGCGCCTTCTAGCCCCCCGGCCTAACTTCCTAAATACCCCGCGGCATCCCCAGGAGGACTGGGAGAGGGGGAGGGGGAACAACAGCATACTGGCGGTAAAATTGTAAAGGGACGTTTGCATTTACCATTTTCCCCTTATTAGGATCCGCTCGGCCAAGTCCCGGCCTCGTCCGCAGGCTGCAGTGGTCGCTGGGAGGTCCCGAGTTGACCGTGGGAAGGAATCGTGAAGTTCCACAGAGAAGAGGCGTCATTAAACCCAAGGACATTGGGCCTGCGGAGGGCAGGCTGGTGGGGAGGAGGGTGGGTGAGTGGGGCTGGGGGAGGGGGCGCTTCCTGGAGCTCTCAAAATAAGGGGTTTCCAGTGAAATACTGCAGACGGTCTCTGTTCAGTTTCTTTTCTTTCATCCTGCGATTCTGGAACCAGATTTTGACTTGCCGGTCAGTGAGGTTGAGCATCCGAGAGAGTTGAAGTCTTTTCTCTTTGTTTATGTACACGTTAAAGAAAAACTCGCGTTCCAGTTCGCGGATCTGGTACTTGGTATAGGGACAGCGCTTTTTCCGGGACCGCTGGGGGGCCACTGCAAGGCAAAGAGACCAAGGGGTGAGAGAGGCCGCTTCCTGCCAGCCCCCAACCTCCTGCCCCAGCCACTGAACGAGGGCCAGGCGCTGGCCCCGTTGGGGACGTCCTCTGCCGCGGCTGAAAGGCCCTGCCTGCGTAGTGGGGAATGATATATGGGCGGGCACAGGAGAGAGTGCGGGCGTGGACATGTGTTCACGCCCGGGACACACACACACACACACACACACACACACCCCTAGCCTGGCACCGAGGTGCGGAAGCAGAGGACAAGGCAGGCTCTGAACTGGAACCTGAGGGAAGAGAGACACAAGCGTGCCCGCCGGAGCATCTGCCTGACTCCAGGGCGCGCGTCAGCCAGCAGCTTGGATAAAGTCCAGTGCAAGGATCAAACTCCCCCCACATCCCCCCTTCTCCGCCTCTCTCCCTTAAAAGCAAGAGGCTCGGGTGTACGCACTCTCACTGGCTTGAACTCTCCCTCCCTCCCTCCATGGTCTCTAGCACCCCCATGCCCAAAACTAGGGAAAAGCTCTCTACAGCGATTAATGTCCTCCTCGAAGTCTACCTTAAGCCCACCTAAATTGGTTTCCTACCATAAACACGCTTTACAACGGCCCGGGAAATCTTATAGGATGTATAAACCTCTTCGAATGCTTATAAAGTAGCACATAAAACGGCGCAAGCAGAGGGAGGCCCCCCGCCGCCCCCCCGCCCCCGCGGCCCCCGGGCCCACCACTCGCCCGGCGCCCGGTGCCTACCTGCGCCGCCGCTCTTCTCGGCCCCCGCCTCCCCCGGGGGGCCCTCGCCGTCGCCACCGCTGCCTTCTGCTGCCCCCTTGGGCTCCGAGCCAGGGGTCGCCTTGGCGCAGGGACTGCCCCTGCCGCCACCAGCCCCGGTCTTGGGGTCGCCCTTGTCGGTTGCGCCCTCGGGCTGTGGCTGCGCAGGCGGCGGCGGGGGCTGCGGCCCTGCGAACGGGGGCCCGGGAGCCGCCTCGTAGAACTGGTCGAAGCCCTGCGGCAGGATGCCATTGCGGCCCACCGCGCTGTAGAAGTTGGAGGCGGCGCCCGCGGGGCCGTGAGGCGGCCCCGGCGCAGCGCACACCGGCTCAGGCGCCTTGAAGAGCACGTCCGGCCGGCGGCTCGCGGGCGGGAGCAGCTCGCGCTGCATGGCCGCCTCCTCTGCCGCCGCTGCCGCCGCCGCTGCCGCAGCCGCCGCGTAGTAGGGAGCGTAGCCCCCTGCGCCGCCGCTGCCCCCGCCGGGGCCGCCCCCGCTGCTGCCGCCCCCCGCGCTGCCGCCGCCGCCGCCGCCGCGGTACGGCCACTTGGCGCGCTCCAGGCCATAGTCGCGGAAGGCCACTTCGCGCACGGGCTGGACGTGCGGCGCCAGGTTGGAAGAGTAGGGGAAAGTCATCTGGCAGGACGACGGCTGGGAAAGGAACGACGGCTTGCTAGCGAAGTCAGACGGGGCCACATAGTAGGCGCAGCCCGGCAGGTACATGCTGGCTGCACTCGGGCCGCACTCGTCAAAGTCGTTCATGGCTCCGCCGCGTGCGCGCCGGCGAGCCCCTGGCCGCTCCCCGCGCAGCCAACCTGAGCCATCGATTGCACAAGAGGCTTGGGCCAGGATCAACTAAGCAAAAATCCCCACCGGGCGCTGACGTGCAATTCATCTTGATTGATTCTGGTGGTAATTATGTCACGTGACGCCATGAAGAGAAATGTCCTTATATCTATATCAGCGCTCGCCAACAAGCCCCGGGACGGCTCCTGGCGCCGAGACGCGCGCGCTGGGGGCGGATCGGCTGCCCTCTCCCGCCAGTTCTCCCCGGGCGCCCCCTGACCAGGCTGCGCCTCAGGCCGGTCACCTGCCTGCCGCTGGCCGCTGCCACCGTTGGGCGCATCTGCCACCGCCCGACCGGGCCGCCAGCCCGCGTCCGCCCGCCCGCGCGGCTTTAAGTATGCGGACCGAGGCCGACGGGGAGGAGGAAGGAGGGGGAGGAGGGGGAGGAAGGGGGAAGGGAAAGAAGCAGCAAGAAGAGGGGGGAGCCCCGGCTCCAGGCTCCCTAGAAGCTAGGGACTAGGTGTGAGGGTGTGAGGTTCCGAAACCCACCCCCCTTACTGCAGTCGCTCCCTCCCCCGCGACTCTGCCACCCTCTGCATCTCACCGGCCTGGGAGCTTGTTGCTTGTAGTTCACCGGTAGTAATTGCGCTACTCTCCAGGGCGCAGGGAGCCCTGATTTACATATTTCTCTGCCCAGCGCGTTAGGCGAGGAGTAACTTGGCTCTTTCCGGTTCTGACCCCAGGGGTGCTAGTGCTGGCCTCAGAAAACCCAGGCCACTCACCTCTTAGGCACTCACCCAGGCCAGGGCCTTCGTGCCCACCTGGCTTCTTCCCTCCTCTCTGGTTCTCCTTCCCCTCCTTTTCTGCTTTCCTTCTTCATTCCTCTTGCTTTCCTGTCTCCTTTCTTCTGTCTTTCTCTGCTTTCTCATCCTCTCCACTCCTTTCCCCTATGCTGTGTGTCACTGTCTCTGTCTCTCTCTCTCTCTCTGTTGCGTCTCCCTTCCCCTTCAGCACTAAAGCCAGGAGAGAGCTCAGCCCTTGGCCTCAGCCCTCCCTAGAATCTGGGGAGTCTGGTGAACAAAAGGATCTGAAGTTCTTCTCTCACTGTGCGGCTTCCCGCTGGCCCCCCCGCAAGAGACAACCCCCCCCCACACACTCGCACCTCCGACCTCCTCACCCCTTCTGCTTTTAGGCCTGGCCTGGGACTAGTCCGCCTTATACCCAGATCCTTCACTGCTTTGGAGCCCCGGCAAAGCCTGTGTATCCGCACTGCGTTTCCCCGAGGCTTCTTTGGCACCCTTGGGTCGGCACGGTCACTTCAGCCCCTCCCCCCAAGATAGGTTGCCTCTCTGCGGGCTCTCAGCGGCGCCTGACTCCCCAACTGGAGCCCCTCTGTGTCACCTCGCACTGAGGTGGACTCTTCGTGGGGCGCCCCATCGACTCCCCCAAGGCCTCACTCTCCTCCCAGCCTTCCGCGACCCTCTCCTAGCCCATGGATCCAGGCGAGATCTGGGCTCCCACCTCCAAGAGAGCAGATGCTTTTCAAAGGTAAACCGTCTCTTCCCAAACCCAAATCCCAGAACCGGGGGCGGGAGGCTGCCCCTTTCCCCAAGATTCCTCCGCCCAGGCAATCCCAGCACTGGGGCCTGGGCCTCAGTCCTATACCCAGGGCAGGCGGCGCTGGCTGTGATGCTGGTTCCCTCCCTGGCCCGGGCCGCTGCAGTGCCGGTGCTGTGCGCTCTGCCCACCGTGCGGACAGACAGAGAAAAGGCGGGTGGTCTGAGCTAATATCTATTTTCTGGCTGATGTCCCCCCCCTTCCTCTTTTTCTCCTCCCTCCCTTTCTCCCTTCCTCTCTCCTTCCTCCGCCCCTTCTCAGTCTGCTTCCCTCCCCCAACACTGCGCAAATAGGTCTGTGGCGACTGGAGGGCACCGAGCCTCCCCCAACTAGAACTACCCATCTGTGTGCCCCCTCCTCACAGCTGGCACCCCCGCCCAGATTTCAGCTGGCATCCTTCTCCTCAACCCAGACCCCCAGCACACTTATCTGCCTCCCACCTCCATCCCAGGCCCAAGCCTCTCCCTTTCGGGCTCGGGCTCGGGCTCGTGGTCGACGCCCCTGGGTCTCTCTCCTAAAATGGCTCCCCGGACTCTGCACCACTGGCCCTGCGGTAGCTCAGGACCCAGGGCAGCGGCGGGGACTTCAGTCCGGGTCTTTATGTGTCTAGGGGTTCGCAACATTCTTGCACCTTCTCTCTACCGGCGGCACGGGGTGGGGCGCCGGCAGCCCGCCGCCCCCAAAGTGGAGCCTGCTGACCGCCGAAGAGGAATCTGGGGAGGACGAACCATTCAAGTTCAACGACATGGCGACGGCAGCTCCGGCGGGAGCAGCGGTGTGGCGGGGGAGGGTGAGCCATCTGCAGCGGCGGGCCGGTGCACAGGGGAAGGGGCAGCCGGCCCCTCTCGGCTCCTTAGCGCAGACCCTTGCCCCCCACCCCCCACTCCACAATCCAGAGCGTTTTCTTTCCAGTCCCAGCCCGCTAGGCTCTTTGGCCCCAGCTCCCTCCCAGTTCCTGCCCCTATTCCCCAAACCCGGGGAAAACCGCAGCCTCCGGACCCGCGCATCCCGCTCGAGAACCTACCGTGCAGACCCCGTCTCTGTGGCCTTGTCCTTGCCTGCGCGGCCCCACCCAAAACGTAGGCGCACCAGGCCTTCGGGGCGCAGCCAGCAGCTCCGCGAGGAAGAGCTTTCCGCACAGCGCCGGGACGCTATGCGGTGATTTTGAGCCACCCAAGATAAGACACTAACTTGACCTTAACTTTGTCAGGGCGCCCCTGGTATCTGGAGAACGTGAACAGACACTGTCTGGCAGCTCTCGTAAAAGCTGACTGGGGAAAGGATTCTGAGTCATTTCATTTATTGCCACTACAGTTCTGCAAGAAAGCTTTTCCTCCCTGCCAAACTTTAATTATTTATGCTCTTTTAAGAAACGAAAGAAGAGAAACGCAGGGAAAACACCCAGAGCCAGTTCCTTCCCTGCAGAGCCCTGGGAATGGACTTCTTAAGTCAAGCGACTGGAGAACAAAAATATGGGGAGATCACCTTTGTCTTAGGACAGTGGGGCAGGCGCCTTGCCTTCCCCCACTATCACTGAGGGGGGAATGCAGTTGGGAGAGGCGGGTGAAGGGCATCCCCCACCCCCACACACATGAATATTTACAACGATTCCGGATTTCTCTTCCACCCGCGGGCATCCCGGAAGCCTCCCCGGCCCGCCTCCCTTAGGGAGAACCCCCAGGCTTTAAAAGTGTCCCCCCTCCCCCACCACCCTCTGAGTTCGAAACTGATTGAATGCCAGACGAAGCCGTTTTTTCTGCTTTTAAAACCGTTTTCTTAGTCAAGAGGCCCGCTTGGACTGCAGCATTTCAGAGGACGCATTTGCCTTTCTGCATGAAATGTTGAGCACTCAGATTTTAGCGTCCTTTCTCTTCAGCATTTGTTTCTTACGAATTTCCTAGTGGTTCCAGATCTCTGCCGGAACCAGTGCTGTGGAAGGAGACACCAGAGTCTTTGTATTTGTGTGAACTAGCAAAAGGGATAGATTTGGAAAAAACTGCTGAACCAAGAGATAGGCTTTTATACTTAGAATAATTTAATTTTCTTTGAGGAGTGATCTCCATGAATATCTACTCCCCCCACTCATCCCAGGCTAAATGGAAAGAAACAGCCTCTGTGTTTTCTGTCTTAAGGCCTGAGTCTGAGTTCGCATGCTTTCCTCCTCCTTTCTCCAGCCTTCCGAGGGCTCAGGGAGGCTTCCTCCTTTGTTCAGTTGTTTTCGAGGAGGCAAACCTCTGTGTGCAGACTCAGACTTGGAGATCCTGCTCTGGGTATCACTGCCTCTATGTGCCCAGCCAGGTGGGGAAATCTTTTGAGCCATAGGGCCTTGGCAGCTCTTGCTTCTTTCTCTCCCATTGAATATATATATATACATATATTGTACATATTGATGGATGTGTAAACAAAGAACAATTAAAAATTTAATTATACACCAAATTCGCTTCTGGGAAGGGGAGTTGGAATGTTGAATATTCAGTGTTAGTGATTTAGTGATTTCGTTAATTCTCCCTCTAGCTAAAAGCTAGTTTCCACCTCCACCAGCTAGGAGTTGCGGTTTGCAAGAAGATGAGTAGCAAGCAGGCCCTGGCTTTCCCCGACTGAGCTAGAGGTTCGTATGGACTAGGGGGTCTTGAGGCCCCATTTCCCAAGGGAGTCTGCTGGGCTTCTGGTAAACTTGCTGGCATCAAGGATATAGCAGGACATAGCTGGTTCCAGAGGAGCCAGAGCCAAACTTGGTGGAAACAGACCTTTTTTTTTTCTTTTTCAATCCGAGGAACCTCAAATCTTTACAGTCCACCGATAACAGTAAGCTTTAAAGTTTGAGAATTTAGGCTAAGTGCAGAAGTCCCAGCCTGCAACAAGCTGAGAGTCCCCCTAATGTGTGAGGCACACTCAGATCTGCCATGGTTCTTCCCTTTTGGATATTCTAAACATATTTGGTTGGTAGGCTTTTACACACCATTTCCTGACCGCCTTGGAAGCCATTTTCTCATTTAATGAACAGTCAACACCCGCGATGAAACAACAGCCAGAAAAGAAAAACGAATTTGGTGGCCTGAAAAACATTAGAGGGGAACCCAAAACATTTTGAAAAATTGACATCAGCCCCTTGACAGCTTGGCTCGGACCTCAATATTTATTTTCACTCAAAACATTTGTATATGTTGTGTCTGATATATACAAGGTATTGTTTGCAACAAAATCAAAGCAAAACATACATGTTAACTATTAGATAGCCTAGAAAATGAAATTAGTCTAAACATCAACTGAAGTCAGCTGAGCTAAGGCTCTGGGCTCTCTGTGAGGTGCCCACGCCAGGTTTAGGGCCAGGTCCTCCACTGAAAAGAAATCATTGGATTTTGGGAAGGAATCCTGAATCCTTGGGCTGTCGTACATCATGCCAGGAGTTGTGGAGGAGGGTGCTGCATGTCTGAAGGAGAGGGATAAGAGGCAGAGATAGTAGAATAAGCTAGCAGAGGGAGGCTTGTGTTCACTGAAATTAAGGCTGGACACTCCAGCACACCCAGACCAACTCCACCTGGCATTTGGGAACTCCTGTCTCTATGAGGCAAGCCTGGCAGGGCCCAGGGCCTCAAAGTCTCCACTGGGACAAGCCAGACATGCCTCAGAAAGGGCACAGTAGCTGGGCCACTGGTAGATTTGGCGGATGGTGGAGACGGTGAGAGGAACTTCTGGTCCTCTTTGCTCTGTCAAGAGCAGCTAGCAGGAGCTGAGAATCTAAGAGATCTCCTTCCCCACCCCATTACCCTTGAGAAGGATCTTTTGCCTGTCCTTGTGGGGGTCCATTAAGGTTATTCAAGAAAGACAGATGTGTCAACACCTTTACTCACCTCGCCTGGAAAGCCATATTTACAGCTGGAGTGTAGCACCCTCCTTCTCTTGCTCACTCCCTTCTCCTCCCCTGGATATCTTTCCCTCCTCCCTGTGCCACAGCTTCAAAGCAGACCAACAGCTCCTTTCACCAGAGCTAGGCTCTGGGATCCAGTTACAGGGTTCATGAGCCTGGCCTAGGCTTGTATGAGGAGGTGGGAGTAGGGCAATGTTTGCCAGTCTTGTCTGGAGATTGCACTTTGTCTGGATCCCCAGTCTCTTTCATCCCATCTCAGGGAAGGAAGGCTCCACCCTATTCCACCCAGCTGGAGGGGCCAGCCTAGCTCGCATTTCGCATTTTGAGATATCTCCAAGCTTGCCCCACTACCCAGCCCCTCCCCTTCTCTCTTGTTTCCTCCCGAAGTCTGAAGGTCTAGTGAGTGTGGCTTTTGTCCTTTCAAATCAGCCAGGGCAGACAGGAGGGTATTGGCTGTGTGGTGTCTTTTCCTTTTTCCAGAGTGAAGATCTTGGCCTTGCCACAAAGGGCTTCTGCTGCAGAGACCTAATTGTACCCACAGTCCTTTCCATTCCCTCAGGAGGCCTTCCCTCTGAGCCCTAACTAGGCGACTGCTAAATGCTGAAGGGGCTGGAGAGAGGGGGAAAGAGAACGAATTGGATGGAAACAGAAAAATCCAGGTACCAGGGAGCAAGGATGAGCCGTGGGTGCAAATGCCCCAGCCTGGAGCAGGGGGAGGTGGCCTCAGACCCCACCTCCCCCTTCAGGCCAGGGTTGCATTGGAACTTCCTCACTTTCTCCCAGGCTTCTCAGGGACGGAGGAAAGCAAGGAGGACCAGCTGGCCTGGTCTCTAAATCTCTTCGTGGCTTCGGGACCGGCGGAGAAGGAACCGAAGGAAAAGCCTTAGCCCCAGTTCCTCCTCCCCACACCAGGCCTCTGTCCAAAAGGGCAGGCCCAGCCCTGGCCACGCGCGCGCTAGTAGAGCGCCAGCGCCTGCTCCCGGAGCACCACGCGCTTCTTCTTCATACGCCGGTTCTGAAACCAGATTTTGACCTGCTGGTCGCTGAGGTTCAGCCTGTTGGACAATTCCTTGCGCTTCTGACGGTTGATGAATTCGTTGACGAGGAATTCGTTCTCCAACTCCGCAATCTGCTGCTTCGTGTAGGGTTTCCGCTTCTTGCGGGCCCTCCCCGGGGCCGCCCCCCACGCCAGGCCTGCAACACAGCCCCGACCCGCGTCAGCCCAGCCCGTTCTCTGTAGACTGCCCGCCCCCAGGCGGTTCACCTCCCCTTACACTCTCCCTTGAACCCCACCTCCCATCCCGGCCCAAACCTGCCCGGGGAGTTTGGGCACCGTTTACCGTCGGGCAGTGAAGGTCGCAGGCAAGAGGCAACGCCCGCCGCCTGCACTGTCACGTTCAAGTTGAGCGGGCCCTTGGTGTCGTCCTTGAAGCCGGGAGCGCAGGGAGCCCCGTGGAGCAGGGTCGCGGAGCCCGGCGCGGCACGACCCACACCTGGGTAGTCATACTTGGCCGCTTTGAGAGCAGCCACTGCAGGGGCCAGGCTAGAATCGGGGGCGAAGGACGGCCGGGTACGGCCGCGCTCCTCTGGCCCAGCGGCCTCTTCGGGTGCATAGAATTTGGCCTGCTCTTCGGGTCCGTCCTTGGCTGTTGGGGGCTGCAGGCCGAGAGGCCCGGAGCCCGCCAAGTAGGGTTGCGAAAAGCCGCCGAAGGCGGTGGAGCCCGCAGGCTGCGCGGGGGCACAGGAGGCGGGCGTGGCGGCCCAGGGCAGCGCCCCGCGTGGGTAGGAGATAGGGGGAAGTGCGGCCAACTGGCCACCATTCGGCCGTAGGTTGGAGAAGTAGAAAGAGTCTGGCGACTGCAGATTGAGAAACGAGCCCACGTAGCCCGCTCTGTAGAGACTGCGCTCACACATCTCCAACAAAGGGCTTCGGCTGCGTTCGCAACAGTATTTAGTTACAACCGGGAATAAGAGGACAGGCTCAGACGATTGGACGAAACTTTGCCTGCAGGTTCTTCAAAGCCGGTCATTTCAGCACCGCCTACATCCCCCCGACCCGTTTTCCCCCCCTTCAGAGTATTATGATAACACCCGCAATGTTCTATGGCGAAGGACGAGGCTGCCAGCAGAGCCAAGTTATGTTGAGCGAAGACTAAGCCTCTGAGAGTTTCCAGGCCCGGCTTCAGGAGCTGGGGGCATCGGACAAGAGGGTGCCTTTGCCCAAGTGTCCCTTGGGACTCTTCTTGGTGGTGATTGGCTTTGCAATCCCTTTTCTGCAGGCTTTCTGGGCCCAACTTGCTTGTTGCAGCGGAGGCATTTTCCATTAACCAGCGCCTCTCCACTTGTCGGGAGAGGGCGCGGTCCGGCGGCACCATGAGCTCTGTCCCTGGGATTGACAATGTCACTCCTGCCCCAATCACTCCCATAGAAAGGCTTTCTCCAGAGACCTCTGCCTGGGGAATCTGGCAGCACAGACCCATTTGCTGCTTGAGCTCTCTGTCCCAGGCCGCAGACACGAAAAGGGCATCACAAACTCTGCCCAAGTTTGGCATCTAGGAAGGAGGCCACACTACTCCTGGTTTGTTCCCATGGCTTAGAACTCTGATCCTAGGGGAAGTTGCCATCCAGGTCCATGGAGAATGTCCGCCAGGGAACCCAGCAGCTCAATTCATCAATCGTAGCCAAAGGCTGCATTCCTTTTATCGTCTGGAGTCCTCTCCGGTACTACACACTGCAAACCAGAACTCCGAGGTGTCCCCATCCACCCAGTGGAGGGCAGAGCAGGGTGAACTCTCGTGACCTGGGTGTGGAAAGGAGTAAGAGCCAGAGCCACCTGGCCTGGGAACAGCGGCGTTCTGAGGCAGCTGGCTAGCAGAGTTCCTCACCTCAGCGCCCCCAGAGGTGTCGGGACTAGGGAGCTCAAGGTCCTGACAAACCGGGAAGTGGGAAGGGCAGCAGTTCCTAGCGGGGAGCGCTGTGCTCAGACCCCGCCGCAGGCCCTCTTGCCTAGTCCGGCCAGCGGACTAGGGATTCTCCCCTCCTGCCTCCGATCCCAAGACCCTTGGAGACCCGGTGACCGGCGCCAGTCTCAGCCTGAAGCAGTCCCCTCGGTCCCCAAGCCAAGCTGGAATTGGTTAGACCTCCGACTCCCGCACTGAGACCACACAGGCGCCGCCGGAGGGCAAGGCTGACCACCGCGCTGCGACTTTATTGTGTGAGTTACGGCGACCAATTGGGTGGCTCTGGGGAACGCAATCGGCCTCTTCCTCCTGCTGCGGGGGGGAGGGGGGCTGGGGGTGAGGACGTGGGGGTGGGGACGTCTGTGGCTCCTCTGGCTCTGCCAGCGTTTCCTTAGGAGCTCAGGCACTTGCTCTCCTCCTCTCTTGGGAGGTGGGGGCAAGCAAAAGCTGCAACCCCAGTTCCTAGATACTAAAGGGAACACAAGCCTCAGATCCCTAAGAGCTCTTATTTTGGGGAACCCATTCTATTTTCGAGGAGCTGCAGCTTCGTTACTCCCGAAAGCTCCAGCTTCAGGGATTCCTGCAGGCTCTGCTCCTCACGTTTCAGTGCAGGACGATTCCTCGTTATTTCCAAGCTGAGGGTTGTCTCCTTCGGAGCTTTAGGCAGTCCTACAGCAGCTGTTTGCACCCAGGACTAAAGGCATAATAGAACTAAGTGAGAAACAGGAAAGACAAGAACAACTACTTTCCCTCCATTGCTTCCTGCCCAGCCATTCCACTTCATCCTCCGGGTTTATGACTTTAGAGGTCTGGCAGACAAAGTCTTATGCGAGCTGGGGACTCGGAGCAAGGGAGGGTAGGGGTGAAAAGTAGCGGCAGTAGGTGGCTTGCCTGGTGCTTGAGAAAATGGAAAAGGATTTGGCTGAGGAGCCAACAGCGAGCTCTGCCAATGCCGCCCAACGCCCAGGAGATGGCGAGCGCGCTCCATGCCTATCGAGGCGCAGCCGCACGGTCAAGATCAACAGTGAAGGGCGGTGCGGCCGCCCTGGGATCGCCAGCCCGCGCCGTCACCGCCCGCTTTCAGACGCAGCCGAGCGCCTCCGAAAGCCGGAGATCTTGGCGGCAAGGCCGCCCCTCACAGCCAAGCCGAAGGGACCAGGAGGTTGCCAGAGGCGAGGAAGCATTGCAGTCTCCCCTTTGTCTGGCCGTGGGTCCCTGCTCCAATGCTTCCTTCGCCGCTAGAATCACGCATAGACACGGGGGCCTCGGTCCCCCACCCGCGGCGCTAAAAACCTGCCGAGTTTCTAAAGCGCTTTCCCTGCGGCCTGTCTCCAGCAGAAGTAAAGGCCTCTCACCAAGCCCCCTTAGCTTCCCGGGCTCCCCAGCGGCCTCACTCCCGGTGCCTCCGCCACTCATCAATTTCTCTCCTTTCTCCGCAATTTGAAATGCAAAGGAAATTCATATAAATAACAAAGCCTTCTTCTGTTATTGATTTAGCCCTCAATCCAGATTCCGCCGGAGAGCATTGGAGCACAATTTTAATCTTCAGCAAATCTCCCATTTCTCTTGGGAGGAGGAGCGGGAGGACTGACGTGAAAACTAGAGTTGGAAGGAAAACCTCGAGGCAATCTCCTCTATCCAAGATGGGAAACCCGACAAATAGACTTGGGAAATGGAGAGAAGCTCTGGAGTGTGGGACTCAAAAAAAAAAAAAAAAAAAAAAAAAAAAAAAAAAGAAAAAAAAAAAAAAAAAAAAAAAAAAAAAAAAAAAAAAAAAGCCCGTTTCTGCTGAAAACACATCTTTTGAGAAAAACCACAAAAATGCTAACGACACTTCCCGAAGTGTAAGGTTGGAGACGGCTTGGCCCCATGTACATGGGTTATTTCTTCTGCAGAGATTGAATCACGACAAAATCTCTCTCTCTCTCTCTCTCTCTCTCTCTCTCTCTCTCTCTCTGTCCCTCCCCCTCAAAAACAAAGTTAGCAGTCCACTTTCGCCAGTAAGATGTGAAAGAAATCGAACTGGGACAGAGAAAACGAAAGTAGGTCCCAGCCTAGGTCTCTGCGTTTTCTCTCACGAAATCGTGAGGGAACCCTCCCACCAGGAGAGTTCACATGCTAAGTGAAGTTTTAAATATCAGTATGTAACTAACTTACACACGAAAACGTTAGCAACCACTGAGATGATTGTGTGGGGAGCTAACCTTGACGAGTAATCCAGTTCCTCAGCGGCCATTTCCCTGAGTGGCAAAAAGGCCTCAAACAGAAAGTTCTAGCGTCTAAAAATTGCGTCTGGAAGTTTGGGTTTTATAATTATGTTTTCAGTTGTCAATTGCTCTGTGCAGACTGCCTGGAGAAGGCGATATGGGATAAGCCTGAAATGTTTCTTTTTTGATTGCCAAATATGGATATGTCTTTCTAATTTCAAAATCTTCCTAGTCCAGGTATTTATAATGGTCTTTCTAGGTTGAAAATTTTCAAGTAAGTGAGTTTTCCTAAGCAAAGGCACACAAATATAGATCGATTAAAAAAATAAGTAGGACTATATAAATAAACTGCTAATAGTAAAAGAAAAGTAAAATTTTATTGGAGAAGTTTTTTGAGCTGGCCTAGTAGAAAATATTTTAAACACTGCAAATTATATCCGCATTTAAAAACATCATTGCTTATGTTAAAGTAACCGGCAAACAGGAGGGAGGGGGGGAAAACTGGAGAGCATGAAGGTTCCAGAAACCAGACTTAGTGTTGAGTTGCCCTCATCTATAGAGAGCATAACTGTGTTCAAGATATCAAGATTTTATAATAAATAAGAATAATTTCAATAAGAAACACAAACTTGAAAAAATGAAACAAATGTATAAGGACTCAGAAAAAAAAAGAGAGTTCTGTTTACTGGCATCTCCCTAGGAGTAAAAAGTGATTTTTAAATGCCTGAAGCACTGCCCACATATCCCAGCTCACAGACATTGCATCTACAAAAATAATCTCTCAATTGTATAAATATGCAGCACTTTAAAAGTAATTATTTATCATCACTTTCAGAAACATCATTGCTTTTCTTCTTGTATCTTGGAATTCTACATTTTTCATGTTTGTTGGATGCTTTATAACTCCATGAGAGGCCCAACCAACGCATTTGATCAGACAGTCAAGTTCTTCATTGGGTTCTGGATGTGAGTTCCCACCCATGACCACATTGATTCAGCCTCTTTTTGAGGATTGAGGAGATGGCCACAATCCCAGACCCATTGATCCAAGGCCAAGAAAAGGAGGTGCATGTATGCCATTCACGGTTCACTCTACTGATTGCAGCCATTTAAATATCTGCATCGAGAGCTCAAAAAATGAAGGCATCCATGAGGACACAAGAGTTTCAAATTAAAGATTATGATAACACAAGCCTACAAAATGATAAAAATATACAATTAAAACAGCAAGTGAAACTCCCAAAGTTGGAAAGATTGTCTTAATTTCAATATTGATACAAACCCTATTTAATAAAGTGGCCACTTTTAAATCCATCACATACCTTCAGCCTCCTGTTTTTACACTTTCCCGGTGACCCCAGAACACTGCCTGCCTAGAGCTGTTTCCACTTGCTTCAGGGCAACTGCTGAGAGCTAATGATTCAATTACCTAATTACAGGATATGAATGACTGCAAACCGTTCTGCCTTAATGAATTATGAAGATAATCAGTGCTGGGAACGAGCAAATAAAGTGATTTTTAAAAATAAAACACTTAAATCAGAATGACACTTCTGAAATTCATTTGGGGGAGATTATTTAAAAAATACTTCAAGTCCCTTTATACTGGCCTGGAGGGAGAAACAGAACATTAAAAAAAAAAAAATATATATATATATATATATAAAACCTAGGCAAGAACAAAACCAATCATAAACAAGTAAAAATCAGAACTACAAAGTCCGGTTGGGCAGCAGAAGATTTTAGAGCCAGATAAGGGGAAGAGAGAAAAACAATTCACAAAATTTGCCACCATTGGCAGGGGGTGGGGAAAATTAAATACATATTCAAGTCTTTCCAAAGGCCTTTTGGAGACAACCGAAGAGCATCTAAACTGTTTGTGGCCAACCTGGACCACATCAGGAGACAGTATCTTTGAGCTTGGAGACAATTTTCTTGTCCTTCACTCTTCGGTTCTGAAACCAAATGGTCACTTGTCTCTCAGATAGGTTCGTAGCAGCCGAGATACGCCGCCGCTTGTCCTTGTTAATGAACTTGTTAATGGCATACTCGTTCTCCAGTTCTTTGAGTTGCAGTTTGGTGTAAGGCACTCTCTTCTTCCTTCCCCGCCGGTAGACGCACATGTCCGGTTGATTTAGAGCCACATCTCCTGGTACAAACAAAAGCACAAGAAAAATTCGGATGGGATATTTAGAGCACCTAGCTGAGGAGTGTGTGTGTGTGTGTTTGCAGGGGATGCAAGAAATAAAAAAAAATGCTGTTAGTCTTTATTATTTACATAGACATAATACTTACCTGTTATTAAAGAAAGATTATTTGCATTTAACAACAAATGTTAATTTGATTGGTTATCACAGTTTCTCAAACCGGCATCTTAACAAGACTGCAATTTTATGGTGTGGTTATTGGGCACGTTCATAAGGACAGTTTCTGCAAATGTCAGTTGCATAAAAACAAACATACATACGTAGACACATACAAATTCAGGTCTTTTGCTCAAATTTTGATTTCCCGAGTTCCTGTTTTTGGAGCTTGTGGGCTTGGCCTAACAACATTTAGTGGTCACCTTGGGGTAGTGAAGTCTTTGAAAATGGCCCAACTCTGTGAGGCTTCTTAAAGGCCTCTTTAGGAGAAAAGGGAGAGGCCTGAGCAAAGGGCATGCTGAGACTCTCAACTTTAGGAGAAAATCGCGTTTGCGCTGCGCAGATAAAGAAAAGGGCAGTGACGGAGGCAGTTGAAATCATAGGAGGAATTTACAGATTTCACACGAACTGGACAAACTTCCACAGGGTTAGCCCTGGTCAAGTGTGGAGCACAGGCACCCACTCCCAAGTAGGGGTGCACACTCCTAGTCTTGTCTTTTCTCCTTCTCTCTCCCACTCCCTCATGTCGGTCCCTTTTCTCTATCGCCCCTACCTGGAAAGGAAGATTTCCAAAAGTGGGAGCCCTGTGGCTGGTCCTTAGAGCAGTACACCTGGCTGTTCCACCCGTTAGCCAGCGTCCAGGACTGGTAACCCTCCATGGAGATGTAGGCCTCGTGCCGAGGCTCCCCAGAGCCGAAAGTGGACACCATGTCGATATAGCCGGGCACGTGCTGGTAGGGGCTCGTATAGCCCTGATAGAAGGATACCTCCTTGGCTCGCGCTGGCACCTCGTTGGCCGGTACGCTGCTGCTCGCCAGGCCGGACACGTCCATGTACTTCTCCACAGGGAAGCCTCCCAGTGAGGCGTGCGGCGATGACTTGAGCGCATTCTGCTGTAAGCCCACGCCATGCGACATTCGGCAGCTGTAGTAGCCGTTGCCGAAGTGGTAGCCGTAGCCCAGGGCTGGAGCGCTCGGGGGCGCTGCAGCGGCCGCAGCAGGCGTGGGTGCTGGGCACTCTTTGGCTGGAGGAGCCTCCGGGCGCGCTGCGACTACGGCAGAAGATGACGACGACGAGGAGGAGCCCGTGCGCTCAGAGGTCCCAGGGTACGCAAAGCCAGAGGCTGCTGCTGCCGCCGCCGCAGCCGCAGCAGCCGCAGCCGCCGCCCGTCCCGAATGTGTCCCGGCAAACACAGGCGCGGAGAGAAAGCCGCGGCACTGGCCTGAAGCCGCCGCCGCCGCCACCGAAGAGGAGGAGGAGGAGGAAGAGGCCGGGGCGCCACCGGCGCCCCCGCCGTCCGCCCGCAGCCCGTCCATGTCCCAGCTCCCGGCGCGGCTCATGGCCCGGCCTGGCCCGGCCCGGGCCCTGGCCTTGGCCCCGCGCAGGACACCATGGCGCAGCGCGCCTCCTCCCTCCTCTCCTTTCTCTCTGGTTCGCTCGCTCCCGCCCTCTTCCTCTAGCCCTCTCTCCCTCCGTGAGCCTCCCGCCTCCCGCCGGCCCGCCCTCCAACAGGTTAGCTCATCGCGGGACGTTTATAAAAACGAAGTTCAGGTTGGGAGGGGGCCTGGGCCGGTCGGGGGGCCGCCTCCCGCCCTGAGGGCGCCCGCCGGGGGCGTGCCATTGGTTGCGCAGAGCCACGTGGGGGTAGGGGGCGCGGGGGAGCCTGGCTCCCGGCCCAGGCTGGGCTGAACCCACCCACCCTGGCCCCCACCCCTCTCCTACCCCTTGCAGGGTCCACCTCCCATTCCCGCCCTCTCCCCGCCGACCCAGGCGTTTGCGCTGCAGCCACCCCCACGAGTTGATTGCGTGACGGCCCATCCCGGGCCCTGTCTGCGACCGAGGCGGGCGCCGAGGCCTGAGCCTTGTCTCCGCAACTGCTGTTTTTGCCACCTCGCCTCGGCTCCCAGAGCTGCACAGCAAAATGAAGATGAAGGACAGAGATGATCAGAAAGATGTGAAAACAGGCCCAGTTTTGATCCTGTTGCTTAATCCCTCAGTTAGTCGACCTCTAGACCCCAAATCCGAGTGAGCTAATTTGCCCTATCTTGCGCACTGGTGTCGGGCAAAGGCATTTCACAAAGGTAAGAGCCGTGGGAGCAGATCCTTCCTATACACACAGGCTGTCCGTCCGGAAAATGCTCACGAAGCGCCCTTGGGGCTGGCGGCAGAGACTTAAACAGATGAAAGGCAGGCGTCCGCGCGGTGAGCCTGACAATCTGTCCCAGAGAGAAAAGTTCATGGATGCCTACTTAACGCCATTCGCCTCTACTCTTGGGCCAGCCAGGAGTCGCTTCCAACCTGGGACTCCTCAGCTCTCCCGGGTTCTTCCTCAGTCGGCAGAAAGACCCGGTGAAGGGCGCCGGGGAGAAAGTCACTAAGCCGCCCGCGGTGAAACTTCTGTGTCTCTCTAGCAGCCTACCGGCCTCGCATTTTGCAGTCACCACCCACTCCCGCCCGTTCCTCACACCAAATTAATTGAAAACTTCACTTTCCCAGGGACCTTTGTTTCGTTTCCTTTTCTAAGCTGCCAACTGCAGAGAACTGAGAGGGGCAAATTAGGAGGGCGCTTTTTCCAAGCAAATTCTGAGCTTGTGATAGGAGCAGCCCAGAGAAACGGTCTGACTTCAAGGGGTTAGGTGGGCTCAAGGCAGTGCTGGTGGGGCTAGGTCCAGCTCTGGAACTATGCTCCCAGGGTGTTGGGGATTACACTCCTATGCCTCATCATCCCTTTCTGCTGTTCCTCAGCCTCAGAGATCCAGCCCACCATCCCTCAATCTCAGCAATTAATGGGGCACTAATGAGAGTCCTGCAGTGACTTTGGGGCTCTACCTTAGGAACAATATTAGTTCCAATTAGTTCAGGGTGCTGGGGTGGATATGGGATCCTTCAGAGCCCATTTGGCTCTGTGGCATACACTCCCCAAGCCAGCCCATCTCCAAGAAAATCACTCCCCTAAGCCTGTGTTTGGTGAGAGCTTGTCACCCAGCACCACTGTTCCCCGACCAAAGACGCCCTGAGTAGGATGAGGAAGAGAGCCAGGGAGGCCCGCCTTGGCCTGGTCTGGCATTTCAGGGTGGGCTGCTGGTGTTAGGAGTGTTGACACGCAAAATGCAGTAACCATAAAAGGCTCAAATAAAGGGGAAAGTTATGAGGGGTGTTGGAAAGGAAAAGCAAGAGACTGTTTCACATTTTTGAAGTTCTAGACATGTTCATGATCAAATTTGAGATGGGAGGGGCCTGAATTTTACAGGAAATTATAAGGAGTAGAAGTTTGCTGATGAGAACAATTTTCTCACTATTTAGGAAAAGAAGGCTAAAATTAGCAATGAAAGCTCGTCAGGCATTTTTAAAAGGCCAACCGTGGCCAGACACGGGGTTGCTAACTTTTAAAAAGGGTTTGGCTGAGTCTTTACCAAACAATTATGATATCAAAGTGCCAACCATGGACTACTCTGAAATGCTTTTATTTTCCCTTTGTCTGCTTTTCTTTTCCTCAGAGAGGTAAAACATGGAGATAGTTTTAATTTTTTTATGACTCCAAAAAGCAAATTTGTTGAAATATTTCTAAGATATAACTAGAACCAACAAACTATTAGTCTCTTAAAATTAAATGTCTGTGGTTTTGTGCCTTGGACTTCTGCTTCATTTTCTCACTAAGTACATTTTGATGATCAATTATGTGTTTAACCACAAAGAAAGTAAAATGAAAATGAAAAGAATGTGACAAGATTTGTTGATTTCAAGCAGCCCATCACTTTTGGCTGAATTTTCCATTCAGCAAATTAAGTTGTGCAGGAGTGGGAGAAAAATATGAATTACTACTCAGGTTGAAAGGGATTTCTCAATGGTGGCACTGCTTTCAAAAATCACTGTGGGACCTTCTCAGAGCAGGACAAAAGGTTTCTCTGTCTATCCTAATGGATGTTCAGAAGCCAGGAATATTTTGAATTAGGAGCTTCGCCTCTGGATATTCTGCTGCTGAACCTGCTTCCGGAATAGCTTTTGGGGGTCCCAGCTTTGTGGGAGGGCTTTACCCTTAGAAAAGGGAGTCTGACTGTCCATTTGGGCCCCCAAGCCCAGCACCTCAGGACAAATGTTGAATCCTAAGGGTTTGGTTGTGTACCAGGCAAAGTCAGGGCTGCTTTGTATATGAACAAATGAGACACATAGATAACAAGCTGGGGATGCCAGGTAGGGGAGAAATTTTGAGGCTGAATTTGCAGAAACATTTCATTCTGGTTTAAACTTAGCAGGAATCAGTTTCTTTAGCTGGCCAGGAGCACAGACTAAGCCTTGTGTTTGTGTGTGGGTGTGTGATGCAGGGGTCTTAACAACAGAAACAGGCTTTGTTAAGTGAAAATCCTTGGGGAACACACAGGTCTCCAAACATTCATGTCTTCAGTGAAACCAGTTTTGCCACTGTTCCTGATTTTGGTGAAAAATTCAGGATGGCCCTTTTGTACCCAAAGTCCCACTTTACTATCCCATCACTTGCTCCTCTTCCTCCTTTTCCTCCAGAGGCACCTTTTTAAAGCATCAGTGCTGTTCTGGAAGTCACATTCTGTCTTTTCATCCTAGTAGATTATCTTTCAAAATTTCCTCCTGTCCTGGGTTGGAGGAATGGGCAGATATAGGCTGTGATTTAGATTTATTGAAGTTGCTCTGCTTGCCAAGACAGCAATGAGCTCAATTAACCACATAATCGGTGGCCATTAAGGCCAGGATCACAGGATTCTATCAGAGTAGGGTCCTGGGGACCCCTTTGAAAGCATTTGTCTTGATGGCCATGATTAGGAAGTGCAGGACACCCTCCTAATTAACCTGTAAGACGCCAAATATTCCATGTAGAAATAGAGTCTTAATTCCAAAGTAAACTCTTGATGTGTAGCGGAACTGGCTGGACATTGTTCTTAACCAAATCTGTGTTCCGCCAACTTTGGAGCCAATTTTCCCTCCCCAGGCAACACCCCAGTTTTACTCAGGCTGGCGAAATCAAAAGAAACAACAACAACAAACCAAACCTGAGGTGAGAAAAGGGGACTCCAGCAACAACCGGACAGTGGAATCTGCATCTGAGCACTTTCCACCTTTGAGACATACTCCATTTGGGTTTCACAACACGATTAGGCTTTATCAAATGAAAATCGTTTGCAGCAACAACAACCCCAAACCCCCTCCAAACCAGAAACATTATTTGGTGAAACCAGGTTTGCCTCATGGAGGACGGCGGGGCCCTCGTTTGGGATGCAGAGGACTTCTCCAGCTTTGGAGAGAATTAAACACAGTGAGGATCTCTTCCCTTGAAAAGAAGCACTAATCTCACTGTGAAAGGGAGCAGGAGGGTGTGGCAAGAGCCGCCGGAGACCCTGAGTAACTTGTTGCCTTTTTTGAAAAATAGAAGCTGGGTCCCTATTTGCTCTAGTTTTATCCGATATCTCAAGGTGAGGGGTTGTCCTTGGAATACACTTCACTAGCAAAACTTATTTTTAAGTTCAGCAAATTCTCACTCTGTCGGCCGCTTGAGATAAAAGAAAATGTCTGTCTACCTACCTATCTCCATTCCGCAGAGTCCATAGTCTCTATGGGGAATCCACATTGTCCTCATTGGCCGGGCAAAGGGATGAAGGTGAGGAAAGTTCCCAAGCATGAAGGGGGAGCCAAGAGGGAGGCAGAGGGGCAGTGTTCGCCTCCGCTTCCCAGCCGGGCAGCGCGCAGTTCCCCACGTCTGGCGCTAGATGTCCCTGCAAGTTTTCCCGTGGCTTTCGGGGCCCTGGAGCTACAGGCAGGCGATGGGTCTGCGCAGCCCCAGAGCCCAGGAAGAAAGTACCGCCCAACCACCGCACCACGACCGTCCTCCGTGGGGCGCGGGATTGCGACTGGAGAGGGAGGAGGAAAGACCGAAGCAACCGGAGAGACTCGGATGGGACAGATAGCTAGAGGCTGGCCTGCCGAGGGATGGCAGCATAAAGTTGCCACTACGAAGTGAGGACTGTAGTCGCCAAATCCGCTCTTCCCTTATGCAGCGAAACCTGCAGCAGTGGAAACCTCACTTTGCCCAAAGACAGGGCGCCCGAGGCTCGAAGCCCAGGCTTTTGCGGTCCTACTGTCCCACCTCACCCTGCAGCCCCAGCTCTTGGGCGAGCACGCTTCCCACGGCAGGCCCGCAGGTTGTTGGCCCCAGCGTCTCGCAGCCCCCAGCGTGAGAGGAGACCCAGGCCACGGCAGCGGCAGCCGCGGGGCTTAGCTGCAGCTCCGGCTTTACCGGCGCCCCTCCCTTCAGGCAGCCTGGACAGATTTTTATTGCCCGCAGTCATAGGCCAAAAGTGTTTACCACTTCACCTCGGAGGACCCGCTGCTGCTCAAGAAACAAATATTTAGTCTGGAAGCCTAACCAAAAAATTAGGCCTCTTTTAAGTCATTACTCCTCTAGAACAAACAGTGCTTTTCAGTCCATGCGAAAAAGTCCTTCCCGCCCCATCTTAAAAATTTCTGCCAAAGCATGCGGGCGTGGGTTGGATTCTTGTCGTCTTTTATCTAGTGGGTCCTGTACCTTGGTAGTGGGTAAGAGACCTTGATGCTCCCAGGGGCTGCATCTAACCACCCGGAACATTAGACAGGCCTGTTCCCAGCCTCTGCCTTCACATTCTGGGACCTGTGCAAGTTTTAGTATTTCATCAAAACACGTAAACAGAACTGCGTTCCTCTTGCTACCCTCTATATAGGTTCAATGGTTTTTGAGGTAGGCCTGTATTTACATAAGACATATGCAAAATGAGAGTATTAACCTAAAAAATGCTGCTCAAGGCTTTAAACAACTCTTGTGACTTTATAATCAGAGATAAGTTAAAATCATGAGCAAGTCCCTGAACCCCTCTGGCTCATAATCCCTGGAAAAGGGATAATAGTTTAAATTTCATGGAGTTGTTGTGAACCTTAGCCGAGATAACATGTAAAAAGCACTTGGAATTGCATAGTAAGAGCTTAATATAAGTTAGCCAATATTACTACTAGTGGATGTGGAATCTCTAAATAAATTAAGGGACATTAAATATTGGAATAGAATGCTCGCTGTACCCCATGAAACATTATTATCTGCTACACCTAGGTTAGTGGAAACATTATAGGTGTCTTTTACTGTGAATAGTTTCGCTGACGTGGTCTCTGACATGCTTTTTATAATAAACGTGCTAGAAATGCAATATCAATGTTATTTAAAAGATGCAAAAGTAGTTTTCAAAGTCACTAATGAATGAAGGTGTTGCTGAGAAATAGTGTTTTCCCTTTCAACAGACTGAGGTCCGGTTTGGCGCAGCCTTTGAGACCAGAGGCCTCGGGTCCCAGAGGAAGGGAGGGTGTGGGAGACCCTTGGGCTGGATGATAGAGGAAGGGGTTATCAGTTCTCACCTTAACCCCTAGCGACTGCTTTCCCGACTTGAAAACCAGCTCACAGCAGCCAAAACCGCGAGGAAAACAGATGGGGGCGCCAAACGACAGCAATAAAGGCATCCACGGATTTCCGCCCAAGCAGTGCCATGGCTCACCCACACCCTCCGCCAGGGTCTTCCACCCCCCCCCCGCCTCGCCACGACCGAAGCCTGAACCAAGGTGTCCCATTCAGTCTCTGGAGCAAGCGAGGACTGGATAGGGGGACCATTACCGGGTCATGGGGGCAGCGACTGCAAGGAATAAATAGTAGAGCTGGGCATTTGGGCTGCGGAGCAGGGAGGGAGCAGGTGGGGGCGTTGACAGGGCTGGGCTCCAGCAGAGCTAATGGCCCCAAAGCCAGCTCAATGAGAACTCAGGAAGCTCGGAGCTGGGTGTTCAATGGGGCAATGGCGGAGGGGACGCTGGGCCAAGTCCCAGTCCCGGTGCCGGTGCCGGAGGCCCACTCTGTGTTCCCTGCCGCCTTCCCCGTCCCCCCCCCCCGCCCCGCCCCTTCCAGGCACCTCCCGCGTATTGAGCTTTCCATTTATTACCTTAAAGAGGTGGAATTGATTTTCTAAGCAAAGCTTGCGTTGTTGAAATAAGTTGGCGCCGAGGGGAACAGAAGATAAACTTTTGGCATTGACTATATGTGTGTATATGTGTATATAAATATACTTCACACCTCGCCTCCCCTTACATTCCTGACGCGCCCCCAACGGATCTAAGGTTAAAAAGAAAGAGCCAAGAGCCACGGGCAAATAGATCTCGGTTTTGCCCCTTCCACACCCCAATGTTTTGGGTGTGTCGGGAGAGAGGAGAGGAGGGGGCCCTGGTTGGGGTCTGGGTTGACGTTAAAGGCGGGGATGCAGGACCCGCGCCCAGCGTCCAGATTGTCAGGGTCTCTCAGCCGCTTCTGAAGCTGACGGACAGATCTCCGCGTCCCGTCCCTGTCCTCTCTCTCCTCCACCAGAATCCGAGAATTTCTCCCTCTCTGGGCCACTGGCCCACGGGCGGGCACAGTGCTTGGAGGGTCAGGGAAGGATGGGGCGCAACCGCGGGAGATGAGGAGCGGCCTTGAGTGAAGATTGATCTCCGTTAAAATGGTTGCCACCGGCGTCATTATGACTATCAAAGTTATCGCCAAGAGGCTCAGCCGCCAAGCTCAGGCTGCAGGGAGCTGCAGTAAGGCTGTTCGGCAACTCTCCGAGCCCGGACTCAGCGCTGGGAATACCTGTGGCCGCAGGTAAGGGCTGGGGTTGATGAGGGGAGGAAAGAGAGAAGGAAGCAAAGCAAAGGGGAAGCGAGGGCAACGGGGACGTAAAAGAAGGCTGTCTCCTCTTTCCTCTTTTGACCTCCAAATCCAGCGCCTTTGCCGCAAATAATTCTGTTTGAGGAGGGAGGGGAAAATCTGGCAACGTGAAAGTGGATTCGGAGCGCCTGTATGGCGCTGTAAATCTCCACTGTGTTTAAAGTTAGCTGTCGAATTCTGCTATCAAATCGTCTAGCCTAGTTCGTTTCCCCTCGGGAAAATGAGTAGGCTAGAAGGCTTCCTATCAGCAGGATTATAAAAGTAAAACACCGGGACTTCGAGTTCAGAGCTCACTCTGCAAACGATGTTAGAAAATCAGAGAGGAACTAATGATTTCCGTTTGGAGGCGCGGGCCCAATGCACCTCCGCGGCCACGTAGCAAGAAATCGCTTTCAAAACTCTAGGATATTTCTCTCTCTCTCTCTCTCTCTCTCTCTCTCTCCCTCCCCCCCCCCGGGGTGGGAGGACAGCATTCAGGCGGAGATGAAGAAATAGGGAGGGAGAGAACTCCTGCGTCCTATTTGTTAAATAAAATACATATTTGGTTCTGAAATCCGACAGATAAGTAATCCAGACAGGAAAGGCGAAAGGTCTTCTTACGCAACTCTTCCTGCATCCTCCCCCTTGTCTCCCCCTACTTACGCCCCCAGCTTGTAAATGTTAGGAAAAAAACAACAACAACAACAACAACATTCCCGAGGATCTACTCTGGAAAGTCAAAGCATTATCTATTATTTAATACGTATCTGTGTCCGAGGAAAAATGAGGAAGGCGCTGCATGATTAGGACCTAAGGGGCAACCCAGCAAACTGAGAGCGTAATGATGCCCCTAAATGAAGGGGGAAATGTGCCGCGGCGCGCTCTATTAATCAGACTGTCAATTTCACCCCCGAGGCCAAACCCCCGGGCGAGCAGAACTGGCTTGGAGCGGGCAAAGGACCGGAGCCTTCCTCACTTGTCTCTTCTCGCCTCCTACCTGGATCTATTAGTCTGCTCTGAAGCTGCCTTCATTACCCACTGACAGGAGCGTGTATTTATTTGCTTATAAACCTGTTACAATAAATGATTATTCGAACAGCGTCATTCGTACCTTAATGACGAGCGGGCGCTACTTTTTGATGAATGACATCTCGGGCTCGGAAGGATGTATGGGTCATTTTGACCAGTCATTCCCTCGCTCTGGCATCCCACATTTTTTCCGCCTCTCTCCGAAAGAGATAATAATATTTAGAGGCGTTCGCTGGGGCTGAATGAGAATTAGCCCTAGGCGCAGCCCATCATTAGGACGGGACAGCAGGGCCATTGTGACATTTTTAAGAAAGCTGAGATGATGGAAAGAATAAGAAAAGAGATGATTCTGATGGAGAGAGGGCTGCATAGCCCTCCAGCCGGCAAGAGATTCTCCAATTTGTCCGACTCGGCTGGCAATGCTGTGCTCGAGGCCCTGGAAAATTCGCAGCACCCGGCTCGCCTCAGCCCGCGCCTGCCGTCTGCCCCCCTGCACGGTGCCCTGGGAGACCTCCCCGCCAAGGGCAAATTCGAAATAGACACTTTGTTCAACCTGCAGCACCCGGGCAGTGAAACCACCGTCTCCTCCGAAATCGCTGCCGCCGCCGAGAGCCGCAAGAAGCAGGGCCATTATTCAGAAGCGGCCACGGAGGCCGAAATGAGCAGCGACGTGGAGGTGGGCTGCTCCGCGCTGCGCTCCCCCGGCGGCCTCGGCGCCTCTCAGCTCAAGGAAAACAATGGCAAAGGTAACTGCGTCGCCGCACCGCGCTCTCCAGTCCCAGCCTCTTTGCTCCTCCGCGGCCCCCGCCGGCAGTTCACCCGGCATTTGCCCCTCTCAGACCCTCCAAAAGCAAGCTACTTCGAGCTAGCACGGGCGGGGGCGGGATGCGTGCCTGGGACCCTGCCTTCTGGTCCTGCTTCTTAAGCTTTCCAACCAGGCGCAGGCCTGCGGAGGCTGGAACACCAGGCCCACCGCCCTCGCTGCTGAATCCGAGAAAATGTTTCTGTGCTCGTGTCTAAGAGTCCGAACGAGCCCGTAGACCCCTAGTCAGCAGCCGAGTTGCTTTTGGGAAAGGTATCCTGGGCAACTGCTCCGAGCTCTGCTGACCCTGAACCTTCAGGGCCAGATGGAGGGGGCATTCTTTTGGGTAAATCGGAGGAAGCCTTGCCGGGCGCCTCTGGTTAGGTCAGCGGGAGAAAGAGTTGAAAAGTAGATTTCACCCCCTAATGGCTCGGGTTTGAGCTGCTGCTGTCTCGAAAATCTTAAAATATTTGAAATCCGAAGACTCAAATAAAGGCTAGAGGGCGTACAGAAAGCCGCCCTGCGGTCTCCAGACCATGGCAAACCTAGAGCTTCCCAAACTGCGCCCAGAGGTAGGCATTTTCCCTAAGCCACTTTTCCTCCTTGGCTGAAAATTTCTAATTATTAAAAAGAAACCTTCTAATTCCGTTTCTATTATTTGCTTATGAAGGACTCCCCAAACTTTATTGATTCCATTAACGGCAGCAATTTGTAAGCATGACAGACCCTATCAATTCCGACAGCGACTCTCCTTCCTGACGGGGCTTCCCGATCAGCGCGCAGCACCAGTGCAGGGCTGTCGGCCCTACAGCGACTCATGCGCTGTTGGCCGTTTGTTTGCCAGGGTACACAGAGAACACTTCGGCTGCTGGCACCACGACGTCGGCGTCGGGCTCAGGGCTCGGCAGCCTGCATGGAGGCAGCGGCGGCAGCGGCGGAGGCGCGGCGCTGGGTGGCTCCGGCTCCGGCGCTGACCAAGTGCGGCGCTACCGTACGGCGTTCACCCGTGAGCAGATCGCGCGCTTGGAGAAGGAGTTCTACCGGGAGAACTATGTGTCACGGCCCCGCCGGTGCGAGCTGGCCGCCGCGCTCAACCTGCCCGAAACCACCATCAAGGTATCGATTCCAGTGCGTGCCTGCCCTGGCCTCCCCCGGGGCATCTGGGTTGATTTGTTTCTTTTTCCCCTTTCCCCTTTCAGGGTAGCTAGATTTAGCTGAGGGTCTGGAAATCCGCGGGGGGTAGTCACCAAAGGAATTGCTTATTTCTTTCTTGGCTACCGAATACGAACGGTTGTCCGGCCTGACAAATCTAAGAATGCCCCCGAATGGTGGCTCCAATGCTGAAAACGCTCGCCTCTGCTCCACTGTGCCCAACGCCTGCCCAGATGCCCCCAGCCCGTGCCCATGGCCCCACTTTTTCCTAGGCGGCAAACCCGGCTGGTCTTTGTTCCTCAAGCAGGAACCAGAGGCGAAACTTTTCATTTGCTCTTGATCTTGGAGATTTATTTTCCGCATAAATCGTTACATGGAGAAAAGGATACTATATTTTTAAAATCGATTGGCTTGAGACAGTAGTTTCCTAAACATTTTCCTCTTGGGCAATGGGAAAAGGGCAACCTCCTGGGGGGAAAAACAACGAAATTGTATATATATATATGTGTGTATATATATATATGTATACATATATATGTATACATATATATGTATACATATCTATACATATCTATATGTATATATATATGTATACATATATATATACATATATATATATATAACTTTAGGTTATTAATTTTACTATACGTCTGGGAGAGATAGCCGGGAGGTTAGGCGATTTGGTGAGCCCTTCATGGAGCATTCCACATTGCAGAAAAAGAAAAAACTCCACAGGGTAGGGGAGGAGTGTGGAAGTCTTCCTCTGGTTTTATCGGGCTTTCTTTAATTTAGAGTTGTGACGAATGATGTCTTTATTAGAGAGTGTGGGGAGGAGTGGAAACATCCCCTTCCCCGTTTATGGAGACATTGGTCTAGCCACTCATTTAAGGCAAACGATTCCAACAAAATCATCCTTTCGATATCAAAATCGGACCCGTGCCCCTAGGGGCAGGTCCTTGAGGTTCGGAGGGCTCAAGACTTCGCACGGCGACCGCTCAGAAAAACTGAGCCGCAGCCTCTCTTCAAAGGCTGCCCAGAATCCCCGTGCAAATCCTGGGATTGAGAGACGGTTGCTCGGCGAGGCCGGCACTGGTGGGTGGCGGCAGGGAAGGAAAGGTTGGGTTGGGACAAGAAAGCGCAGCAAGAAGTAAGGGAGCAAAACGCCCGATGAGCCCCAGCAGCCCGGCTCGGGGGAGGACTCTCTTCGCTGAGGACGGTGTGCCCACTGCGGTCCACACACTGCCGTCCACACTTTCCCAGCTGGGAGAGGAGAGTGGACTCGGGGTTGGGCTGGTCGAAGAGAAGTAGGCCAAGCCATTCCGAGGTCCAGGAGGGGCAGAGGTCCCGGGTTAGGGGCCGGGAACATGGGGCGCTCCCTAACCCGGCTGCGGCGCGTCTCTCCCCGCAGGTGTGGTTCCAGAACCGCCGCATGAAGGACAAGCGGCAGCGCCTGGCCATGTCCTGGCCGCACCCAGCCGACCCCAGCTTCTACACCTACATGATGACGCACGCGGCAGCCACCGGAAGCCTGCCCTACCCCTTCCACTCGCACGTGCCGCTGCACTACTACCCGCACGTGGGCGTCACGGCGGCGGCTGCTGCGGCTGCAGCCTCTGGCGCAGCGGCCGCGGCTTCGTCGCCCTTCGCTACTTCCATCCGGCCGCTGGACACCTTCCGAGCCCTCTCGCACCCCTACTCTCGGCCGGAGCTGCTGTGTAGCTTCCGCCACCCTGGTCTCTACCAGGCTCCCGCGGCAGCCGCAGGGCTCAATAGCGCGGCCTCCGCTGCAGCGGCCGCGGCAGCTGCAGCGGCTGCGGCCTCCTCGGCGGCAGCGGCCGGAGCGCCCCCAAGCGGCGGCTCCGCACCCTGCTCGTGCCTCAGTTGCCACAGCAGTCAGTCGGCGGCAGCAGCTGCAGCAGCAGCTGCCGCAGCCCTGGGCTCCCGGGGTGGCGGTGGTGGCGGTGGTGGCGGCGGCGGCGGCGCAGGTGCCGGCGGAGGCTCGGACTTCGGCTGCAGCGCGGCGGCGCCGCGTTCTGAGAGCGGCTTCCTACCCTACTCGGCCGCCGTGCTTAGTAAGACGGCCGTGAGCCCGCCGGACCAGAGGGACGAGGCTCCGCTCACCAGATAACTACGTCGCCACCGCCAGGGGGCCGCGCCTACCGCTCTGAGTGCGCCCGGGAGTCCCCTGTGCGCCCCGGCGCCCTCCGTGCGCTGCCCGCTGCTACCGCTGCCGCCAGGGGGCGCCCCAGGGCCCAG
Organism: Cebus imitator; assembly: GCF_001604975.1. Classification (NCBI taxonomy): domain Eukaryota; kingdom Metazoa; phylum Chordata; class Mammalia; order Primates; family Cebidae; genus Cebus; species Cebus imitator. The sequence continues at coordinate 6,012,710 of NW_016107425.1, read as the reverse complement.
GAGGCCGAAGGGAACCTACCCCGAGTTGGGGGGGAAGGAGCAAAAGCCTGGTGGGGGTCCCCCTAAATTATTTCTATTTTTGTATTTGCCACCCAGCCGCCTGCACTTCTCTCTGTTTTCTGGCTCCAGGCCCCACTTTCCACCTCTGTCCTGAGTGCTTGACTCCCCAAAGACAATCCCCATTGTCCCCTAAGCTAGTCCTGGCTGTGCACTCTCAGGCCCGGGTTGCTCGGTTGCACCGCGTGGCCCGAAGCAAAGGAGAACCACAACAAAGAGAGAGGGGGATGTTGTGCGCTTGTGTTTGGAGGCGGGGTAGGAGTCGTCCCCGAGGTTTCTCGCTGCTGCTCTTTTTATTCCATATTTCCTTTATTTTCTTTAAACGAGGGTGGGGGACGTGGCAAATGTTCTTTCAGCCTGAGCTCGTTAGGGACCCTGCCCGAAGAGAGCGGGAGAATGGAGGTCTGAGAAGGCCGGGAGGGCGGATGGAGAGCGTGGGCAGTGGCAGGTGTGTTTGTGAGATTGTTTATTGCGTTCAGGAGCAAGGCGGGTAGGGCTGTGGCCGCCTTCCCTGGGAAGGACGAAGCCGAAGTGGGAAGGGGTGGCCGTCGCACCTCCTCCTTCTCGGTCCTACACCGTTCCCTCTTTTGGTCTTTGGTTTTAGTGCTGATAGAATGGAAGCACCTTGCATATTTTGTGCAAAAAATGATGGCAAAAGAGGTTGCCACAGCCAGGCCAGGGAAGGGACAGGAAGGGGGTGGGGGTGGGGGTGAGGGCAAGACTGATAGAGCGCTGTAGTATTTGGAGAGGCATTTTCAGCTCAGTTTTTCAGCTACCGGTTTCCACTCGATCCGGGAAATACTTGAATCCCTAGATATAGTAATATTATCCTAAAGCATTTCCTTAGACACTTTTCTAAGTTCGAACTCTCTATGCCCCTCGTCCCCTTCCCTCTTCGCTTTTTTTTTTCTTGGGTGAAATGGTTCTTGGCATATTTCTCACGCATGTCTGTTGCGCCTTCGCCTCTGCAAAGCCACCGCTGGGTTGCTGAGACCCGCTCTGCCAACCTGGCTACTGGAGGGGTTTCCTTGAACTTGAAGAAAGGTACATCAAAACCCACCAGTGTTAACTGCCACGTCAATTTTGATGCTAATAATGTGCAGATTATGACGAAAATTGCCAATCATGCTCTCTGATGGACCTCCTTTGAATGTGGAATTGGAGAAAAGTTCCCCGCACGGAGACCTGCTGTCAAGTACTAACAACCCGCTAAGGGAAGTCATTAGGAGAGACGGATAAGAGACTCGGTACATAAAACATTGTTCTTGGTGCATA